>NW_027142416.1:1832381-2388025 GCF_026170545.1 Melanerpes formicivorus
CGTTGATAAAGATATTGAACAAAACTGGACCCAGTTTTCACTAATCCCTAGGGAACACCACTGGCCACATGATGTGCTTTCCCATGGTCCAAGTAGAATCAAGATTTGTTTGAATACATTGAAAGATTGGCTGGCTTCTTAGAAGATCTGATCACACAATTGTGTTTTTCAAGTGTTTTCTGTCTTGAGAGTCCTGTTAACTGGGATGGTAAAGATGCTTTGGTTTGTTTCTCCATGCAGGTGTGCCAAGAGCACTTGACCACCTGCACAGATTGGATTGCAGGCTTGAGATCAGCTATTTGCATTTCTATTTTCACTAACTTAAGGTCAATTCTTTCCCATTCCACCTTTCAAACTCCTGTTAAGAGGATGACTAGTTCATAGCATAGCAGCCTGTGATCGCTTCAGAGCAGTTGCAAGACTTCCTCAGTTAAAGGAAAAAATCGTTGACTGCAGGGAAGAAAGAAATATTGTTACCATTCCTACAAAACTTCTGAGGCACTATTATCATCTGGGCCATCACAGACAAATGCTAACATTCCTCCTGGTCATCTGAATTTGTTATGCTGACACAAACCCAAGGGTTGTGACTGTTACTGCTTGTGTTGTACTATACAGAGAGGATTATTACAGAATGTTGGAGGTTGGAAGAGACCTCGAAAGATCATCTAGTCCAACCCCCCTGCCAGAGCAGGATCTCCTAGGGAAGGTCACACAGGAATACACTCAGGAGGGTTTTGGAAGTCTCTAGTGAAGGAGACTCCACAGCTTCTCTGGGCAGCCTGTTCCAAGTGTTCTGTCACCCTCACACCAAAAAAGTTTTTCCTCATGTTCTTGTGGAACCTTCTATGCTCCAGCTTGCACCCATTGCTGTTTATCCTATCACTGGGCATCACTGAGAAGAGCCTTGTTCTATCCTCCCAACACTCACCCTCCACATATTTATAAACATTAATGATGTCACCCCTCTGCCTCCTCTTTTCCAGGCTAAAGAGCCCCAGCTCCCTCAGCCTGTTCTCAGAGATATTTTCCACTCCCTTCCTCACCTTTGTGGCTCTGTGCTGGACTCTTTCAAGCAGTTCCCTGAGGTCCTTCTTGAACTATTATCTATTATCTTAAACTATTCTTTATTGTATAGGATTCTGTTAGATAAATGCAATGACAAGTTGAAATAAAGGAAAAGCCATACAGATGCAAAGTAATGGCAAGGTAATTAAACCTAAGGAGCAGACAAAAGGATGTCACTTCATCTTTTCCCTTCACCCCAATTCACATTGCCTCCTTGTGCAAGCCAGTTCTTGGCCCCCAAAAACATAAAAAATAAAAAAAAGTCCATGCCATGTGCAACACAGATGTTGAAGAAAACCATCCTTAACTGCAGGAAACAGCATGCTGAGAGCTGCTGTATTGAACAAAGAATGTCTCAATTAGGCCTATTGGCATCCAAGGAGCAAACAAATTACTGGACCATTGTAAACAAAATGCTGAAGCTCTCCCTTACCTTAGGTTGTTGTCTCAGTAAGGAAAGCAAGCAGCATCTTCACAAGCAAGGCTTGTCTTAAAACTGAATACAAAGAAACCATGGAGCAGTGGCTTTTAAAGGCATCTGACAGCACATCAGGATAGGATAGGATAGGGTAGGATAGGATAGGGTAGGGTAGGGTAGGATAGGAGAGAATAGAATAGAAGAGAATAGAGTAGAAGAGAATAGAATAAACCAGGTTGGAAGAGACCTCCAAGATCATTGCATCCAACCTATCATCCAACACCACCTAATCAACTAAACCATGCAACCAAGCACCCCATCAAGTCTCCTCCTGAACACCTCCAGTGATGGTGACACCACCACCTCCCTGGGCAGCCCATTCCAATGGGCAATCATTCTCTCTGTGTGGAACTTCTTCCTAACATCCAGCCTAAACCTCCCCTGTACATTGGCTTGCAATGCGTTTTGGGTCTAGCTCTATTGCTTTACTGGTGCAAATCAAGCATAGTGGCTCTTCATCCACTGAGGGTCCTCTTTGGCTTTAGCACAGCGAGGTTGGTAAGGCCTGTACATGTGTAGATGCACTCCTGAAGACCAATGTCTTTATGATGTGTTTCCAGTAATGTTAAGCCAGGGTATTTTGCCATCTATTTTCTACAATATGCAGAAGCCCTTTAGGCAACATCATCAAATGACAGAATTCAGCTCCCTTGACCTCTCCATTCACTTATCTTTCTACTACTAGTCTCTCAACCTCTGAGCTATATCCAAGATCCACTGGAATTTTAAGGGGGGGGGGGGGGGGGGGGGGGGGCGGAAATAAAAGCATTCTTCACAAGAGCTGAGTGCATTCAAGCAAGCTGAATTGGCTGTGTGGTCAGGCTTTCTAGCCAGGAAACAAATGCAGTATCTGCTGCCAGAGCTGCTGTTGCATCACAAATCCCTGGGAAGCTGTTTAGTGCTTCTTCTTCCTCCCCCCCCGCCCCATTTGTCGTTAGATCTTGTTGTTGCATCTTCGTTCATGCAAGGACACATCAGTGCATCCTGTTTTAATTATCCTAATATTCCTATCACTCACAGTATGATTGAAAATTTCCTGGAAGGATAGAACTGAGCTTAGAGAGGTGCCTTTTGTGGGTTCCAAAAATGTCAGTTTACATTTGGTTGATTTGTAATTGCAGAATGGGCATTTTTCAGCCCACAATTTTGAAGAGCTTAGGAGGTTTGGGGTTTGGGTTGGGTATTTATTTTTTGTTGTTGTTGTTTGGGGATTTTTGGTTGGGTTCTATTTTTTTTTTTTTCTTGGGGGGGAGGTTTGTAAACTTGTTGAAACCCTTCTGTGCTTCATTCAGTGGCACTAAGCATGCCCCATTGTGGTGTTTCACATCCCCGTCATAGCAGAGAGCAGGCTCTGTGGTTACATGAAAAACAGTCCCTCTGCTCCCCTCTGTGCGTGTGCCCTGTGGAGTGCTGACAAGCATTCAGCAGCAGAGATGACACTGAGTTGCCATCTTGGTGTGTGCCTAGAAGAGTGATGAGAGAAGGAGGCTGTGCTGGCACTTGGGCTCAGAAACCTCTTTGGAGGTTGGTGGTACTGCCTGCCTCTCTCGCCTCCAGCAGCCCAGAGAATTTTTGCAGATGTATCTTCTGAGAAGAATCTCTTTTTGCTGTGGTGCATTGCCCAGAGAGAGAAGAGCAGCTGTGGGAAGGTGCTGAGAAGAATGGAATGGTAGAAATAGTCCCAGGAGAGGCAGCTTAGTAGGGAAGGGCCAGATGAGGTATTCAGAAGCACATAATAAATTGTGAAGCCATCTAATAAATATTATTGAGTGCATGGCTCTGCAGTGTATCTCATTATCCTAAGCTTACCACGAGGATAACACCACTCATGTATTCATGCATATGCTGGATAGAATATTTACACAGACATGTAAAACACTTCTGTAAATAGGACCCTGTTTATACCTAACTATTCTGCTGGCTTCTGAAACACTCCTGGCTCTTTTTTGTGTCATTAATATAGAGGCAACAGCACCATGAATCCTCAGCGCTGGCACAGCTTCATCTTTGGCTGTTTACAACTTTTACACACTTGTGTAAACCAGCTGGGAGCGAGTTTGAAAGGAAGTCCTATCAGTGACTGAGCAAAACCAAAACAGATGCTCACTGCATTTCTCTGAGATAAAATTAGCTGAACCTGCCACAGTTCTTCTAACATCTGCAGAGCAAAGCAGATGTGCTTAATTCACTGTAGCCTTCAGTTTATAGGGCAGACCTGGCCTCTCAGGGCTATTGAGTTTGTATCTCAAAAGCTTAGAGTAAGCTTGAAAACAAAGAGGCTGGAAATGTTTATTTTTGTGGCTTGAGATGCTCACCCATCCTGAGGTTCAGTGATTCTAATACAAGGTTTACCCTGGGATAGAGTAAGCGGACTCTGTGCAGCTGGGTGGGGGGACAGGAACTCATGTGGGGAATTAATGAACATTACCTCTTGAGACTGGAGAGGAGCCTCTGGCTTAAATAACTCTGTCTCAGAAGATAGACATCCCTGTGTATCTCCAGAGGAGGCAACTGTCTTCATCGGTGAGCAGTTTGGCATGATCCAAGGAAGGGCTATCTCTGCCAGACAAGAGAAAGGCATATTGGTGGGTCTGTAACAATGCCCACTCTTATTCTTCATGCTGAAGGTTTTCTAAGCAGTAGGACGCTTCACACACTCATCTCTCATTAGGTATCTGGCCACTGCCATACCCAATTCCATGTGGTATTGCTGTGGCTGGGTTCACACAGGAAGCTCAAGCGCACTGAGATGAAACAATAAAAGGTGACACCTTCAGTTCAGTGAGGGCTTCCACATAGCTTCCATAGCAGGCTGGAGGGGAAACTGCAGCAGAAGGGACTGGGTGTGCAGAGTGCAAGGTGGGTGAATATCAGCCTGGGCTGTTCTTCTTGGAGGGTAGTGGTGAGAGGTTGGAAGATCAGGTGGTTGCTGGTTACAGGGACTGATATTTTTCTTTATCACTATCAACCAGGCTGTCAGGCTGGAGTGAGCCCACACAAAACCCACAGTTTGAGCCAACATGCAGGAGTGAGTAACGTGTTGGAAAGGAGAGCACCATGTCAACAGGCTGGAGAAAATAGCAGTCAGAAAGCTGATGCAGCACTAGTAAGAGCCAGACATTGAAGAGAATGTGAATACCAGTGCAGCACTCCTCATCCAGCAGGTCATGGAAAGGATTTGGTTCCTTTTCACACACTTCGGATCATGTTCAGGGGGCCTTTAGCAGCTCCTTTTGTTGGGTGTTCACAAATAGTTTTCTTTCTCATCCTTACAGGTACCTCATCTGCTTTGGCAGACTGACTGCTGCTGGGTTTTGAAAGATCTTGTGAAACCCAATGAAAGGAAGGAAGCATGAGACAGGGTAATTTTCCTGTGATGAATTAGGGCTGGGCATTAATCTGTTCTGAGAAATCTTTGGTCTGAGTTGTCCTTGATGGGAAGCAAACTGGTACTTTGTCAGGTAGCTATGAGTAGGGATAATACCTCTACCCTACCATGGCCAAAGGAGGAAAAGAAGGGAGCAAGAGTAGTACAGCTCAGCACTTGAGGCCATATTACAAACTCTGGCAATCTGAACTGCTGCATTTACTGCTAGGTTCTACCAGATGACACAGCCTGAATCACAGCATGCCTGAGTCTGCACAACCCTCTGACTGCACGGAGCTCAGGGCAAGGAGGGGTAAAGGCATTGGGGATTCTCTTGTCTCCTTCCTCAAGAGGCCAAATTGTTGTGTCCAGATTTGGGCACCTCAATACAAGAGAGATATGGAGGTGCTGGAGCCAGTGCAGAGGAGGGCAAGGAAGCTGTGAAGGGCCTGGAGAATAAATCTGATGAGGAGGACTGAAGGAGCTGGGGATGGTTAGTATGGAGAAGAGGAGGTTGAGGGGAGACCTCATTGTTGTCTACAACTACCTGAAGGGACATTGTGGAGAGGTTGGCGCTGGTCTTTTCTCACAGGTGATAGAACAAGAGAGAGCTGCCTCCAGCTATGACTGGGTTTAGTGCTGGTCTCTTCTCACAGGTGATAGAACAAGAGAGAGCTGCCTCCAGCTATGACTGGGTTTGGTGCTGGTCTCTTCTCACAGGTGATAGAACAAGAGAGAGCTGCCTCCAGCTATGACTGGGTTTGGTGCTGGTCTCTTCCCACAGGTGATAGAACAAGAGAGAGCTGCCTCCACCTATGACTGGGTTTGGTGCTGGTCTCTTCCCACAGGCGATAGAACAAGAGAGAGCTGCCTCCACCTATGACTGGGTTTGGTGCTGGTCTCTTCTCACAGGTGATAGAACAAGAGAGAGCTGCCTCCAGCTATGACTGGGTTTGGTGCTGGTCTCTTCCCACAGGCGATAGAACAAGAGAGAGCTGCCTCCAGCTATGACTGGGTTTGGTGCTGGTCTCTTCTCACAGGTGATAGAACAAGAGAGAGCTGCCTCCAGCTATGACTGGGTTTGGTGCTGGTCTCTTCTCACAGGTGATAGAACAAGAGAGAGCTGCCTCCAGCTATGACTGGGTTTGGTGCTGGTCTCTTCTCACAGGTGATAGAACAAGAGAGAGCTGCCTCCAGCTATGACTGGGTTTGGTGCTGGTCTCTTCTCACAGGCGATAGAACAAGAGAGAGCTGCCTCCAGCTATGACTGGGTTTGGTGCTGGTCTCTTCCCACAGGTGATAGAACAAGAGAGAGCTGCCTCCAGCTATGACTGGGTTTGGTGCTGGTCTCTTCTCACAGGCGATAGAACAAGAGAGAGCTGCCTCCAGCTATGACTGGGTTTGGTGCTGGTCTCTTCCCACAGGCGATAGAACAAGAGAGAGCTGCCTCCAGCTATGACTGGGTTTGGTGCTGGTCTCTTCCCACAGGTGATAGAACAAGAGAGAGCTGCCTCCAGCTATGACTGGGTTTGGTGCTGGTCTCTTCCCACAGGTGATCACAGTATCACTTAGGTTGGAAAGGACCTCAAGGATCATCGAGTCCAACCTGACACCACAGACCCCATGACTAGACCATGGCACCAAGTGCCACGTCCAATCTCCCCTTGAACGCCTCCAGGGTCGATGACTCAACCACCTGCCTGGGCAACCCGTTCCAATGCCGAATGACTCGCTCGGTGAAGAACTTCCTCCTCACCTCGAGTCTGAACCTCCCCTGGCGCAGCTTGAGACTGTGTCCCCTTGTTCTGGTGCTGGTTGCCTGGGAGAAGAGGCCAACTCCCTCCTGGCTACAACCACCCTTCAGGTAGTTGTAGAGGGCAATAAGGTCACCCCTGAGCCTCCTCTTCTCCAGGCTAAACAATCCCAGCTCCCTCAGCCTCTCCTCATAGGGCTTGTGTTCAAGGCCTCTCACCAGCCTTGTTGCCCTTCTCTGGACACGCTCAAGTGTCTCAATGTCCTTCTTAAACTGAGGAGCCCAGAACTGGACACAGTACTCAAGGTGCAGCCTAACCAGAGCAGAGTACAGGGGCACTATGACCTCCCTGCTCCTGCTGGCCACACTATTCCTAATGCAGGCCAG
This sequence comes from Melanerpes formicivorus, assembly GCF_026170545.1. Lineage (NCBI taxonomy): Eukaryota > Metazoa > Chordata > Aves > Piciformes > Picidae > Melanerpes > Melanerpes formicivorus. The sequence goes on from NW_027142416.1 coordinate 1,839,435, forward strand.
AATGCTATTGGCCCTCCTGGCCACCTGGGCACACTGCTACAAGGGTTAGGGTTAGGGTTAGGGTTAGGGTTAGGGTTAGGGTTAGGGTTAGAACAAGAGAGAGCTGCCTCCAGCTATGACTGGGTTTGGTGCTGGTCTCTTCTCACAGGTGATAGAACAAGAGAGAGCTGCCTCCAGCTATGACTGGGTTTGGTGCTGGTCTCTTCCCACAGGTGATAGAACAAGAGAGAGCTGCCTCCACCTATGACTGGGTAGGTTTAGACTGGACATTAGGAAAAAAAAAATCCCAGCAAGAGAGATCAGGCATTGGAATGTGCTGCCAGGGGAGGTGGTTGAGTCACCAAGCCTGTGAAAGTTCTGCTTCCTGCCTTTTGGTTCTCTGAGTTTTGCCACAGCTCACTCCAGAGGTTCATGGTTAGTGGTGTATATCCATTTCCTTCTGTTGGTGTTTTGTATATTTACAGATTTTCATACACATGCTTGCTGGAGCAATACCCATTCCCTGACTTCCATGTTTTCAACACTGCTTGCATATGTCAGGTGTGTGAGTGATGTTGTAAGGAGCATGACTGCTGGTTGTCAGTAGGCTGAACATGAGCCAGCAGTGTACCCAGGTGGCCAAGAGGGCCAATGGCATCCTGGCCTGTATCAGGAACAGTGTGGCCAGCATGGAAATCATTCTGCCCTGTACTCAGCACTGGTTAGGCCATACCCTGAGCACTGTGTCCAGTTCTGGGTCCCTCAGTTTAAGAAAGATGTTGAGTTGCTCAGACATGTCCAAGGAAGGGCAACAAAGCTGGGGAGGGGTCTGGAGCACAGCCCTGTGAGGAGAGGCTGAGGGAGCTGAGGGTGTTTAGCCTGGAGAAGAGGAGGCTCAGGGGAGACCTTATTGCTGTCTACCACTACCTGAAGGGAAGTTGTAGCCCAGTGGGGGTTGGTCTCTCCTCCCAGGCAACCAGCACCAGAACAAGAGGACACAGTCTCAAGCTGTGCCAGGGGAGGTTTAGGCTGGATGTTAGGAAGAAGTTCTTCACAGAAAGAGCTGCTGGCCATTGGAATGTGCTGCCCAGGGAGGTGGTGGAGTCACCATCACTGGAAGCATTTAAAAAGGGACTGGGTGAGGCAGTTGGTGCCATGGTTTAGTTGATTAGATGGTGTAGGGTGATAAGTTGGACTTGATGATCTTGAAGGTCTTTTCCAACCTGGTTAATTCTGTATTCTGACTGCAAGGGAATGAGCTGCCATTGCTGCAGTAGGCTGCTGGTGAACATTGCCTCTTGCCTGCTCAGAAGGTTATGTCACAAAAAGGTAGTGAGGAAGACAAAGCTCAGCAGCCTTTTCTGAAAGACAACGCTGCCCTTCAGCTGACCTCTTGCTGTGCTTGAGTGACTGGTAGCACTAACCTCTTAAGAAACAGGGTGTGCATGTTGCACCCAAAGATCTTTCAGAAACACCCATCTGTCAGGGCTGCTTTGGAGGAAAATACTCTCCTGCCATTGCTCCTGGCACCTTGGAAGAACACTGCACACCGCTTGGTTCCCTGACCTTGCCAGCTGGGCGAAGCTGTGTGGAGAGCTTGGGAAACCCAAAACATGGTTCAGTTTGGAGCCTTTCCCATGAACTCTTCTCTGCCTCCTTGGGAACTGTTACCAACAGTCTTCTTTCATGAGCAAACATTTGTAGCATTCCTATGGCCTCATTCAGCTTTTTCCTGTAGGTCTTTTTGAGACAGGAGGGTGAAAACAAATATACTTCTAGGGTGAATGGATGGCTTGGAAATGTGTAGTAGGGCATAAAATATTTCTTTTTTCCTCTTCCTTGTTTGCAGTCCTGGCTAGACTCCTCTTGCATATGTAGCAATCACGTTCTGCCTGAGATGAGGACAGTAGTGTTTAAGAGTTTTGTGGGTTCCGCCCCCCCTTCACAGCCTACAGAACCCAGTTCAAATATTCTTCTGAAAACAAAAATGTCAGTCTTAGAGTTACACCAAGCCTACATGAGAGCATAGTGAGGGAAAAGCTGAAGTCTTGATCTTAGCCAAAGCACATCAGGCACCCTCTGAAGGAGTTTCCTCCCCATTCTTCCTCTTCACCTCTGCTACCGCTGGCTGCCATCAGATGCTGAGTGCAATAGGCAACCACACCTTCTTCTGGAGAAGGAAAGGGTAAATCAGGCCTCACAGAGCTCAGTTTGTACCCTGAACTCTGCTGAGGGCTGGGCTTAGTCTAGCCCAGTGACAGCTTTTTCTTTCATCATCTGTTTTTCATATGTTGTATTTCCATTTAGCATTAGAGGGGCTTTGGAGGGGCTCCTCTCTGAGAGGGGGCTAAAGAATTCATTCTCCAGGCTGCCTTGAAAAAGATCCCAAGAGAAGCATATTAGCCTGAAAGCAAAGGCTGGTTTTGCTTTAATGCCTGGAAATGGAGCAGCAGAAACAGAGGTAAAAATCTTATTTGAGTTAGTCTTTAGTCTCTCTACTTCCCCTCTTACAGGAAGTCAGAAAGCTTGAAGCAAGTCTCTGGCAGCTATTGCCAAGCTGGATGGAGATACCCTTCCATAGCAGGAAGAGCAATTCCATGCTATCATTACTTGATACTTTTTAATTAGCCTTTGGATATCTATTCTACAACTCAGTTTCTCTTTGATGGCATGAAATGTTTGGGTCTGTTATTCCCTTCTGTTCCTCTGAAAGTCTATCAACCCCACACACCCTCAATCAGTAAGGACGGAATTCTTCTCACCCCCCCCCCCCCCCCTCCCCCCAGTAGTTAGCCCTAATGCCATGTGTAACTAAATAAAAAGATCAAAATGTTGTGCTGAATTTGTAAGCCACTGCTTGAGCAGTTCAGGTTCACGTGCAGGACTTTCCAGCCACTCAACACTGTTCAGTTCTGTACCCACGGGAAAGCTGAGGGGAGAAAAACACGAGGCTAGGAAATCATCTGAGGAAAGGTGTCAGGAGGGGTGGAGGCTGCTAACAAGAAGATAAGAATCTAGGGCAAGGTTTTACTGAGGTCTGATGTCTTGGTTGTATTTGTAAAGGCAGGCTAATTTTGTGTCAGAATGACCCAGAATTGCAGCCACTTTTCCATCCATGCACGAAGGAGCTATATTTTATCCAGTTTTTATGTATCAGAGTTCCTGTATCTCATTTCACTACCACCTTCTGCATAAAATAAGGCTTAGGCAGATAAATATTTGAGATTTATGGACTGTTCTATGGTTTCAAAAGTCTGACAATGCACAAATCCTTAAAAGAAGGCAAGGATCTTTCAGAGCAGTTTTCTACATCACCACTCAGAAAAAGTCCCAGTAAACTCCACAGATCAGACCTAATTAAAACCAGCATCAAACACAAGCCTCACCAGTTTTGATTCAAAAATCAAACTGGGTTCTGCTTTCCAAATCTAAATAAGAAGCTGATTCCATAATCACAAAGCACAAATATGAGAGGTTCCAGCCACCAAATGTTTTCCATCTTTATTTAGGACAAGTTAATAAATCAGACTCTGACCTCAATGCGTAACTGGAAACGTGAAGTGGCAGTCAGTTATAAGGATAGTCTGGAGTAATGTGAAGAGCTGGGTGAGTAAACAGGAATCCTTTACAATAGCAGTATGAAATACTGCTGCTCACTGATGGGAGCTTTGTAGTTCCAGGGTGGTTTACTCCAAGTCTTATCCAGACTTTGCTTTGCAGCTGTGCTCATGCAATCTGGAGGCTGCACTGTTGTATCAGTAAGTCAGCTGGAGCTATTTGGTCTTTCAAACCAGTGCACAAAGACTTGAGCTCTAAATAGAATAGAATAGAATATGATAGACCAGACCAGACCAGACCAGGTTGGAAGACACCTTCAAGATCATGGCATCCAACCTATCATCAAACACCACCTAATCAACTAAACCATGCAACGAAGCACCCTATCAAGCCTCCTCATGAACACCTCCAGTGATGGTGACTCCACCACCTCCTCGCAGTGTCTCTGAGTGGTCACAAACTGGAGCTGGAGGTCTGTCCCAGCAGCAGCAGCATTATAAAATTTGCAGGGTGATCCTTTATGGGTGGCATCTTCTGGGATCTCTGCACACTCTGCCAGAAATAGATTTTTTAATCTAATACATTTCCAGTCTTAACTGGGACAAGCAGAGTATCTCCATCTAGAATTCCCGTGTGGTCATTGTGTGCTGGAGCAAGTGTAGAGGAGGGCAATGAAGCTGGTAAAGGGCCTGGAGAATAAGTCTTATGAGGAGCAACTGAAGGAACTGGGGATGGTTAGTTTGGAAAAGAGAAGGCTGAGGGGAGACCTCATTGCTGTCTACAACTACCTGAAAGGATGTTTTAGAGAGGCTGGTGCTGGTCTCTTCTCACAGGTAATTAGTGATAGAACAAGAGGGAAGGGCCTCAAGCTGTGACTAGGTAGGTTTAGACTGGACATCAGGAAACACTTTTTCCCAGCAAGAGTGGTCAGACATTGGAATGTGCTGCCCAAGGAGGTGGTGGAGTCACCAACCCTGGATGTGTTTAAAGGTGGCTTGGATGTGGTGCTTGGGGATATGGTTTAGGGGTGAACCTTGTAGAGCAGGGTTCTGGGTTGTACTTGGTGATCCTGAGGGTCTTTTCCAATCTGAATATTTCTGTAATTCTGTGTCTCAAGCATGGAATTCATCCCTCTGCTTCCCTTGTGCACTGGAAAGAACCAAACCTGCTTTTTAACTCAGTTGTTCCTTTGCAGCTCTCCAGAGAAAAGCAAGGGTTTCTTGCCAAGCACTGCTGTCAGCCTGACATAACTGTGGGCTTGATCACATGAAAACTGAAAGTGTTTCTCTCTTCAATTGATTAAATGATTGAGCACAGGCTTCTTTAATAGAGCAGTCAGCATAATTCAGCCATAAACTCAGCATGGAGCCCTGTGTTCACCATGCTCTAAACTGCTGACAAACCCTCTATGGTTTGTCACACTTGGCAATTCCTGCACAGTCTTGGGCTGGAATAAAAATAGGTGCTTCAACCAAAACTTGGAAACAACTCTTAGGATGAGAGGTTGTACAGATACACACCAAACACGTTGAGCTTTTCATTTCTCACTTGACTAGCTGTGTTTTGTACATCATCACAGCTGTCCTCTCCAGCCATCACCTGTAGACTGTGTGGTGGAAATGATAGTGAGAATTGCTGTGGTGTAACTTGGTGACATTTCTAATATATTCCCTTAATGTTGGGCATTAGTCAAGCATGATGGGAGCTAAAGGAGTGGAGAAGGTGACCTCCTCCTCTACTCCGCTCTGGTGAGCCCCCTCCAGCTCTGGAGCCCCTATTACAGGAAGGATCTGGAGGTGCTGGAGCATGTCCAGAGAAGGGCCACAAGGATGATCAGGGGGCTGGAGCTCCTCTGCTGTGAGGACAGACTGGGGCTGTTCCGTCTGGAGAAGAGAAGGCTCTAAGGAGACCTTATTGTGGCCTTCCTGTATCTGAAGGGGGCTCCAAGAAAGCCAGGGAGGGACTTTTTAGAGTGTCAGGACTGGGGGGAATGGAGCAAAACTAGAAGTTTGGATTGGATGTTAGGAAGAAATTCTTCCCCATGAGGGTGGTGAGACACTGGAAGTGGTTGCCCAGGGAGGTGGTAGAAGCCTCATCCTTAGAGGTTTTGAAGGCCAGTCTGGATGTGGCTGTGAGCAACCTGCTGTAGTGGGAGGTGTTCCTTCCCATGGCAGCGGGGTTAGAACTAGACAATTCTGTGATTCTACGTGTATCAAGCAATCTTCCTAGGGGAATTCATCTGTGGCACAGGGCGGTTTGGGCTCAATGATCTCTGGAGCTCCCTTCCAACCCCTAGCATTCTGTGGCAATGGTTAGGCCACACCTTGAGTCCTGTGTCCAGTTCTGGGCCCCTCAGTTTAGGAAGAACATCAAGACACTTGAACGTGTCCAGAGAAGGGCAACAAGGCTGGGGAGAGGCCTTGAGCACAAGCCTTATGAGGAGAGGCTGAGGGAGCTGGGATTGTTTAGCCTGGAGAAGAGGAGGCTCAGGGGAGACCTCCTTGCTCTCTTACAACTACCTGAAGGGTGATTGTAGCCAGGAAGGGGTTGGTCTCTTCTCCCAGGCAACCAGCACCAGAACAAGAGGACACAGTCTCAAGCTGTGCCAGGGGAGGTTTAGGGTGGAGGTGAGGAGGAGAAAGTTCTTCACTGAGAGAGTCGTTCTCCATTGGAATGTGCTGCCCAGGGAGGTGGTGGAGTCACCATCCCTGGAGGTGTTCAAGAGGGGATTGGACGTGGCACTTGGTGCCATGGTCTAGTCGTGAGGTCTGTGGTGACAGGTTGGACTTGATGATCTTTGAGGTCTCTTCCAATCTTGGTGATACTGTGACTCTGTGATTTGCAAAGTGCTTCCTCTTTGGGAAGCTCCTATAGTTCTGAAATGACAGTCAGCAATTAACCTGATTTTGCTGCTGTTCCTCATAGTCAGCGGGACCTTATTTGTCCTTTCTGTACTGCAAACCCTCATTTCAGTCTGGTACAATGGCTCTGCTCTATGAAACCTCTCTTTTCACATCTAACCCTCACACATGCAAGCAGAACACAGAAGGACATTCTTTGCCTCTGACACAAGAAGGAGGAAAAGCTCCATCACCGACCACTTTCCTTACATCGTCTATTTTTAAAGCAGTTTACAGATGCTACCAGAGTGTGCTGGGTGTCATCCAGATTCCAGTGACATAAGTGAAAAAACTCCCACCAGTCAGTGACCTCAGCAAGTTCTGGCTGTTGGATGAATAACAGTCACTGCATGAATCTGGCCAACTTCATTCATTAAGCATTTTTAGATGTCAGCTTTTCTGCACTATTCATTTTTGGAATTGATTGTCTTTCCTCTAGAATTTTCATGTTCAGCTTCTGATGCAGGTCAGAACAAAGTCAAACAGCCTTGGTTATTTCATGACAGCCTTGATTATTTCATTTCAGGCTGGATGTGAGGAGGAAGTTCTTCCCTGTGGCAATGCCAGTGACGAGCAGTGTGAGCAATCTGGCAGTGCAGGCCTAGAGCCTGACATGGTGGTAGGCCACGCTCAGCATAAATGCAGAGTTAGCTAGCAGTGGAGCAAAACAGTGCTGTGCCTGCAGCATGTAACTAAAACAAGACACTGGTAGCTATAAACATGGACAGTTATCTTGGGACAACAGGACATGCACCTGCATCAACAACCTCGTTGTGTCATTAGTAGTTGGACCAATAATCTGTCATAGTGCAATGTGTGGTCACTCATAGGGAACCAATGGAGCTGTGCCAATGAGGCTCTCCGAGTTTATATAAGTTGCAGCAGTTGCCTTGCTACGCACTTCTGCCTTTCCTGTCTCCTGTTTCTTCTACACTTTACTGTGCTATACTTGCACTACAGGCCTGCTCCATAGGCCTGCACCTCAGGCCTGTACCATAGGCCTGAAACACTGGAACAATAAAGGAACAATACTCGATCACATTGGTCAGCCATATTGATTCCCAATCTCCGTCGTCCTACACTTCCCCATGAGAGTGGTGAAGCCCTGGAATGGGTTGTCCAGGGAGGTGGTTGAGGCCCTGTCCCTGGAGGTGTTTAAGTCCAGGCTGGATGAGGCTCTGGCCAGCCTGATCTAGTGTGGGGTGTCCCTGCCCATGGCAGGGGGGTTGGAACTAGATGATCCTTGTGGTCCCTTCCAACCCTGACTGATACTATGATACTATTATACTATGACACTGATAACTTTGTCAGTCTGACCAGTAGAGCTACTACACAGCAAGAAACTGAGTAGTCTAAGCCTCAGGTGGTTGGAGAGATGAAAATGCTGACTCTGTAGTCTCCCAGTTTTGTGTAAGATACTGCATTTTGCTTACAGATTGGTGACTTTTTAATACTATGGAGTAGATGATCTCTGAAGTTCCTGCCAACTTTAAGCCATGCTATAATGTATTTCCATAGAAGAATTATATATGGGCATGCTGGAAGGTGTCCAGAGAAGGCCCATGAGGATGATCAGAGGGCTGGAGCTCCTCTCCTATGGAGAAGAGAAGGCTCTGAGGAGACCTTGCTGTGGCCTCCCTTCCAACCCTAACAATTCTATGATTCTGTGATACATCCAGGTTGCTGGTTGAGGCTCCTTCCCTGGAGATATTCAAGGTAAGCCTAGACAAGGCCCTGGGCAGCCTGATCTAGTTAGGGATGTCCCTGCTAACTGCAGGGAGGTCAGACTGGGTGACCTTTGGAGGTCCCTTCCAGCCTGAACCATTCTCTGATTCTGTCTCTAAAAATAACTCCTTTAAAGATGTAGCAAATACAGGCACAAGAATGCTGGACTTGTGTAAATTTAAATGTGTTTATTGTGTTGATCTATTACCAAAGAGTTAACAGAAACTCAGAGAAGGGCAGCAGCAAATGACAAAAAGACTCCTTTTGGAGTTCCCTGCTGTTCTTTAAATAGAATAGCTGTTTGCTAAGCAGTTTTCAAATGATTTTAATCATAAAAGTTATTCTAGCAAACGTCGCATCTGCTTTGCAGCTTTGAAAGCATTCCCCAGTGAACTCTCTAACACCATGGAAAAATGTTGTTGTGGAATGTGCCTGCACCAGGACAGTTTCTGGATGGTAAATTGAAAGACTTCAGAAAATGCTTGCTGCATTTGATGGGAAGCCTTCAGGAATGAGGAGCCAGAGGTGGGGGTGTTTAGCCTGAAGAAGAGGAGGCTCAGGGGAAACCTTATTGCTTTCTACAACTACCTGAAGGGAGCCTGTAGCCAGGTGGGGGTTGGTCTCTTCTCCCAGGCAACCAGCACAAGAGGACACAGTCTCAAGCTGTGCCACAGGAGGTTTAGGCTTGGTCTTAAAAGTTCTTCACAGAAAGAGAGACTGACCATTGGAATGTGCTGCCCAGGGAGGGGGTGGGGTCAACATCCCTGGTGGTGTTTAAGAAGAGACTGGATGAGGCACTTTGTGCCATGGTCTAGTTGATTAGTTAGGGTTGGATGATTGGTTGGGCTTGATGATCTTGGAGGTCTCTTCCAGCCCGGTTGATTCTGTGATTCTGTTTTGGTAACCAATTTTTCAGCCATAAGTCTTTGTGTAAGTTGAGCAGAGAGCGTCGCCAAGGACAGGGGATGGTTTTTATAAAGGGAGAGCTCAACAGTGTTAAAAAGCTCTAACAAGATAGAATGGCCCCAAGTTGTGCCTGGGTAGGTTTAGACTGGACAGTAGGAAACAAAACTTCACATCAAGATTGGTGAAGCATTGGAATGTGCTGTCCAGGGAGGTGGTGGATTCACCAACCCTGGATGTGTTTAAAGGTGGTTTGGATGTGGTGCTTGGGGATATGGTTTAGGAGTGAACCTTGTAGAGTAGGGTTCTGGGTTGTACTTGGTGATCCTGAGGGTCTTTTCCAATCTGAATGTTTCTGTGATTCTGCAAATTCTATTTAGGATTCAGTATCCTGTAGTCAGTGTCTAGAACATTAGCAGATATCCTGCACAAACAAGTTCCTTTCAAAATCACTGTCATCCAAATAGGAAGAGTTGGAAGCAGAAGTAATAATACATTTCTGGTATCTCTTTATGGCAGCTGACAGAAAATGCTGACTCTTTTGGGTTTTTTTTAAATGCTAACCACCCAGTCCAGGTAACTCAACTAGAAATACTCACTCCAATTCAGTCCAGAAACTCAACATGGCTGTAGGCATCTTCTGCTCTGAACTGAAACCTTGGAAGAGTTATGAACCATCAGAATGTGTAGGACACCTGAGAATAGTCTAAATCTGCTACAGGGTGGACACCAGAGTAAACCCCTAATGCCTTCAGTGCACTGGGCCTCGGACAATAGCTGTAGTGACATGGGAAGTCCACAGGGGTTGAAAGGAGCAAAGCTGGGGATTCTTGTGGGTATACTGCTGCTCTTGGCAAGAGAAGTCTGGTCAGAAAAAGACTTTGGCACAGGCAGCTAAGGTTGAGCTTCAAAAGGATCCTACTTTGTGATGATGAATTCCCTATAAAGCTTTCTGTTATGGGTTTGGGTTTGGTTGCTTGGGTTATTTTTTGTGGTTTTGTTTGTTTTGTTGTTTGTTTTTTCAATTCTGAACCAAAGCTCTCTTCAGCTTTGGCTTTGCTTCTTCTGTGTATCATGCACATGGTAGAATAGCACCTGGAAGTTGAGAGCATTGCTATGTCGTGCTGTGCTAAGGAGCATCCAGAAGCAGTGGGCACTGAGCTGTCTGGCTCTGGCTCATTTGGAAGCAAGGCTTTTCCTCCTGTCCAGCAACTGAACCATATGAATCACAAAGGGGGAGAAGCTGTACTTGGCACTTCTTGCTTCTCTGCTTTGTATTTTATATCATTCCTCTTCTTCAAACTCTTCATTAGCTCCTACACGTGGGGGCTATGTGGTTCTGCTGACCTGCTGCTCAGAGCAGAGTCCTTGTGGGTGCCATCATGAGTTACCTGTCCAGGTTGAGCAGGCTTCAGGATTGCTAAAGAAGGAGGAAGGGAAGGGAGGTGAGTAAGGGAGTGGCAAACCAGCAGTGTGCATCACTGGGGTGAATAGTACCACCTCCTCCTCCCCTCACCTTGCTGTTAATAGTGGTGTTTCTCTCACTTCTTTTCCTCATTAATTACACTGTCATGAGTGGAGTTTGGCCCTTTAGAAAGATGTTTTCCCAGAGGGGCACCAACTATGCTGATGGGCTGAGATGTGCAAAGAGTAGCCTCTGGTCTGTTCCTACAGAGACCACCCCTGCAGCTCCCCTGTTGCAGAACCTTGCCGCATGAACCCAATGCAATCACAAATCCAAGGAAAGCTCACTGCAGCTGGGAAAAGGTGGAGTTCTTCACTCACTCCCAGTCTTTGCTCCTTGAGAGTTACACATGGGAAGCTTCCTCCCAAGCCAAAAGTTACGGGTTGTCCTCATGCTGCATTTCCCCATTCCTCTGGCTCACTCATGCAATGCTCTACAAGTGAAGTACCAGAAGGAGAGAGGCCTCTGGGAGAGTGGTCATTAGGCACTGCCACAGCCGAGGAAACTTCCAGGCAGGATTTTTACATGAAACAGCTGTTTGCTGTGCATCCATATTCAGAGGAGTGAGAAAATTCAATTGGCAATCCCATAAGAATCAAATGTTCTGCAGAGAGAGACAGTACCTGACTTTACTCCTGCACCACCAAAGGAAAAATGGAGCCACCTGAGACCACCCTGAATGCCTCTAACAAATCCTCAGCTTCTCTTCGAGCAGAAACAGCAATCCTGCTGTGTATAAAAAGTGTGTATCAGCCAGAACTGCTTTCCAAAGACTGACTGAAGTCTTCTGAAGCCATTTAAAGAATGCAGGCAGGAGCACTGGAAACACCTCTTCTACTTTTGACTGCTGCCATCCTGATCCTTTGAGTGGAGGCAGATGCACTGAGCACCAGCTGCGACGAGATAGCTGTGCTTCCTCTTTCCCCATTGCAGATTATTGTTCAGGGACTTCTTTCCTCCTTCTGTACCTCCTGCTGCTCCAGCTGTTCTCAGCTCTGGGTTTCTGGAGGCTTTCCTCATCTCTATACTTTACTACTTGGTCCAACTATTTCTTATTTTTCCTTTTACCTGGAGATCTCCTTGTTTTGTGCTCTGGTGTCTTTGCAGGCATTATTCTTCTCTTGCTCTTATTTGGCTACTTTCTGGCAAATCTTTTCTCTTTTCCAGCTCATATCACCCTGCTTTCCAGCCTCCACTACCTGCTTGGTTTGGCAGTGGCAGTGGCAGTTGGAGCAGTAAAGGCAAACCAGGCATCAGACATACTTACCCCTACATGGTATCCCTGGAGTGATGGTCACGGTGTTTATCCCACCCTTGCAGAGGTCTGCTCAGGACACGTGTTTACACTGGCCAATGGGTCTACAGAGAAAACAAGCCCAAGCCCCAAGCACTGTAAATCAGACCAAAGCAGCAGGAGTGTTTCTGATCTGCTCCTGTCAGCTGCACAGAGCTGCCCAAAGCGGTGTCAGTCCTGTTTGAGCTGCTTGTATGTGCAGTTCCAACAAACAGCTGGGAAAAGGCACTGCCATGGAAGAACAAGGTGCGGTGGGGCTGAATTCCCAGCTCCAGTGTTGCACCAGTACAGTGCCTGTGAGATCAGGGGCACTGCTCTCGCGCACAGCTGTAACAAGCTGTGGGGAATGAAGTCCTGGTTTGTTGCTTCTGAGAACTTTTGGAGTCTGCCCGATACAGCATGAGTCAAAAACATTTTGTTATTCACTGCTTTTTCTAATTATCAGATTTGTCTCCAGTCCATTTTGTGGTGTTGGCCAGGCACTCAGTTCTGAGTCAAATTTTCCATACAATCCACACTGCTTTATGTTTCAGTGTTGGGTTTGGTTAGTTTTTTTTTCTCTCCTGCTGCCTTAAAACCAGAACAGAGGAGCTGGCTATGCGTGTGCAAACCTGCCTGATGCAAGGACTTGTTTTTCCTTTTCCCTCACCCCCTCTTTTCCAGCTAATCTTAGTTTCAGAGATGAAACAGAATTTAGGCAACACAGTGGTTAGGGTTCTGAATTAGGGAAAGTGATCAGCATGTTTCCAATCTGCTCACTTGCCAGTGGACCACTTCATCAATGCAAGTCATCTTAATTAAAGAAGCCGATCTCTTGGCCACAGCATTGATTTATAGAACAAGGAGCTGTGCTGTATGTCTGCTGGTGTTTGGAGAATGCTTCTTCTAGCCTCCCTTTTCCTTGCTGGGATTAGTCTATAGAGAGTTCTTGAGGGCTGAAAACCATTTCTAGTGGCATAGAAGCATATGTGAAACACACAGAAGTGGGAAGAGTAGCAAATCCTCCTGTCCCTCATCACTGGGGGCTCTCATCGCGTGGCACAAGGGCCTCCTTAAAATATTCCTGTTTCACACTTGATGCTGGCATTGTTTTCCCCACCCATTCCTGCATTTCAAGAAAGGATGTCAGGAGGGACAGGCTGAGGGAGCTGGGAGTGTTCAGCCTGGAGAAGAGGAGGTTTCAGAGAGACCTAATAACCTTCCAGTACCTGACGGGGGCCTACAAAAAGGATGAAGATGGACTGTTTACAAAGGCCTTCAGTGATAGCATGAGGGGCAAAGGATTCAAACTAGAGAAGAGTAGATTTAGATTAGATGTTAGGAACAGGTTCTTTACTATGAGGGTGGTGGAACACTGGAACAGATTACCCACGGAGGTAGTGGAGGCCCCATCCCTGGAGATATTCAAGGTGAGGCTCAGCCTGATCTAGTTGAGGACGCCCCTGCTTGACCACAGAGGGGATTGGACTAGATGGCCTTTGCAGGTCCCTTCCAACCCAGACTATTCTGTGATTTTATGTTCACTGTTGAAGCTGAGGTGAAATTTCATATGCAAGTTGCTTGCTGCCAGTTTTATGTGGCTCTGTGATGGATAATTTGGTGGAAGAAGGAGGTTCCTTGGTCTCTGTAAGATGATAGTTTCCCTGGGTTTTCTGAGCATGGGGTATCCCTAAAATGCCTCACTGCAGGTATTGATTCAGACAGTGAAGAGTGCAGCCATAGCTGTGTGGTCCCAGGCTTCCTATGTTGCCTTACTTAGTGGAAAATATGCATAAACCCCTACTTTGATTTCCAAGTCATGGCTGAAGGAGCTCCAGTGATGGCGCTGCAGCTTCTGGACCAAAGTCTCAAGCTGCACCGGGGGAAGTTTAGGCTGGAGGTGAGGAGAAAGTTCTTCCCTGAGAGAGTCATTCACCATTGGAATGTGCTGCCCAGGGAGGTGGTGGAGTCACCGTCCCTGGAGGTGTTCAAGAGGGGATTGGACGTGGCACTTGGTGCCATGGTCTAGTCATGAGGTCTGTGGTGACAGGTTGGACTTGATGATCTATGAGGTCTCTTCCAACCTTGGTGATACTGTGAAATGGTCTCTTGCTTATGCATTATCCTGAAAAACTGCCCTGTTGCTGGTTTTGTTAGAACATTTCCAGTGGTGCTGGCTTTGGACAGCAGAGATTATCAGAAGCCTGGCTTGAAACTCTGCTGTTGTAAACTGACTTTTCCTGACAGTTCCAGCTCACTGGGAATAAGAGGACCCCATAGCTGCAGTTGCACTTCAGTTCCTTTTTTTTTTGAGTGTGTCTTGAGTTGTGTGCTGCTTTTCTCTCGTCCAGGGTCAAAGACATCAAAACAAACCAAATGTTTCTGAGGTTGAAAAAATAAAAACCCCATCAAACTTCTGCTCCAGGTGGAACCTCATTTTTTTTTTCAAGACACCAAATAGATCTGAGTGTTACATCCGGCCTTAAATGCTCTGCTTCAGCTTTACACTTTTGAACTAAAAGCTTTCTCTTACCCTGACTGATGTCAGCTAAGAGGAAGTTCCAAGTAAAACGCCCTTTACAGTGCTATTTTAGGGCTGAGGCCATTCTTCCTCTCTTCTCTTAGTCTTTCCATTTTCCTGATGCAATCCTCAGTCTGGCCTTGGGCTCACCTCACAGACATTAAAAAACAAAACCAAAACCAAGGAAAACCAGAAGGGACCCTTCAAACCTCAACATTTTGCTTTCATAATAGGCTCAGAACCTAGTGATTAGTTTCCTCTGAAACAGGCTTTCTGATTCCCAAGCTTAGAAAAATTGGAATCATGGAAAGGCCTGGTGGTAGATACAGATCTCTCCTTTTTTTTTCTCTCTTTTCTTTTTTTTTTTTTTTTTCTTGGAGTTCATAACTCAGTCTGGCAATGGAGAGGTCTAGAAAAGAAACACTGCAGAGAGAGGAAGTAGCTCAGTAAGGCTTGGCAGATACCTTCAAAGAGTAACTTCTCTTCCAAGTTTGATCACTACGGACACAAGCAAACACACATTAGGGTACTGCTTTATCTAGGATTTCTCTGGTGAGCAGAAGGGTTGCTGAGGGGGTGCTACCCTACCAAAATGGCTCCTTGCAGCAATTAATCTTCCCCACTTGGCTTTACACTGCTATACAGTTGGCCTCACCACAGTGCCAAAAGGTCGAATTGCTTGTCTGAGGTCACCAAATGACTCAGTACATTAAGTGAAAACTGAACTCCAAGGACCACCCTGTGTTGTGTTTTAGGGGCTCACTCTCCACAGTTTTGTGCCTGCCACTAACCCCACTGGCTATCAGCCAGGAAGATATTACAGAAGGATGCAATACATGCAAATGTGCCCAGTGATCTCTAACTTCAGGCTTGGAATGGATGGAAATGGATGGAAAAGAGGTTGGACAAGCGTGATTTAGTTCCTCTGCAAATAACCTTCAGGCTCCAAAAGAAAAGAATGAGAATACTCTTTGTGGCTTTCCCTGCATTTATTAAGATGAATAAGATGAATCTTTCATCTTACTTCAATCTTGCACTAACCACACATATTCAAGATCTCAAATTTTTGTCTCCAACTTTTCAACTTGCTCCGATCTGAAAAGGAAATGAGTAGGTTTGACTGTAGTGACTGCTCTGCTGCTGATCTCCTCAGGGTGCAGAACAGATACATTCCCAGGATCAGGATAAGGTCTCCATTTACAGTTTCCCCATTTGTGAAAACTGAGGACTAGAGATATGATGAAGTTCTAAGTCTCTCAATAAGGAAAGCAAGGCAATCTGTCAGTGAAGAGCTTGTTCCCTAGCCAGTTGTGAAAGTCTTGCAAAAATGAGAAACTGCCTCATTCTGAAGCCCATCAGATTCTAAAGCAACTGGATTTGGATGTGCATCAAGAGAAGCACAGCCAGTGGGTCAAGGGAGGTGATTCTCCCCCTCTACTCAGCTCTGGTGAGCCCCCACCTGGAGTATTGTGTCCAGTTCTGGAGCCCCCATTACAAGAAGGATCTGGAGGTGCTGGAAGGTGTCCAGAGAAGGGCCACAAGGATGAGCAGAGGGCTGGAGCACCTCTGCTATGAGGACAGATTGAGAGAGTTGGGGCCGTTCAGTCTGGAGAAGAGAAGGCTCCAAGGAGACCTTCTTGTGGCCTTCCAGTATCTGAAGACCACAATAAAGCTGGGGAGGGACATTTTAGGGTGTCAGGGAGTGATAGGACTTGGGCGGGGGGGGGGGGGGGGGATGGTGGTGGAAAAAAACTAGAAAAGGGTAGATTCAAGTTGGATGTTAGGAAGAAATTCTTCCCCATGAGGGTGGTGAGACACTGGAAGAGGTTGCCCAGGGAGGTTTAGAAGTCTCATCCCTGGAGCTTTTTCAGGCCAGGCTGGATGTGGCTGTGAGCAACCTGCTGTAGTGTGAGGTGTCCCTGCCCATGGCGGGGGGGTTGGAACTGGATGATCCTTGAGGTCCACCTTCCAACCCTGACAATTCTATGATTCTATGATTCTAAGAGTTAAGAAGCAGCTGCTTGTGATGACATTTCATTAAGGAGCAGCAGCAGCACAGGTGACCCTTTTGAAGCTGGGTAACAGAACAAACCCCTGTCCTGCTGTTGCTACGTCTGCAAGGATGTCCCAGAGCACTAAGTGGCAAAAACAAAAGGAGCTTGCTTCTTTACAGCAGCATCCTTTAACTTCTCATCATAACCAGTGAGTGTCTCCCTGACCTGTCAGCTTGCAGAAACTCTCAAAATAGTTTTTAAATCATTTGGATTAAAGAAAGTTGTCTTCTGTATACTCCACTTTGATCAGACCTCTGCAAACCATTCCAGCCTCACTGGGAAACCTCTTTCTCTTGGAAACTCGAGGAGAGCATCCCAAGAGTGGGCTCCCTGATGCCATTTCCAATAGTTTAAGCTTTTCTTCTTCTTCTTTGGGTTCTGTGTCAGTTCCTGGTTAGTTCAGGTGTTTTCTGAGCCATTTTGCTGTCTCATTTCCATCCATAAGAAATGCTCCCATCAAGTGCGGGTAGTAATCAGCTCCTGGAGACCTATACAGGAGTTTTTCTTACCTTTGGGTGTCCTTGTTGGTGAGAGGGCAATGAACGCAGCACAAAAAGCATTTCAATCATGTTGAATGGTCTGAAGGTGGTGACTTGTTAGCCAGAAGAGGGAGTCTCTGTGTGCTGCAGGAGTGCTCCACATCTGTGCAAACAGAACAGATGAGCTGCCAGCACTGGTAGCTGAGTTCCAGAGTTTCATGGTACCGTTGGATGGAACTTCCTGTGTTCGAGTTTGTACTCGTTGCCTCTGGTCCTGTCACTGGGTACCACTAAAGAAGTAAGTTATATCCTTTGATTTATGTCTGCATGCCTTCTTGGAAACCCCTTTGCTTCCTCTATCTTCATGAAGAAAAGATTGTCACTGACAATCTCTGCATGCACCCTGGCTGCATCTGTGTCAGATGTGCCCAGAGGGCCACAGGCAAAGCTCCAGCGGGGAACAGACTTGCAGAAAATCCTGCTGTAAGTTCTGTGGCCCTCCTACATTATGGAGCAAAAGGTCTGTGCAGAAGAGCTGCAGCAATGTGTGTGCAGTGAGACTCCCACTGACAAAAGTGCTTAAGAGCTTGTACGGATCCATCAGGCAACACTGCACCCTTCACAGCTCTGTGTAGGACTCCCAGAGTACAGCCTCTCATGGGATGTCAGCAGTCAAAGAGGGCAAACTTGAGTGTAGCTGCTGCCATGGAGCCCTAGCTAGGAATTGATGATGTGGGGCAGAACCACAATCTTCAGCAGCATGGATCCCAGTTCCCTGCTCCATTTATTCTCTCTGGCACTCGAATATCTTTAGGTCTTTTCCAATCAGGTGATTCTAGGATTCTGTCTTTTTTAGCAGCTAGGTGGCTTGGGAGACACTTGCATGACTGACTGTTTGGTGCAAACATTTCTTTTGGAGGCAAATGGTGAATTCCAGTGATTTTTCTTGAGCACACGAAAGTGAAACCAATGCTTGATTAGAGATGGTCTTTCCAGGACAGGCATGTGAGTACTTGCTAGAGAGAGTATGGCTGTGGAACAGAAGAGGTGGGCTGGCCAAAGAACAGCCACGCTAGATGAGGTGGGCTGACCTGCAGGTGGAGCCTCCCAGGTCTACTAGGAAAGGCTTTCACTGCATTTATCCAGTCACTTGACTTGTTTAGGTTTTATTTCTTGGTAGCTCTGGAAAAATGTTTCAGTAGCCAAAGAATCTGTCCTCAATTGGACACACAAAACCCAGCAGACAGGAAGTCTATTTCCTCACAGATACTGTGGTTTATACATGCTGCCCTAATATGAACAACTCTGCTATTATTTTTTGATGTCCTTCTTGTCTGAGATGCTCTGAATTACATGAAAGCTTTTTTTTTTTTGTCAAGATACAGACTTGCTGGAAGTTTTAGTACTGGATGGTGCCTAATTCCATTTGAAAACCCCTTCTGATTTAATTTAGTAGGAATTGGTCTCATTTAAAAGTATTTCAGTGTAACCATGAACATGTGTGCAAGCTCCGGGGCAAAACCTGATAATGACTCTGTACCACTGCTCCCACCCTGAATTTCATCAGCCTTCTAAGTGTTGTTTTGTTTCCTTGTGACTTGGCTTTAGTCCCAATATTCAGTGACTGGAAGCCATTCAGGACAAGGCTTATGTGTTCATGGATCATCTCATAGGAAGGGCCACCAGAAAGCTGATCTGATTGAATAACTAAATAGTCATCATCATCATCAGCTCTCCTATGAGGACAGACTGAGAGAGTTGGGGCTGTTCAGTCTGGAGAAGAGAAGGCTCCCAGGAGACCTTATTGTGGCCTTCCAGGATCTGAAGGGTGCTACAAGAAAGCTGGGGAGGGACCTTTTTGGGGTGTCAGGGAGTGCTAGGACTGGGGGGAATGGAACAACAAAAAAAACTAGAAATGGGTAGATTCAAATTGGATGTTAGGAAGAAGTTCTTCCCCATGAAGATGGTGAGAGACTGGCACAGGTTGCCCAGGGAGGTGGTGGAAGCCTCATGCCTGGAGGTTTTGAAGGCCATGCTGGATGTGGCTGTGAGCAACCTGCTGTAGTGTGATATGTCCCTGTTCATGGCAGGGGGGTTAGAACTGGATGATCCTCGAGGTCCCTTCCAACCCTAACAATTCCATGATTCTATGAAATCCAGCCAAAAACAGGTGAGGTCTTACAAGGGATGTTGATTCTCCTCACTTAAATGTAAGAGTTGTGTGGCGAAATTAAAATCTGTACCCAAAAGAATGCTTGAGGTTGCTTTAGGGCTCAAAAAAATCTCTGAATTTCACTGTGGCTTCTGATTCTGTTCAGAAAGTGTCCAGATCTTAGAGGATGAATGGCCATACAATGCCCAACCTCTCCAAGCAAAGGAGGAAATTGTTGTGGGTTAGAAACGAGCACAGTTTCTGAAATATGAAATGCAAATGAAGGTCTGGAGCAAGGCTTGCATGGCATGACAGATACAAATAACAAACTCTCACTGTGCTGTGGGTTTGGGTTTTTTGTTTGGTGGTTGTTGGTGGGCTTTTTGGGGGGGTGGCGGTTACCTTGGTTTTGGTGGTGTTGGGTTTTCCCCCATTTGAGCTTGTTTTCCCTAGGCTAATTATTAGAGTATAATTTGTTATGTCTTTGAATGGTTTTGAATTTTTTCCCTATGATTCCACAGACTTTCCACTCTGCTGTGGAGGTTTCTTTCATTCAATGTTTGCTCCACTTGTACTCCTCACTCTGTCCTAGCATGATGTCTCTGTTACTCTGTTCCTTCAGCCTCCACTATTCTGATTTCAACCTTCCTCCCACAGAGCTGAGACACAGAGTATATTCTATGATCATCGAGAAGGGAAAACAAAAACTAGCTTGAAGGTGAAGCCAGTGTTGACAGTGCTGGGACAGGAACTCTTGACAATCTGACTCATACCAGGAGGTGTGGAAACAGAGGAGAGTCTTTTACCCAGATCTCATCCTACTCCATTACTGCATTATCCTCAGACTAGAATCACCTATTTGATATTTCCTACCTGAAATCATAGCTTTAGGTATGTCCAAAGCAAGTCCTCTTGAGCATGTGGGACACCTCTTCTCTTACAAATGTATTCATTTTCCAACTAATGCTGGCTGGCTATGGAGCAGCCATGCAGCTGGAAAACAGCTATGGCTTGGAAAGACCCTGTGTTCATGGCTGCTCTGCAAGACCCTGCCACTGGGGCAGCCAGTAAGACTAGAACACAAATGGTTAGTGAAGGCAGTACAGCCCAGTGTCTTCTTTCATCTTACATCTGTGTGATGGGGCCAGGGTGAGGTACCTGCCCCGTGCAGGACAAAAGATGTGCATGTGGAAGCATTTCAGTCTCTCAGTGGTTCCTGTCAGGCACATTTTGGGTTAGGTCCCATAAATTCTCAGACTTATTCCTCTTCATAGGTCATTCTTCAGGCAGGAAAAGAACCAGTGAAGCCCATTTGCTAAGTTATGTTCATGTCCATGTGTGATGGCAACTGACAGCTTCAGAAGACAGCCAGGTCCTTACACATTGATGGTGAGCTAGCCCCCTGGAAGGCAGCAGACAGACAGGCAGTGCTGGGGCTGGGCAGTGCCCTCTCTCCACGTGGGTTTTAGATCCAGAGTGGGGTATAGCTGAGACTTGCAGTACTAAAACAGCATTTAGCGCATCCAGCTTCCACCCTCTTTCTTTTTCTAGAAGAAGAGTTGGTGCTTGTTGATGGCATGTGAAAATCTAATCACTGCTCACCCTAGATCCTCCTTTTATGAGCAGTGAAGGAAATATGGGAGAAAGGTAGAACTTTTACCCACATTGTCCTGGACAAAGAAGGAAAAAAATGTAGCTACTGAAATACCACTGGGCTCTACAGTCCTTAACTTGGTAAAGACAGTGCAGGCCAGTGACATTTCCTCCAAAGAGAAGCATGCTCTGAAGCAGACACTGAGGAGTGTTTTGTGGCTGGGTGTGCTGCAGGCTGCTCTGACAGCACCCCTGTGGTGTCTAATTCTGGTGCGTTCTTTGCCACGGGCAAGATAAGGGGCCTGAAAAACACAGGCCCAGTGGTAACATTATTGGAAAGCAGATTCCTGTTCAAACACGCTGGAGATTAATAAGGCAGATTTCTAGTGACTAGACTCATCCCTGGGTTTTGTCTTCCTTCAGAGTAAACCTGAAGACAGACAGCTTGATAACGGGAAGCTTGGCAAGGGTGGATGGCAGCGGTGGAGCGCAGGAGTCACAGCACTCTCCTGAGCACCGGCGTGCAGAGGGAGAGGGAGGAAGGTGGCTGCCGAAGGCTGCTAGGAGCAGCTGCAGCACTCTCCCCCAAACACACGCTTCAGGCAGCTCAGATCTTTCTTCTCTCTGCACAAACCTCTGTGCAACACATTTAGCCCCTCTCACAGAGGGATGTTCCATTTCAGGGCCTCTTTGCCTTACCTTCTTTCTGTGCTTTGCAATGAAAAAAGCAGGCTGCTGGTTGTGACTTTAATTAGTAAAGATTTTTTCTGGTGATTGCCAACATCTCACAGTCCTCCTGGGGAACCTGCTGTCTTCTAATGAAAATGCCTTTCTCTGCCTGCAATTTACAAAAAGAATTGCCACCTCCCTGTGTCTGTGCTTCAGAATAACCTGACAAAACAGGTTCTATTTAATTTCCAATTAAATCTGCTATGCAGTAATTGCAGATGTGCAGACTGCACACTTGTCTTTCCTAAGGATATCTTCATGTCTAGAGGTAAAGCACTAAAAGGTGCAAAGCTGTTTGAAAAGCCACATAGCTGTACAATTTTTACACAGCCATCAGGAAAAGAGATTGAAAATGCATTGATGCATTTCCTGGAGAAAACAAAATGTGGATTTGACATTGAAGAGCGCCAAAGAAAGGCGGGGAGAGATAAGAATCTGGAAACTCAGAATCCACTTTCAGTGGAAAAAACAATAACACTTGAAATATCTCCACTCAAGCTTCAAATGACGTATGAGGTAACCCTTTCTTTTTCTTGGTGACAGACATCTGTGGTGTGAGGGGGAGGATATTTCCCATGCCAAGGCACTTGTGTGAGCATCAGAGCCATTTGTGCCATAGATAAGGCTGATTCAGCAGTAGTGGCTGCAAATGGTTTCTTCCTTGCCTTCTAGTAGCCGTTTCCATTTTGGAATGAGCAATCTTGTTATCACATGGCAACTGGTTTAGTACTTCGGTTATCAAAAGAGGCAAATGCAGAGAATAATCATTTTAGGCTAGCTAGCAGGCAGGGTACTCCTGGTCAAGTGACCTGTTACACATCTACACTAACTGCTTAACATAAAGAAGAAGGATGCCACAGCAAGGGTTGTACTCAGCTCTGGTGAGGCCACACCTCAACTATTGTGTCCAGTTTCAGGCACCTCAACACAGGAGAGATGTGGAGGTGCTGGAACCAGTGCAGAGGAGGGCAACAAAGCTGGGGAAGGGTCTGGAGAATAAATCTTATGTGGAATGACTGAAGGAGCTGGGGATGATTAATTTGAAATAGAGGAGGCTGAGGGGAGACCTCATTGCTCTCTGCAACTGCCTGAAAGGACATTGTGGAGAGGCTGGTGCTGGTCTCTTCTCACAGGTAATTAGTGATAGAACAAGAGGGAAGGGCCTCAAACTGTGACTGGGTAGGTTTAGACTGGACATTAGGGGAAAAAAAAATTCCTAGCAAGAGTAGTCAGGCATTGGAATGTGCTGCCCAGGGAGGTGGTGGAGTCACCAACCCTGGATGTGTTTCAAGGTGGTTTGGATGTGGTGCTTGGGTTTATGGTTTAGGGGTGAACGTTGTAGGGTAGGGTTATCAGTTGGACTTGGTGATCCTGAGGGTCTTTGCCAACCTGAATGTTTCTATGATTCTGAAGGGTTGTTGCATTGGTATGTAGAACCATTGCATGAAAATGTGACCACTACTGATAGAGGTTAACACAAGCTGAAGTCACTTTGAATCTGAGGACCACATCACACTTTAAGAATCCATAAATTTCCCTCACAACCCCTTTAATATTAACTGATTTGGGGAAAATAAGACTACCTTGCAAATATCTTTGCATAGACTTCTGAGATGCTAGAGCTGGGATAAGGTAAGATAAATGAATAAATTAGTGTGCTCAAGGCTGAGCATGTGCAGAAGTATTGCCAGTCCCAAATCTAAGATATCAGTACTAAGTCTAAGCTATCAGTGTTTGCTTTTAATTAGTGCAATTACCCCTAGATTCAAAGAGATACACTGGGGAGTACAAAAGGCACCCAGGTATCTAACTTCCACTGAACTACAGCTTTAGAATGCCTTAAAAGGTAGGGAGATGAATGTCTGAAAGCTCACAGGAGAGCTCAGACCTCATGACTTTGATTGCAAGCTTGCCCTAGGTGTGCCTCCCCAGAGCTTTTCCCACTGCAGCAAAGCCAGCAGGGCAAAGGATGGTTGCCATCTTAAGGGAAAGCTTTTGGCTTCCATAAAAACTGAGCAACTTTGTATAAGGGACAGCTTAAAATCCACCAGCTGTGCAAGAGGTTTATCATTTGGCCTTAGGCTGCAGCCTCCAGCGTGGCTTTCTCTTCAGACATGCATCTGGTAGCTTAGAAATGTGTTTGATAAAGTAAGAGGCAGCCAGCTTGTGAAAGGAGGAGAAAGAGAAAAGTGCTCAGCAAATGAAAGGAAAAGGGCACCTGAAAGACTGGAGTTACGACAGACTCCCTCAGGCACACACCACTTCTGTGCCTGCAGGAGGAGTTAGCTCCAGCTGAGCTTCAGTTTGCCAGCTTATTGCAAGGATACTGCTCTGAGTAGTATTAAACAGTCTTGACTGATGACCTCTCTCGTTTGCTGGGTGCAAACACTTCCTTTCGACAGCTGACACTTACTTTCTCTTAACCATCTCCTTATTTGAGAGAAAAGTCTATTGTGGCCTGTGCAGACAACCCTGCTTTTGAATTGTGTCAAGGGCTTCCTGTGTCTGCTAGACAACGTGTGAGGGCGTTGATCAGCCTTGAAACACATCACCTGGTTCCCAGGACCGGTTCTAAAGGGGTTTTGGTTCTCCTTTCAATCCTTGTTTGCCAAAAAAGCAATTCCTAGGAGCTGTGAAAACCCCTCACCTCCTGCATTCTCAATTCACTCCCTTCGTTAATGTGTTAGGAATCTGAGCATGCTGCCTCCTGCTTCTTATCAGCTGGATACAGGCAATTGTACTAGAGAAAGAACCTGTGAGTGCTGCAGTGCTGCTTCATCAGAAGTCATCATATAGGGAACACCTCTGCAAGCAAATGGTGCCAAGCCAAGAGACAAGGCTGCTCATTGACTTGGATTTAATAACCACCTTATTTATATCCCACATGCTAGGAAAAACACTGTCATGGGCTTGGATTAGGTAGAACGTGAGGAATGGAATAATTGGAATCATTAATGGAATCATTTTTTTGAAAGCACTCTGCTCCTGAGATACCTTTTGGAGACTGGTTGACTTCCACTGGTTGTAACAGTGGAATGCCATCAGCGTCAGACTCCTTTTACTTTCCTATGTGATACAGTATCTTTGCAGAAAGAACTTTGAATGCAGGACAGCACTAGAAGATATTTTCTTCTGTCTTGCAAGCCAATCTGTCTTGCTCAAGAGTGTCTTGTCACACAGTGCCCCCTTCAGCAGATCTCTTCCAGCAGGGCAGTGCAAACAATGTGCACTCTCTCTCATAGAATCATTTATGTTAGGATTGTTGAGTCCAACCATTAACCTGACACTGCCTGAACTATGGCCCTGAGCCACACATCCACACGTCTTTCAAATACCTCCAGTGATGGTAACTCAACCGCTTCCCTGGGCAGTCTTTTCCAGTGCTTGCCAACCCTTTTGATGAAGAATATTTTCTTGATGTCCTACCTAAACGTCCCCCTGGCACAACTGAGGCCATTTCCTCTCTTCATATCACTTATTAATTGGAAAGGTGACTGATGCCTGCCTCACTCCAGCCTCCTTCCAGAGAGCTGTAGACAGTAATGACATCTCCCTTCAACCTTCTTTTCTTCAGTTCCCACACCTGCTCCTCAGAGGACTTTTTCTCTAGACCTCTCATCAGGTTTGTTGTCCTTCTCTGAACGTGCTTCAGCACCTCAATGTCCTTCTTGTAATGAGCAGCTCAAAACTGAACCCAGTATTTGAGGTGCAGCCCGCCCAGCACTGAGTACAGTGCCACCATCACTTCCCTGGTGCTGCTGGCCACACCATTGCTAAAGCAGCCCAGGATGCTGCTGGCCTCCTTGGCCAAGATGAGCACACTGCTGGCTCATGTTCAGATGATTGTCAACCAGCACCCCCAGTCTTTCTCTACCAGGCAGCTTTCCAGCCACTCTGCCCCAGGCTTCTAGCGTTGCCTGGGTAGCTGTGACCGAAGTGGAGCACCCAGCACTTGGCTTTGTTGAAGGTCACACCATTGTCCTTAGCCTGTCAATGCAGCCTGGCCAGGTCCCTCTGCAGTGCTTTCATACCCTTGAGCTCCTAGCCAGCTTGGTGTTATCTGCAAATGCACTGAGGGTGCACTCAACTCCTTCATCCAGATCACTGATAAAGATGTTAAACAGAACTGGCCCCAGTACTGAACCTTGGGGAGCAGCACTGGTGACTGGCTGCCAACTGAGTTTGGCTGTGTTCAACACCACTCCTTGGGCCTGGCCATCCAGCCAGTTCTTAACCCAGCAAAGCATCCACCCATCTAAGCCATGAGCAGGCAATTTCTGGAGGAGAATGCTGTGGGAAATGGTATCCAAGACTTTGCTATAGTCCAGGCAGACAAAATCCACAGACTTCCCCTCATACACTAAGTGGGTCACCTTCTCATGTGTGCCCCAATGCCTTAAAGCTCTCTGAGAGTGTCTTTGCGGCAGTAGAGGACAGGAGGGTGATGTCCTGGCTTCCACATTTCTGCTTGTCTCTCTTTTGCAGATTAAGGGAATTTTTGTGTCCCTGACTGCCACTGAGACTTCTTTCATTAGTTCTAATCAGCTAGGAAACAATGAAAAGCATAAAATGTGTTAAGACTTGCAGAGGTATCTGATGCAATCTGAATGTGAGACAGCCCTGCTGCATTACCTAATATGTCTGCATGAAGGTCCCACAACCCATATGTTTGTGCTGGGGACCTGCTGATTGCTGGAGGTGTTCATTACATGAGGCTGTGTGTCTCCAGGTGGCAATCCAGCCAATGTATCACTTTTTAAGCTGCAGTTTCCTTGTTTAAGGACACCGGGAACACTGAGTGGTGTTCCACCAAAAGGAAACTTGTCCTGAAGTTCAGAGGGTGCACTTCAGCAGAGTGGGGATGAACTTTGCACTTTGGTCACAATAACCCCACAGGCACTACAGACTGGGGGATGAGTGGCTGGAGAGCAGCCTGGCTGAGAGGGACCTGGGAGTGCTGTGTGACAGCAGCTGAACATGAGCCAGCAGTGTACCCAGGGGCCATGCAAGGCCAAGGGCATCCTGGCCTGGATCAGGAATAGTGTGGCCAGCATCACTAGGGATGGAATTCTGCCCTGTACTCAGCACTTGTGAGGCCTCACCTTGAGCACTGTGTGCAGCTCTGGGCCCCTCACTTCAGGAAGGATATTGAGGTGGTGGAGTAGGTCCAGAGAAGTTAATAGAATTTAATAGAATAAACCAGGTTGGAAGAGACCTTCAAGATCATCATGTCCAACCCATCAAACAATCCAACCCACCTAAACTACTAACCCATGGCACCAAGCACCCCATCCAGTCTCCTCCTGAACACCTCCAGTGATGGTGACTCCACCACCTCCCCAGGCAGCCCATTCCAATGGGCAATCACTCTCTCTGTATAGAACTTCTTCCTAACATCCAGCCTAAACCTCCCCTGGCTCAGCCTGAGACTGTGTCCTCTTGTTCTGGTACTGGCTGCCTGGGAGAAGAGACCAACATCTGCCTGTCTACAACCTCCCTTCAGGTAGTTGTAGAGAGCAATAAGGTCACCCCTGAGCCTCCTCCTCTCCAGGCTAAGCAACCCCAGCTCCCTCAGTCTCTCCTCATAGGGCTTGTGCTCCAGACCCCTCCCCAGCTTTGTTGCCCTTCTCTGGACTTGTTCCAGCAAGTCAACATCCTTCCTAAACTGAGGGGCCCAGAGAGGATAACAACCAGACTGGTGAGGGGGCTGGAGAGAAAGGCTGATGAGGAAAGGCTGAGGGAGCTGAAGGTGTTCAGCCTGGAGAAGAGGAGATACAAAGGGGACCTCATCACTCTCTGTAACTACCTGAAAGGAAGTTGTAGTCAGGTGGGGATCAGGCTTTTTTCCAGGCATCCAGTGACAGGACAAGAGGGCATGGTATGAAGCTGTGCCAGGGGAGGTTTAGGCTGGATATTAGGAAGCACTTCCTCACAGAAAGGCTGATTGGGCACTGGGATGGACTGCCCAGGGAGGTGGTGGAGTCACCATCACTGGAGGCCTTTAATACGAGATTGGATGTGGCACTTGGTGGCACGGTTTAGCTGATGTGGTGGTGTTAGGTCATAGGCTGGGCTTGATGATCTCAGAGGTCTTTTCCAGCCTCAATAATTCTGTGATTCTGTGAACCCTGAACTGTCAGGTTCCTTTGCCCTGCAAAAGGGCTCAGACAGGCTTTAGCACAAATAAGAACCAAATCTTTATTTTAAGTACAAGTTGGAAAGGGCAGAAGGCTTTTGATAACCTAAAATAAACCCAAAGCAGGACACATTTAGAATGGTTCTCTGGGTGGTTTTCTTTTAAAGAGTAGAATGATAGAGCAGAGTAAAAACCCAAACCACGCAGAGGTAGGTGGTGACTGTGCACTGAAAGACCCAGAGCAGTCACTGACTCTTTATTAACATGATGATTAACAAAATCTACATTTTGTAGTGCTCCTGTCTGGAATCCACACCTTGCTTTGTGTTGGAGACAGAGTATTAAAAAAAAACACCCCAAAACTACAGCAACAAAAAACCCACCCCAACAAATGAGGTATTTGATCCTGGAGCCCGAAAATCAGTGCAAGCAGTGTGTATGCATGCTGCAGTTGGGTTATCAGGGCTCTCTGCAATGTTATTGCAGGCTGGGCCAAGTTACCATGTATGAAAACAAACCACAGTGGTTCCAGGCCTCAAAACCAGGGGAGTTAGGGAAATATAATCAGTGCAGCTGTGGCAACAATACCATTGTTAAAGCACAGGGAGATTTCACAAACAGTGAGTAAGAAGTCAAGGAGGAAATAGCTGTAGACAAAATCATTGCAAGAAAACATGAAAGCAACTCTTTTTTTCCCATCCCATCCCCTCTCCACCCTGTGAAAAGATTATCCATGGAAGGGGAAAAAAGGGTGAGGCTGTGGGTGGTGTCCTACAGAAGGCCATAACACACAAAAACTATGTGTGCTTTTTTTTCTCTTGGAAGAAGATGAGGGAAAAGGAGGAGGCTGGAATTTCTTTTGGAATAGATGCTGTAGTTCCAGGTGCCATCCGTGGGCCATATGCTGTCTGAAACAATCTGAGTTAAAATGAGCAGAGAAGAGAGAAAAGAATTTTCCACATCCCTCTGTAGCCATGGCTGGTGGCATGACAGAGACGTTCCCCAGGTGGTGTTAAATCTGCCTAGGTGTAAGAGCTAGGGGCACTCAGTGTCTGTGCCCGCAATGTGTGACATGGGGCCACAAGCACTAATTTAACCTGAAGCTGCAAAGGCCTTCGGATGAAAACAAAAAGAGAGAAGGCAGAGTCCCCATCTGTGCTTTGCAGTGGGTTTCATTCACAGTGGCATTCCTTCTGCTTGGCATCACTGCAGAACTCAAGGTTTAATCCTAGTGGACAGCAAGTTCTGTATGGGGCAGCAATGTGCCCTTGTGGCCAAGAGAGCCAATGGGATCCTGGGGTGCATCAAGAAAAGTGTGGCCAGCACAGCTAGGGAGATTTTCTCCCCTCTGCCCTGGTGAGACCATATCTGGAATACTGTGTCCAGTTTTCAGCTCCCCAGTTCAGGAGAGACAGAGACCTGCTAGAGAGAATCCAATGGAGAGTCATGAGGATGATTAGGGGACTTGAGCATCTCCCCCATGAAAAGAGACTGAGATTCCCAGGGCTGTTGAGTCTTGAGAAGACTGAGAGTGGATCTGATCAATGTGTATCAATATCTGAGAGGTGGGTGTCAAGTGGAGGGGGCCAAGCTCTTTTTGGTGGTGCAGAGCAACAATGAAACAAGGAACAACAGGTACAAGCTTGAACATAGAAGATTTCACCTCAACATGAGGAGAAACTTTACAGTGAGGGTGAGAGAGCCCTGGAATGGGCTGCCCAGAGATGTTGTATAGTTCCTTTTCCTGGAGGCTTTCAAAACCTATCTGGATACATTCCTATGGGGACTACCCTAGGTGATCCTGCTTTGGCAAGAGGGTTGGACCTGATGATCTCTGAAAGTCCCTTCCAACCTCTGATGTACTGGGATACTGTGATCCCCTGGTGTTACCATTTCAGAAGGTATTGATGGTGCAGCTCCTCTTGGCACGAGGGAGGCAAGGCTGTAACTCACTTTAAACTGCTTCCATCAGCCAGTCAGTGAGAACCTGATAAAGATGAACCTTGACTGCTGTATCAGCCAGATCTCCATTAAAATAATCTTTCATCTGCAGGGAAATGCTCCTCAAGCCTGAAAGCATAGGGAATGTGAAAGTAGTTGTCTCCTTGCACCACCAAAGCTGCAGATGGCTGGACGGAGATTTCCAGCCTAAGCACTTTTCACCTGAGAATTTCTCACAGTGCTTGGATCCTGTACCTCAGTGTAAAGCATTTCTGGGCTGTACTTTGCACTGCTGCTGTTCTCTGCCAAGGTAAAGAGAGGCTGTCACCATTTCTTTGGAAGTTCAGACTCCAATAAGCAGCAACATAACTTACACAGTCTGGAGAAAAGGGTTCTGGTGAAGAGTCAGGAAGCACAGGGTGACTCACTGGACAATGTTTGCCTTTTGAGGTGTGCCCAGCAGGGCTGTATTGGTTGCAGCTAGGGATGTCCACTGAGCAGATGTGTCTGCTGCTGAGTGATAACAGGCTTTTGAAAGATAGAACTGTGAGTGTTCCTTCAGGTGTCGTCTTTGACAGGGTGCTGGTATTCAAGGCTGGATCTTTGAGGTGAGTTGTGCAATGCCAGTTCCATTTTGGAAGCTGAAAGGCTGGCTAGACCTTCATGCTGTAGACAGTCAGAGGATTTTCCATAAGAGATGTCTCTTGGCCCTCAAGATCACAGAATCACAGAAATATTCAGGTTGGAAAAGACCCTCAGGATCACCAAGTCCAACTGATAACCCTACTCTGCAAGGGTCACCCCTAAACCATATCCCGAAGCACCACATCCAAACCACCTTTAAACGCATCCAGGCTTGGTGACTCAGCCACCTCCCTGGGCAGCACATTCCAATGCCTGACCACTCTTGCTGTGAAAAATGTTTCCTAATGTCCAGTCTAAACCTACCCAGCCGCAGCTTGAGGCCCTTCCCTCTTGTTCTATCACCCGTGAGACTGTCACCACCATCTGTCCCTAGGACCTTCACTTTACAGAGTCAGGGCACTTCCCCTCCTCCCCAGCCAGTGTGCAAGCTCAATGAAATAATTCCAGCTCTTTGTGATTGTGCTTTCTCTCTGTTACCTTCAGCATGTTCTCTCTCTTCTCACTGCCAAAAATGTTTCCTGTTCCCCAGTCTGTAAACCTGGCAGTGCAGAGGCTGGGTCAGCTGTGAGATGATCTCCATGGAATCGGTTAAAGCCTTCTGGCAGCGGGACAGCAGACACTGTGGGATGTGGTGGGACTCATTTCACACAGACTTGTGACCTCATCCAGGTTTTAAGAGTGCACTTTGACCTCCACCCCAGTACCTCCACCGCTACCACTGCCCAGAAGTTCTGAACACAGAGTTCCCAGACAGACCAGGTGTGCAACCAGAGCTTTTAACCTCCCTTTGGTAGCGGAAACTGGCTGGGCTCAGTGGAGCCCCAGAGCAACAATTAACACTGCTAATTTTTCTGGCATGAATATAAATGGCTTAGGGCCAGACCTAGCATCAATACAGTTATTGGCAACTATGAAAAACAAATAAATCAACCACACTTTACTAGAATCCCTGTCTCCTTTTCTAAATGAGATCAGTATATTGTGAGAGTTCTCAGAGAACATCTGAGAGAGCTCATCTGGATGAGGAGCAAGAGTTGTTTCATTGACATAACTGACTGGGAGTTTTAGAGCACTTTGAAAAGTATACTCACAAGAGTCTAGTGAGGAAATGAAGAAGTTGTGAAGTGGGAACTGTAGTTGTGTTTTGATCACAGAAAGGCTAAAAGAGAACAGAATCCCATGGCCAGCCTTCACTATGGCAGTGCTTAGTAACAGAGCACCTAGACTACCAGAACATCCCTGTTAATTAACCTTCTGGAGAAGGGTTTAATCAGCATGGTGTCAAGATCTGCCACGGATGTGTTGTTTTAACAAGTGACAACCATTTCACTGAGTAGTTACTGAAGTTAGGCAAGACAAACCTCAGCAATTAGGCAAGACAATGGCAGAGGAAGTTCATGATGGAAAATCCAAAATAAGGTGTGTTGGGAGGGAGGATATTACTAATACACATTGTTGGAGCTTGCATTTACAGTAACCACCCAAGAACATGACCTGTGTGTCACCTTGGAGAGCTTCGTGTGGAAAGGCCAGGAAAGCAAATGAAATGTCACCATGGATAAAGAAAGGGGTGTGGGCCCACAGAACCTGCTCTGGCCAGGACTCCCCAGCATGCAGAAATACTCAGAGCACTTTCTCACCCCACTCCACAGTTCCTAGGAGGAGCTGGCTGTCCCCTGGAGGGAAGTGCTGAGGCTCTTTGACATCACTTTCCATTCTCTGTCCCCAGCTTGCTCCAAAAGGCCTTCCTGTTGCCGAGAAGCAGCTGTTCATAGACTTGTGCTGTTGGAAAGAAAGTGAGTTCAGAAAGCAAGCCCAATGAAATGTGGCTGTGTAACAACTCGCAGCACTTCAAACCACACTGCACTCATGAAACCAGCTGGGGAAGCAGAGACACTTGGTGCAGTCGTGCTGGAAATGGATCTGAATACAGTGGCTGATGCTCTCAGGTAGGAAGTCCAACAGTGATCTTGTTTTAATTCTCAATGGAAGCAAAATCAAGCAGCACATGGGCTGAAAAGGTAGGAATAGATCTTATTTTTGTGATGAATCAGGATTAGCTACCACAGGGCAGTGGGTCTCACTCAGCTCTAAAAGCCTAAATTCAGAGATCCATAGAATGGTTTGGGTTGGAAGGCACTTCAATGCTATCTAGATCCACCCCCACTGCCATGGGCAGGGACACTTTCCACTAGCCCAGATCGAGGCCCAATCCAGTCTGGCATTGAACACCTCCAGGGAGGAATCATCCACAGCCTCTCTGGGCAACCTGTTCCAGTGCCTCACCACTCTTGCTATAAATAATTTCTTTCTAATCTCCAGTCTCAATCTGCCCTCCTCAAGCTTCAAACTACTCCCCCTTGTCCTGTCACTCCAAGCCCTTGTAAAACATCCTTTCCCAGCTTTCTTGTAAACCCCTTCAGGTACTGGAAGGCTGCTCTAAGGTTTCCCTGAAGCCTTCTCTTCTCCAGGCTAAACATATTCCTTTTAGAATAGAATAGAATAGACCAGGTTGGAAGAGACCTGCAAGATCATCGCATCCAACCTATCATCCAACACCACCTAATCAACTAACCCATGCAACCAAGCACCCTGTCAAGTCTCCTCCTGAACACCTCCAGCATTGGCAACTCCACCACCTCCCTGGGCAGCCCATTCCAATGGGCAATCACTCTCTCTGTGTAAAACTTCCTCCTGACCTCCAGCCTGAACTTCCCCTGGTGCAGCCTGAGACTGTGTCCTCGTGTTCTGGTGCTGCCTGCCTGGGAGAAGAGACCAACCTCTGCCTGTCTACAATCTCCCTTCAGGTAGTTGTAGAGAGCAATAAGGTCACCCCTGAGCCTCCTCTTCTCCAGGCTAAGCAACCCCAGCTCCCTCAGCCTCTCCTCATAGGGCTTGTGTTCCAAGCCCCTCACCAACTTTGTTGCCCTTCTCTGGACATGTTCCAGCAAGTCAACATCTTTCTCAAACTGAGGGGCCCAGAACTGGACACAGGACTCGAGGTGTGGCCTAACCAGTGCAGTGTACAGGGGCAGAATGACCTCCCTGCTCGGCTGGCCACACTGTTCCTGATGCAGGCCAGGATGCCATTGGCCCTCTTGGCTGCCTGGGCACACTGCAGGCTCATGTTCAGCCTACCATCAACCAGCACCCCCAGGTCCCTCTCTGCCTGGCTGCTCTCCAGCCACTCTGACCCCAGCCTGTAGCACTGCATGGGGTTGTTGTGGCCAATGTGCAGAACCCGGCACTTGGATGTGTTCAATCTCAACCCAACTTTCTCAGCCTGTCACCATAAGGGAGGTTCTCCGGCCCTCTGATCATCTCCAGGGCCACCTCTGGACCTGCTTGTAGGAAGAGGTTGTTTTTGGATAACTTTGGAAGGCTATGGGGAAGGTTTGCCTTTGCTCGAATTAGAGAAAGCTATGTTTTGTCTTGGACTCTGAAACGAATGTCAGCACCTTGTAACTGAAGGAGAGAAACTAGGCAGAATTTGGTTGGATGTGTTAAAATGTTGTTTTGTTATTTTGACCTATTGTATGCCTTAATTACAGGCATGCCAGTAGAAGACAACCAATTCAGATGTGACACATGTGCCTTCTGATAGACTGTACAGCTTTGCTGTATAACGTAATAAACATCTTTGCCTGCTTACATCTCGTCCTGGAAGCATTGCTCGGGGTGAATCTGCCATCAGTATAACATCTATATTATAACACTGCTGCCTTTCAGCTGCTCAGTGAGCATATTATCCTTGCCCTAAGTGTTTGCCTTAAGACTGATGCATTAATGCTCACACCTTGAACCATGTTTGACATGTATGGAACCTGTGTTTCGAGCACATTAAGCACGAGATAGTATCATAGTATCATAGTATCAGTCAGGGTTGGAAGGGACCACAAGGATCATCTACTTCCAACTCCCCTGCCATGGGCAGGGACACCCCACACTAGATCAGGCTGGACAGAGTCTCATCCAGCCTGGGCTTAAACACCTCCAGGGACAGCACCTCAACCACCTCCCTGGACAACCCACTCCAGGGCTTCACCACTCTCATGGGGAAGAACCTCCTCCTTACATCCAGCCTGAATCTCCCCACCTCCAGCTTCATTCCATTCCCCCTAGTCCTATCACTACCTGATATCCTGAGAAGTTCCTCCCCAGCCTTCTTGTAGCCCCCTTCAGATACTGGAAGGCCACAATTAGGTCACCTCAGAGCCTTCTATTCTGCAGACTGAACAGCCCCAACTCCTTCAGTCTGTCCTCGTAATTCTTGATATTTTTAAAAGCTTTGCTCCTAGCCATACAAGACCTGGCCCACACCATCAGAGCAAACTTTTGACCTCAAGATCTTTGTGCTTTTATTCCTTACCTATAATCCTGTGTTCCCTGAGACTGTCTTGTGAAAATAATACCACAGACAGCTGCGAAGCACTCATAAACTGTGGACATGGATATTAAATAAAAAGCCAGAGAGAAATGAGTAATTCTGGTTTGACATCACAGATTGAACAGCTTGCAATACACAGCCCACAAAATCACCTGATGAAAGAAAGCCCCCAGTAGAGATGCTCCATGGCTGTCCATTACCTGAGCACTGTCCACCCTGTGTGCTCAGTGAGACAGGGGTTCCCCTGGAGAAAATGAAAACCAATATGGTCTTTAATCTCCTGACCTCAATGGATATGCAAAAGGTCACCCAAAACTCTGCCATTCTCTTAGTTTGAGCACTTTATGACTTTGCAATCCTCTATGATCTTTTAAGCCTTTTAACTCAGTTTTCCCTGGGTGAGCCATGTGCAACAACTGCTTTAGTAACCAAGAACAATGGACACTTGAAGCCCAGTGACTTGATTAACTATCAACCTACTATTTGCATTCTGCTTTTCATTAAAAACACAGCAGAGGCTGTGTCAAAGGGAATTCCCAATGATCTGGTTATATCAGAGCACCTTGATCCTTCTCAGGCCCTTTATTTGCATGAGTAGGGGAGGAAATTGCACTGGTTCCATGGATGACAAAATGAATTATGGCTGCATGTCTGTGGGTGCACTGCCAGACTGCTTGTCCCAGGCTCACTGCTTTCCATGTGACACAGCACTCGTGAGCACTGCCTTTAAAATGCTGATTTCTCTCCTAGTTTGCTTTTCCCTTAATGTGAAATTCATTTCTCTCCCCTTAAGGTACTGGGGAGGGGAGAGGGAGAAGTACACTGGAGATCTGCTTTGTCACCTTTCCTGTTCAGTGTGTATTTGAGACTGCTGAGTGGAGAAGAGGAGGATCCAGGTACTGCTTCTGGGATGTTAGTACTGTCATGCTCCTCCACCTTCCAAGTGCAGTAGTCTCACCCAGGGTCTGGAGAAACTGCAGGCTGCAACTGAGATTA
The DNA here is from genome assembly GCF_026170545.1 of Melanerpes formicivorus. Taxonomy (NCBI): domain Eukaryota; kingdom Metazoa; phylum Chordata; class Aves; order Piciformes; family Picidae; genus Melanerpes; species Melanerpes formicivorus. Next base: position 1,874,871 of record NW_027142416.1, read on the forward strand.
AACTGATGGCATTTAGGGCATAGTAACTAAATTGCAAACCCACTAAATCCATCATCATCATCTCACTGTTTCTCACCTTTGGTTGCAAATTTATAGTTCTGTTGGATACCAGCTGCTCTTCGATCATGTAGCAGAAGCCACCAAAATGGCTGTATTTTCTGTGCTTGAACCTGAAAGTTGTTGCTGGGATCCTTGATTCCATACTTCAGGACTGGATTACTTCAGAGGAGCAATCCAAAGTTCTGTAAAAGACATTATACCAAGAGAAGGGCTGCTGTTGTCAGCAGCAATCTGTGCCCCTGGTGCTCCTTGCTGTGGGATGGTTCCTGAGTGGGATATAAGAAATTGGTTTCAGCTCTAAGGTGCTGGTGATCCCCGAGTGCCTGAGTTCTTGTGGCCTGCCCAAACACATTGTCAACAAAGGCTGATTGTGTGGAAACACTCCAATGAAACCCTTCTTGGCTTTAAAGACAGAAGACCAGGCACAGAGCATCTATCCTCTCTAGGCATGCAGCAACTTTTTTTCCTCTCCTACTGACCTCCCTTGTTTGCTAGAAATAACATGCAGCTGGCTGCCATGGGAGTGGAATTCTGAGGGAGATCTGGGCCTTGACTCTGATTTGTGTAATATAACATGTGGCCAGCAGGTCTAGGGAGGTTCTTCTCCCCCTCTACTCTGCCCTGATGAGACCACATCTAGAATACTGTGTCCAGTTTTGGGCTCCCCACTTCAAGAGAGACAGAAACCTGCTGGAGAGAATCCAAGGGAGTGCCATGAGGGTGATCAGGGGACTTGAGCATCTCCCTTGTAAAGAGACTGAGATCTCTGGGGCTGTTTAATCTTGAGAAGACTGAGAGGGGATCTGATCAATGTATATCAATATCTGAGGGCTTAATTCTCCTCACAGCATCTTTCTAGTGCTGTGGGGTTTTTTGCAGCAGTAGTTGATAACACAGCAGTGTTTTGGCTACTGTTGAATCCAGTATCCAGGCTGTGCCCTTTCAATATTTCCCTGCCCCAAGAGTACATTGAGGGGTAGGCAAAATCTTGGGAGGGGACACAGCTCAGCCAGCTGACTCAGACTGGCCAAAGAGGTATTCCATACCATATGACGTCAGCTCAGGTATAAGAATGAAGTGAAAGAAGGAAGTGTGGGGATTTGTCCATGGCGTTTATCCTCCCAAGGAACCACCAAGCTTAGAGAGTCCTGCTACCCCAGACTGACCATTGTCTTGCTGATGGGCAGTAGAGGCTAGCATCTCTCTCTCTGCTTTTTGCTTCCACGTGGTCTGTTGCTGTTTGCTTAGTAGTGTTATTAAAATTGCTCCTATCCTATTCCTAGCTTCTGTTATATTTCTGTTCACTTAAGAGGGGGAGTGATAGAGTGGCTTTGGTAGGCATCTGCCCTCCAGGCCAGGGCCAAACCACCACACCCTCTGTGGTTACAAGAACCTGCCCTTGTTAGTTCATCACTTGCAAGCAATAGAGCAATTCCAGTCACATGGTTATGAAGCTGTTCCATCCCTTCCCCATCTGGTTCCTATGGAAATGAGAACTAGGCTGACCTTTGTTGTTGAGTGCATCCTGGCAGTTTTACTGAGGATTCAGATTTCCATTGAATAGAATATTTTGTGATCTGCTCTGAAATTTGGGGCCAAGACAGCGAACTCACCTAGAAATTCTGCACTGTAGTTTTCTAGCTGAGGAAGAGACACACCTTTCTGAACTCAGTAATGTTCACCACACTGATTGACCAGAATATCATAGTATCAGTCAGGGTTGGAAGGGACCACAAGGATCATCTACTTCCAGCCCCCCTACCATGGGTAGGGACACCCCACCCTAGATCAGGCTGGCCAGAGCCTCATCCAGCCTGGGCTTAAACACCTCCAGGGACGGGGCCTGAACCACCTCCCTGGACAACACATTCCAGGGCTTCACCACTCTCATGCTGAAGAACTTCCTCCTCACGTCCAGCCTGAATCTCCCCACCTCCAGCTTCAGTCCATTCCCCCTAGTCCTATCACTACCTGATATCCTGAGAATTCCCTCCCCAGCCTTCTTGTAGGCCCCCTTCAGATACTGGAAGGCCACAATGAGGTCACCTTAGAGCCTTCTCTTCTCCAGACTGATCAGTCCCAACTCCCTCAGTCTGTCTCCATAGGAGAGGTGCTCCAGCCCTCTGATCATCCTTGTGGCCTTTCTCTGGACACCTTCCAGCACCTCCAGATCCCTCTTGTAATAGGGGCTCCAGAACTGGATGCAGTACTCCAGGTGGGGTCTCACCAGAGCTGAGTAGAGGGGGAGAATCCCTTCCCTCGACCTGCTGGCCACACTTCTCCTGATGCAGCTCAGGATCTGATTGGCTTTGCGGGCTGCAAGTGCACACTGAGAGCTCATGTTGAGCTTCTCATCCACTAGCACACCCAAATCTCTCTCCTCAGGGCTGCTTTCCAGCCAGTCACTGCCCAGCCTGGATTTGTGCCTGGGGTTGCCTCGACCCAGATGCAGGACCCTGCACTTGCTCTTGTTGAACCTCATGAGGTTGGCTTGTGCCCACCTCTCCAGCCTGTCCAGGTCCCTCTGGATGGCCTCCCTTCCCTCCAGCGTGTCTGCTGCACCACACAGCTTGGTGTCATCAGCAAACTTGCTGAGGGTGCACTCAATGCCACTGTCCATGGCACCCACAAAGATGTTGAATAAGACAGGTCCCAGGACTGATCCCTGAGGGACTCCGCTTGTCACTGGCCTCCACTGGGACACGGAGCCATTGACAGCCACTCTTTGGGTGCGGCCATCAAGCCAGTTCCTTATCCATCTAGTGGTCCACCCATCAAACCCATGTGTCACCAGTTTGGAGACCAGGATGTGGTGCGGGACAGTGTCGAAGGCTTTGCTCAGGCCCAGGTGAATAACATCAGTTGCTCGCCCCTCATCTATTAATTTTGTCACCTGCTCATAGAAGGCCACCAGGTTGGTCAGGCAGGATTTGCCCTTGGTGAAGCCATGCTGACTGTTCCCAATCACCTCTTCACTATTCTGCTATCATCTTGTCTTTCTTTTTTTTTTAACCTTCTGCTGCTTTCCTCTATTATGATTATAGGGTCAGAATCTCTTTTATGGTGGCTGAGCAAGCTGTCTTAGCTATATTTCCTACCACACCATAAATTGGTTATTTTTACCCTAGGTTAACCTTGTACAAATATCTAAGTACAGATCTGTCACTTCCTACAGGATTATTTCAAAGTAACATGTTGCATAAATTAATGCAGGCTGGATGATCTGAGGTAAATCCAACAGGTTTGATCAGGTGAGATTTGATACTGCTGAAAGCAGAAAAAGTAATTTTGTCTTCAAATACTGGCAGTTGTCATCATGCTGGGTGCTGCTTCCAGCAATGCTCAAAAGCAGCACAAATCTGAACAGTAGTTTTCTCTCCCCAAAGAAAGCTTTTGAATACTAAATTCACACAATTACAGACTCACCAAGGTTGGAAGAGATCTCAAAGATCATCAAGTCCAACCTGTCACCACAGATCTCATGACTAAACCATGGCACCAAGTGCCACGTCCAATCCCCCCTTGAAGCCCTCCAGGGATGGTGACTCCACCACCTCCCTGGGCAGCACATTCCAATGGTGAACGACTCTCTCAGTGAAGAACTTTCTCCTCACCTCCAGCCTAAACTTCCCCTGGTGCAGCTTGAGACTGTGTCCTCTTGTTCTGGTGCTGCTAGAGAGAAGAGACCAACTCCCTCCTGGCTACAACCACCCTTCTTCAGGTAGTTGTAGAGAGCAAAGAGGTCTCCTCTGAGCCTCCTCTTCTCCAGGCTAAACAATCCCAGCTCCCTCAACCTCTCCTCATAGGGCTTGTGCTCAAAGCCTCTCCCCAGCCTTGTTGCCCTTCTCTGGACATGTTCAAGTGTCTCAATGTCCTTCCTAAACTGAGGGGCCCAGAACTCGACACAGGACTCCAGGTGTGGCCTAACCAATGCAGGGTACAGGGGCACAATGACTTCCCTGCTCCTGCTGGCCACACTCTTCTTGATACAGGCCAGGATGCCATTGGCCTTCTTGGCCACCTGGGCACACTGCTGGCTCATGTTTAGGTGGCTGTCAATCAGCACCCCCCCCACATCTTTTTCTGTTTGGCAGCTCTCCAGCCACTCTGACCCCAGCCTGTAGCTCTGCATGGGGTTGCTGTGGCCAAAGTGCAGCACCTGGCACTTGGATTTGTTGAATGCCATCCTGTTGGACTCTGCCCACCTGTCCAGTCGGTCGAGGTCCTATCAGTACAACCTTCCTTTCCTGGACCTTTCTTTCTTTTGTCTTTGTTTTTTTCCTTCCTCCTACCCCCCTTGTTGCTTTGTTTCTCAAGTGGTTTAGGGACCACTCTTTGGGACAAGTAAGTAGAAAGTGTCTGCTTCAGCGTGGCTTGTGCCTGCCAGCAGACTGAGAAGACAATTGCTGTCATCTTATAAAGATCAGTCAAGGACACCCATCACAGTTAATGATGAAGGCTGATGAGCAGCTCTAAGTAGACATTCAGGCACCAAAGGAGTAAGACTGAATGTGATCAGCCTCCTCCACATGAGTGTTCTTTAGGCAAGGCAGCTATCTCATGTTTTCCATCTCTCATGCTTCTTGCACCACTCGCTAGTTTGGTTCTGTAAGTTGTAGCCCAGAATGGCAGTGCTACAGTGCTTTTGTACTTGCACAGAATAGCCTGAAGGAGATGTGGATTTGTGGATTCATTCCCCAGTAATGCACAAACCTCACCTATCAACATAGAGTCACAGAATTGTTAGGGTTGGAAGGGACCTCAAGGATCAGCCAGTTCCAACCCTGCTACCGCCATGGCCAGGGACACCTCACACTACAGCAGGTTGCTCAGAGCCACATCCAGCCTGGCCTTCAAAACCTCCAGGGATGAGGCTTCCACCACCTCCCTGGGCAACCTCTTCCAGTGTCTCACCACCCTCAACAGGGAAGAATTTCTTCCTAACATCCAATCTGAATCTACCCATTCCTAGTTTTGTTCCATTCCCCCTAGTCTTGTCATTACCTGACACCGTAAAAAGTCCCTCCCCAGCTTTCTTGTAGGTCCCCTTCAGATACTGGCAGGCCACAATAAGATCTCCTTAGAGCCTTCTCTTCTCCAGACTGAATAGCCCCAGCTCTCTCTCTCTGTCCTCATAGCAGAGGAGCTCCAGCCCTCTGATCATCCTTGTGGCCCTTCTCTGGACATGTTCCAGCAGCTCCAGATCCTTCCTGTAATAGAGGCTCAGAACTGGCCACAGTACTCCAGGTGGGGTCTCACCAGAGCAGAGTAGAGGGGGAGAATCACCTCCCTTGACCTGCTGGCTATGCTTCTCTTGATGCAGACCAGGTCCCATGGAGATGAGCTTCCTCAAAAAGCCATCTGTAACCTGTTCCTTAGCAATTTCCTGCTGTTATCACAGTGCCAGCTGAGAAGACAGCAGCAGTGCTTGGCTGGCTCTCTCCCATGAGTTCTTCAGTCAGTCATTCTCCATCCCAGCTCCCCCCCTATCTTCACCCTTGTCCCTTTAGAAGTCACAGAACTGATCAGGAGCTCACTGACACTGCTGGCCTTTGGCTCAGGTCTCCCCTGCAAAGGAAATGTGTTCAGATGCCAGCAGTGCTACCAGAACTGAGCAGCACCTGCACAGAAGGTGTGGTAACTTCACTGATGGTACCAAATGCTCACTTCCACACTTAGCTGAGCCTTGATGGGTGCTTCCACTAGACTAACATTTTTCTCTGGGTCTTGACCTTTTCTCCTCAGAACATTACTTCTAATTCTCAGTCATTTACCATGCAAGATAAAATCCTTGCAGAACTCACACAGGACTCAAGCAGAGTTTCTGCTGCTCCTGTTTTCACTTGGTTTCAGTTTGTTTTTCCAAACCCCACGTTACCTTAGACCTTGCCAGTGGAACTCGTTTGGAAATAACGGATTAATTCAAACACTGTTTGTTTGGAGGAGCGCTCTGATAGCTTTCAGCTGGCTAAACACACTTAGATAGCATCCTGTTGGCTTCCAAGACAGAAGTGAAAGGCTGATACGCTCACCAAGTGACAGCTTTGATGCAGTATCCTTACAATACATGAGTGCTTACAGCCCTGTATTACCAGCGAGAGCTTCCAGGAGCCCTTGAGTGCCAAAGTTCATGCAGTTCATGTTTATATTAAAGTAAAACCTCAACTAAAATATTTGCAGACAAATGCTGCATTCTGAAGCTTTACAGAAGCCATGCAGACACACCTTCTGCACAGATAACAGGGTGGGCTAAGGAGATAATTCTGTCTCAGGTTATCTGTACTGATGTTTATTTTGGTAGAAATTAGTTACTAGAACTAGTTTTTGTACATCCAAAATGAAATGTAACCTGGTAACACACACTGGAAACATGAAACAGTTCAGAAAAGGAACCTGAGGTCCAGATTTGGTTTAAAGCCTTTCATAAGCTGCCTGATTATTTTTGTTTTGCAGAGGAAACAAAAGCCTAAGTGTGCCATATGAAAAACTCAAAGAAACTCAGTGTGCTTCTAAAATGAGCTGGAAATGCTAGCAGTTAAATACAGTGAATCACAACCCTGTTTTGATAGGGGTTTTCCCTTCTACTGTTCCCCGAGAGATTTGCAGAAGCAATCAAGGGAAGTAATTAGATACAAATGGATGTTAAATGCATGAAGAATAGCAGAGCATCTCTTCAGGGTAACAGCCTTTGCCCTCCCTTTGGAAAAAAGTGCGGTCATTTTACTACTGTGGCAGCAGCATATCTTACTATGTTTTATCCAAGCTCAAACCCTTAGAGTTTAGCTAGAGAATGGTCTAGCAATACAAAATACCTTTATTATGGCACACCCACACACCCAATATTTGCTTTTCTAGCTGCCTGCAGGAACAGCACTCCTTTAAAGTCATTTCAAAAAGGAAATATCTAATGATAAATATTTTAAGTATAAGGAGATAAAATAATTCTTACATCTCTGTGCTGCTTGCTGCTAAACCACTGGCAGGTCAGGTTGATCAGGGCAGCATAAATAGCTGGTCACTAATTAATCAGAAGTAATGTTATCTGGGTTCCATGGTGTTAAAACAAACTTATTCCAGAAAATTGGCAGATCTGGTATCATTAGACACCACCTCTCTGTCTTGCAAATGCCTTCTCCTCTTTGTGAGGCTTGCAGAGAAGGGCATCGTGTGAAGGGTGGTGGGCAGAGGCTTTGCTTCCCTGCCAGGGGAAAGGCTTTGTCCAGCTGCCCTGCTCTGTGACCTTGCAGACAGCTCAGCTGTAGATGTGTGATGCAAACCACACAGAAGATGAGTCAAGTGAAGAATCCCCAGTTTGGGAAAAGGAAGACATTCCTGGAAACTGGATGCAATTTCTCACCAAATCCCTTCCCTTAGGCCTCTGACAGCTGTCCAGGAATGCCCATGGCATGAGTGTCCTGAAGTGCCAAGTCTCTTCCTTTCGGAGTCCCCATAAGATGCTAGGATGGTCACTGACAATCCCCCACAACCAAACTCCACACTCACACATAATTCATGAAACTTTTCTTCTCTCATACAATCCTAGAATGGCTCAGGCCAGAAGGGACCTCAGAGCTCACCTCCTCCAACCTCCCCACCATGGGCAGGGACACCTCTCAACTAGACTCAGCTGCTCAAGGCCTCATCCAGCCTGGCCTTCAACACCTCCAGGCAGGAGGCAGCCACAGCCTCCCTGGGCAGCCTATTCCAGAGTCTCACCATGCTCCTACTGAAGAACTTCTGCCTGAGATCCAGTCTAACCCTGCTCTCCCTCAGCTTCAAACCATTCCCCTTTGTCCTGTCTCCAGACATCTTCATGAAATGTCCCTCTGCAGCCTCCCTGTAGGATCCCTTCAGGTACTGGAAGGCAGCTCTAAGGTCCCCCTGGAGTCTCCTCCAGCCTGAACAACCCCAAGTCCTCCAGCCTCACAGCTCATTTAATCTTTTGGTTCACCACAGAATCATGCCTGGCAGTGTTGATGTAGTCTCACCATTTAATAACAATAATAATTTGTTTCAAAACAATGTGCCTGATGAATGTCTTTGCTTTTTTTTCCGGCGTCAATTTTGACTAATAGAAACCTCATTGAAACCTCAGCATATTTACTGGAGAAACCCACCCTAACCAAATTAGCACCTCTGAGAACAAGTCCCTTCCCAGAACTCACACCACCTTTGTTCCTGTGTTCTGAAGCTGCCTTCTTACCATACCTGCTGTCACAGAGCAGTGAAGCTGGAGTGTCTCAGCGGCCTTCAGAATGAGAGCTGCCTCCTAAACAAAGGCTGTTTTCTGTCAGCAGCCTCTGCTCTGGAGCATCAGCTCTGCTGGCTCCTTGGGACAGGTCTGCACTGCCATGTTTGCACAGTCCCAAGCTGTAACAGCCTTATTAGCTGCATGCTGCTGCATGTTCAGACCCAGCTGTATCCCATGCCAGCTTGCTTACTGGCAGAGAAGCTCTGTGGTGGAGAAGGATCAATGACAAAGGCCTGAGAGCTGATCTCTGCTTCCCCCCTATTGCTACAGAAGGCCACAGGCATGGCAGGACCAAGTCACCCTGTCTCTGTTCCTCCAAAACTGCTTCAACTTGCCACTGCCTGCCATCACCACTCAATAGCAACAGCATCTGTCTTCTTCTACCAGTCTGCCAGGCAGTGCAGTCCTTCTGTAGTGCTGTAGCTGTTCTGGGACGTGGGGGTAGTAAATAACAGGACAGAAGGGAACACGCAGGCCTAGGAGAACATCTGGGAATAGTTAAAGGAAGAGAAGATTTTCTGGTAACAGATCTCTTACCAAGAGAGAGAGAAGGCCACAGAGGGAATATGACTCCAATCTGAATACAACTACAGGGTTTATACCTGAAGGCTATGTCCTGGTACACACAGAACTTCAACTGGCCCTGCAGGGACATCCATGACAGGCAGACATCACCTAACTCTTGAGCACCTCATGTGGCTGAGTGAAACATGCAAGCCAAGCCACAGCCCGCATAATGCATTCAAAGTGTGAGACCATAGGACCTTTGCCCCTAACCTGGGAGCCAGAAGGCAGAGTTTGGAAATCTTCTTGTCACAGGTGCATGTCTTATACTTTCTTCAGCTGAAGACACAGGTGTGGGGATGTCAGGGAGACTGCAGTATAAAGGGAATAACAAGCCCCAACTCCCACTGTGAACATTCTCTGTCTGAGGTTAGGATGAGTCTAAAGCTGAGCTCTGGGAGCAGTTTGTGCACAACTCCAGAGGTTGTACCCTTGCAGATCTTTGGTATCTCTGACAAACACACAGAGATACAGACACAGGAGAAGGGCAAAGCACCAGAGAACAGGTATCACAGGATAGGAAATAGGCATTTAAACAGCCACTTGATGAAAATTCCTTAGGTACCTTTCTGAAGGTTCTTGCCATGTGCCTGAAAAGGAAGTTTTGGTAGTTCCAGTTAGGACACCCCTATCACATACAAACCCCTGGTAAACTCAACCTGAGGGACAACACAGGAATGGAAGTCACATCCCATTTTGCTTTATACATGTTTAAACACTGTAGAAGAGCACTGGTAGTAGTGTTGTCAGAACTGAAAATGCTCAGGCACACACTTAGTGTGAATTAGCTCTTCACATTCCACAGTGAAACCTCGGTGGTGGCAAGTCTGACAGCCTGTGGGGTCAGTCTTGCCCCCAGCCACACATGTGTGTCCTTTATCTGCTCCAGTTCTAGGCAGCTCTTGTGGGTTGTAGAAAGCATGTGCACACACCCATGGGCAAGACCCAACAGTGACTTTGCAATCTGAAGTCTCCTTACACAAATGCAAACTCCTTTTGCAATTTGATTCTAATTAACAATGGAGTCATTCATCCATTCATCAGCAAATGAGCAGAAATCCCCTTCCTGTAGCAGTGCAGACATTTGATAGCAATGAAATATTTGAGGTGATTATGTGTTACAAGATCTGTACTGCAGACTCAAGTCCCATTTCCATCTCGGCTCTAGACCACAAAACCACTATGCTGTGTTACTTGCTCAGGGGTGTTGGAAAGAGAAAGCTTCCCCCCACAGCTGTAAAGCAACCAGTGGAACCATTTTGTTGTAGTGAAAAAAAATTCAGGGTTGTAGAATTATAGAATACCACCTTGGAAGGGACCTCAATCTGGTCCAACCTTTCTTGGCAAAAGCACAGTCTAGATGAGATGGTTCAGCACCATGCCCAGCTGTATCCTAACAGCACCCAAGGATGGGGGATAGGATAGGATAGGATAGGATAGGATAGGATAGGATAGGATAGGATAGAATAGAATAGAATAGAATAGAATAGAATAGAATAGAATAGAATAGAATAGAATAGAATAGAATAGAATAGAATAGACCAGGTTGGAAGAGACCTCCAAGATCATCACATCCAACCTATCATCCAACGCCACCTAATCAACTAAACCATGCAACCAAGCACCCTATCAAGTCTCCTCCTGAACACCTCCAGTGATGGTGACTCCACCACCTCCCCAGGCAGCCCATTCCAATGGACAATCACTCTCTCTATGAAGAATTTCTTCCTAACCTCCAGCCTAAACCTCCCCTGGCGCAGCTTGAGACTGTGTCCTCTTGTTCTGGTGCTGGTTGCCTAGGAGAAGAGACCAACCTCTGCCTGTCTACAACCTCCCTTCAGGTAAACTCCTGAGCTAGTTCCTAATGTACAGAACAGATTTCTTGTAGGCCCCCTTCAAGTAGTGAAAGGCTGCAGCCAGGTCTCCCTGGAGTCTTCTCTTCTGGACAACCCCAAATCTCTCAGCATTTCTTCACAGCAGAGGTGTTCCAGCCCTCTGATCATTTTGGTGGCCCTTCTCTGGATGTAGTTGTTCCATCACAGAAGGCTGCTAAGCGGGTCAGGGAAGACTTATCCTTGGCAAAGCCACATTGGTTGTCTCAAATCACCATCTTGTCCTGCATGTGCCTTAAGACAGCTTCTAGGAAGATCTGTTGCTGACCTTTGCAGACAGAGAGGTGGGGCTGCCAGGGCACAGGTTGTCAGAGTACAGTGAGTACAGTGAGTCCTCTCTGAGTACAGTGTTTTCATTTCTCCAGTCATTACATAAGCTGTGTGTGCTGACAGAGCCACCGTCAACAGAAGGCTCACTGGTGGCTGGGAAGCTTACAGCACACAAACCAGCAGCGCTACTGCTGCTGCTGTATGTTAGGAATGTCACAAGCCTGCAGTGCTACTGGCATTCCTTTGCTTGGCAGTCAGGTCCTTGGCTTACACTTTGGCATTAGCAAACATTTGGTGCTTTATCTGTTTTCAATAAGGCAAACCAGCATTTTTGCATAGCAGCTGGATTATTTAGAAGTGCTTCTAATGGCAAACCAAGCTCCACTGGCTCAATCACAATCAGGAATTGGGTAGTAATCACCTATGTGCTTGATGATTATTCCTAGGATGCTATCCCAAAGCAGGGCTCATTGCAGGCCCGCAGATACAAAGATGTGATTTAGTCCAAACATTGCTGTGTGCATGTCAGGGGTTCTCTGTACCAGACAGGAATACAAGAAATTATTATTATTGCAGGTGTTCATGCCACAGGTTTTCTTCTTTTTCCTTCCACGCAGTCCACAGATACATGGGTTACACAAGGTCTTTGTTAAGCCACATCAATTCACAGCATTAAAGTCACTTTAATAGAATAGAGATTAATTGTATTCAGTATTCAGTATTCCTAAGGTTGGAAGGGACCTCAGAGATCATCAAGTCCAACCTGTCACCCCAGACCTCATGACTAGAGTAAATTGATCACAGAATCACAGAATCACCAAGGTTGGAAGAGACCTCAAAGATCACTAAGTCCAACCTGTCACCACAGACCCCACGACTAAACCATGGCACCAAGTGCCACGTCCAACCCCCTCTTGGAACACCTCCAGGGATGGTGACTCCTCCACCTCCCTGGGCAGCATATTCCAATGGTGAACGACTCTCTCAATGAAGAACTTTCTCCTCACCTCCAGCCTAAACTTCCCCTGGTGCAGCTTGAGACTGTGTCCTCTTGTTCTGATGCTGGTTGCTTGAGAGATGAGACCAACCCCCTCCTGGCTACAGGACTGAAAAATAAATGCAATTATCCACTGCTGCATTTAAGCTCTCGGCACGTAAAAATACGTTACTCCCAACTCTACTATGTACAAATCCTTCCTGTGGCTAATTAGCAGGTGGGCAATCAGCAATAATTAACCTCTTTGTCTCTTTCCAGAGACAGCTCGTTATCCCTAAATGGTAGCGTGAGGAGATAGAAAAAACGATGCCTTCATTCAAGAAGCAGGGAGGGAATAGAAATTTGCCTTCTTTCGGTATTGCAGTTTCCAGCTCAGTCTCTGCCTCTATCTAGCGACGGACACAGGCAGCCAAGCTGCCGCTCCGCGGGGCTCCCGCTGGGCTGTGATGCGCAGCTCACCGCCGAGGGAAGGAACGGTCGGGCCCCGCTGACGGCCGGCGGAAAGAATGCCACTGCCTGTGTCACACCTGGCCAGCAGCCAGGGCTGAGCCACCGCTGCTGACAAAGGCCAGCGCTCACCAGGGATTCAGGCGTCCTACCAATGGAACTAAGTGAGGAATTCTTGCTGCAGTGTGGCGAGCTGCCTGCCTGCCTCTCAAACACAGAGCAGGGCCAGGGGGTTATAAATAACGGCAGGGCTGCAGATTATAATGGGCGATAGTAAGGAACTCTCTTGGAAGCACTTGTGGAGTTCATCTGCAATGCACTTGGGTCTTACTGCAAGATATTTTTAGGAGTGGCTATTAAATAAGGAATGCTATGCTAACACACTGACCAGTGTGATTCAGTACCTGCTTCCAGCACCTCTGGTGAGAGAAGATTGCAGGACTATGGTCCAGCTACTGCACAGGTCTTGTGCTCTGCACCAGAGGACATGCAGGCCCAAGCATTTGTCCTTCTTTGGTCTCAGATGATGATCTTTACAGATTCCTGCCCTTGCTCACTTGTGGCATTCCAGCTCACCCCTGCCTTGGTAACTGGGACAGTTCCTCACTCAAGTTCTCTGAACAATCTGCACCTAGCTGTTAGTTGTTCAAGCACCCACCTGAGATCTCTGACATTCTGTCTAGTGGAATTCTACAAATGGTTTTGTAGAATGTGTCCAGAGAAGGACAACAAAGCTGGTGAGGGGTCTGGAGCACAAGCCCTATGAGGAGACACTGAGAGAGCTGGGGATGTTTAGCCTGGAGAAGAGGAGGCTGAGGGGAGACCTTATTGATGTCTACAACTACCTGAAGGGTGGTTGTAGCCAGGAGGGGGTTGGTCTCTTCTCCTGGGCAACCAGTGACAGAATGAGAGGACACAGTCTCAAGCTGTGCCAGGGGAAGTTTGGGCTGGATGTTAGGAAGAAATTCTTCACAGAAAGAGAGATTGGCCATTGGAATGGGCTGCCTGGGGAGGTGGTGGAGTCACCATCACTGGAAGTGTTTAAAAAGAGACTGGATGAGACACTTGGTGCCATGGTTTAGTTGATTAGATGGTATGGGGTGATAGGTTGGACTTGATGATCTCAAAGGTCTTTTCCAGCCTGGTTTATTCTATATGCATGGTCTGGGGCACACGACTCTTGCCCAAGAGTCTGATGTCAGCAATGATTCTAGGCTAGATGCAGATTATTGAGCATCACTTATGATAGTGCCTGATGCTGTAAAGCACTCCTTGGACCCTGCTATGTGAGTGGGGCTGAAGGCTGCTTTTTTTTTCATATTCTTCAATCCTAAAGCCAGAATTTAAACCTATGGTAAAACTGTAAATGGACACATCACAGGACACATCTATTCACACAGTCAGCTCTGGCTTTCCATAGCTTAGACAGAACTGGATAGGTTCCTGCTTAAGGGAAAACCAGCAAACTTGGCAATTTTCTCAACAATTAAAACATAAATTGGGGGGGGGGGGGGGAGGAGGGGGGAAGGTAAGAAATCCTTCTGATAAAACTCTGCCTTTCAAATATTGGCACTTTGAGTAGAGGTACTAAGAGAAGTGGCATAACTGAACTGTTCTCCAATGGCTTGAGGCAGTCTCCACAAAACCTTGCTGATGGGATCAATCCAGCAGTGCTGCAAAGCTCACGCTTTCATGTGTTTATTAACAACTAATACAGGAAAACAACAAACCAGCACAATCTTAGGAACAGGACCAAAAGCTTTAGGAAAACTTCTGCCCCATTGAATTTATCTCCTACTGGGGTTAACCCACAACATCTCCAGAGAAGGTACTGATGATATTAGAATTCATGAGTACTGAAGTTCTAAGACAGCCAAGCAGCAGAATAGAACTATTTTCAAATGTCAATACCTTTGTCCTCAGAAACTCTTTGTTTTGGGTAAAGCTCAGAGTTCTTGCACCTGGTGTTGAGAGAATTTATGTACCTTGTTTGCCCACACTTTCAATCAAATCCCCATCAAATGTGTGTCCATTAGCTACCAGCTGAAGAACACAGTCCTGGCTGCTGCTGCTGAGGGCTGACTGATTTAAAGTGCTGCAAGTGTGCTTGTAATGGCTTTAAAAGGGACCTCTAGGACATTTCACTTATGGTTGCCCAGGGAGGTGGCTGAGGCCCCTTCCCAGGAGATATTCAAGGTAAGACTCAACAAGGCCCTGGGCAGCCTGATCTAGTTGGGGATGTCCCTGCTGACTGCAGGGAGGTTAGACTGGATGAGCTTTGGAGGTCCCTTCTGGCCTGGACCGTTCTATGATTCAAGCGCACTCCCAGCATGTCTGGAAGTTTCCATGCTTGCCTGGGTGCTTTCTGTTGCAATGTTGCTTTCCCTGCAACAAATACTCAAATATTTATTGATTTTAGCATTTAATAAGGGAAACTAACATACTGTAGGGAAATACCCCTTGCAGTAAGAGTACTGTTCATAAATGGCTCTTGCAGATGGATTGCATAACTGATACAAAAAGAGCTGCTGTTGTACAGAACAAATCTGTCTGTAGCCTTCTGAGCTGATGTTACCCAGAAGCCTGCAGTGTAGCACTGCTGCTTAGAAAAATGCACTTCACATGCAAATCCATGAAATCTGCAAAGGGCAGCCGAAGAATAGATCCCTGACTGCAGATTTGAAAGTACTTCCACAGGATTTAAAGAGCCATAGGACCAAACCACCCAAAGCAGAAAAGCAGGCTGCTGCAGTGTCTGCTGAGATGCATGGAAGCTGGAACAACTGCAGAAGGGCAGTGAAGTGGACGCTGCTAATTCACTGCACGGCCAGGGCTGTGTGACTTGATGGCAGGTACAGCACAACACAACAGGGCGCCTCTAGATGCAACCACCTGTTCTCCCTGTAACCACCCAGGGAGTTGGCCAGGACACAGATTCTACAACTGGGACCCCCTGGGCTATGGGTTCTGCTACTGCCATCCAAAAGGAGAAATATATGATGACAGGTTGGGGTAAGAAGGTACCCTATAGCAGGAGCTTTGCTTACCAGCAGGAGTTTTAGATGTCTATGTGCTAGTGAATTTTCTGGAAAGGAAAAGGTGATGGTTTCTCTCCCATGGGTTTTCCTACAAAATCTTAAAAGGCAAATGTCCAGTGTCCTGTGGCTTTTCCAACAGGGATAAAAGGAGGGCAGAATTTTTCTAAGCAGGCAGATTGTGGTCTAGCAACATGTACAAGTTCTGCTTTAGTGCCAGATGTGGTAACAACAGTGAGAACTTAGCCAGGTGGTGATGGGAGTAGTGACCTCAGTGTGGGACAAATCAGTGATTTAGGTTGATGAAACAGACTAAATTAGCCTACACATGATATAGGTAGTCTCAGGGCTGACATGGGATCTTCTCCTACCCATCTGAACCATTGAATAGCTGGGATCCTGTTCCTAATGTTGGCCATGAGAAGAGAATGTTGGTTCCCATCACAAAAATGAAAAACTGTTCTTTCCTGCTGGTCTCCAAACAACAGATCCACAAACACATTTGATGCTCTAAGCCTGGACTGGGTTTTAACACACTGAATGGCATGGTATTAAAACAGTGGTGATCTTTAAAGGAAAGAAGGTTACTGTCCCATGTCCCACTGTCTCTGCTTCAGAACAAGAACAGTGACTGCTTCATTCTGTTGCCAGATGTATCACCAATTCCTCTCTGTAAGGAAGCTAGCCCTTTTGGTTAATGATGGCATTCAATAGTAGTAAATCCATCTATAGCCACTGCAGAAACCACCCTGGTTCAGCTGAGTTTTTCTTACTTCTCTCCAAAGATTTTCAACAGCATCCAGTCTGAAAACACTGCAAACATTGCTTGTTTTGGAAGACCCACAAATATGACTGGCTTCATACCACACAAAATGCAGGGTGCTATTACCCACTTATTTATAACCACCTCATCTGGCCATGGAAGGCTGAATCCATTAAAAAAAAAAAGAAGAAGAAAGAAAAGAAAAATAAAGTCACAGAAGTGACAGGAATCTCTATAAACTCTGCTCTCTAGGAGACATAACAATAACAAATTAGGAAGTTTTTGGTCTTGAATTGGTTCAAACTATTTTGGGTGCAATTCTGCTGCTCTGTTTTTCAGAAATCTAAGTATTATAAAAGGCCTTTTTTCTTATTTCATCAAAGGAAGGTGCACAGTGTACAGCTGAGTGTAGCTATCAGTAGCTTCTGTTAACTGCTACTTGCCATCTCAAGTCCCAGCAGAAGCCTCCTTTACAACTTCAGCTGCCTGACTCCTTTTCCAAAACACAATCAGTACACAGCTTTAAATGTGCCTCCTCCTGGTATCCTAACTTGCTGGACTTACATTTTTTAAATTGCCCATGTCAGTCTTCAGAGAGTGAGTGAGACAAGTGGATTTTCTTGTCTCACTTTGTTTCTTCATCTTTCAGTTTCCCACAGCATGGTTGCTGTCAAGAACCCCGCCTAGCCTGGACCAATGCCAGCAGATCATGCTGAGGATCTGTCCAAACGGGGGGTATTCAGTGAGCTGCAGTGCTAGGCAAAAAGAAAAGTTTTGTTCTGTTGCCTTAGGGTGCATTACAATAGGAAATATTCCTAAAATATAATGGGCACTATCCAGGGAGCTTTCCCCAAGCAGCCAAGCAGTGCTTTCAGATGGGTCAGCTGAAGTAGCAGTTGAAGCGGCTTCACCAAAAGGGTACAGTGTGGCAGCCCAGAAGGGCAGATGATTATCAAAACAAAACCACATCAGACCCCAAGGAAACCATAAAATACAGACATTTAGAAAATTATAGACTTGAGGGACTTGTCCCACTTGAGTTGATTTGGGGGGAAAAAAAATAAACAACCAGAGACAGGCTTGTGTTACAACAGTCTACAGATGATGTTGAAACTGACTTTGGGACAAGCCAAGCATTATTGTAGCTGAAAAACCTGAGTATTTTACTCCTTTTGGAGCCAGGGATTCCTTCTGGAACTAGAGATTCCTTGTGTCCTAGCGATGATTTCATGCCTTGAGATGCTGGTGCATCAGTTAAGGCTAGAGGCTACTCTGCACACTGCTTCAGGATGTGTTTGCAGCACCTGACATGAGGGAAACAGACATTTGATAGTTGATGAACTTGACTCTAGACCAGCATGAGTTGACTACACATGCACAGCCGAGTTGCCTAACCACAGTTTAGACACTAAGAAGGTTTTGAACATTGGTGATTGTTTAGATTGTGTGCTTCAAGGGCCTTTGCAAGACACGGTAATCTAACTGCCTATCTGCTTCACCTTGCAGCATCACTTCCACCAGCCTTC
Organism: Melanerpes formicivorus; assembly: GCF_026170545.1. NCBI lineage: Eukaryota > Metazoa > Chordata > Aves > Piciformes > Picidae > Melanerpes > Melanerpes formicivorus. The sequence goes on from NW_027142416.1 coordinate 1,892,676, forward strand.
TGCACTTACTGAGGGAATGGCACTGGTGGTGTCGTGATCTTACCATGGAGAAAACTGAGTGACTACAAGGCAGCTTTCATTGATCCTCATTACCTGTCACTGAAATATTGTTCCAAAGCACTGAGATGCAGTTGCTTTTCAAACCAAAAGTCACCTCGTTTTTTCTCATCTACCGAATTCTGACAAGAAAAGTCAGAGACCTCTGGTAATGGTCTCTATAAACCTTTAAACCTGGGTGGTGGTGGTCAGTCTTGCAAGTTGTGCATTTATTGATTTTCAGAATGGAGAAAATGAGCTAATTAGGGAAGTTTGCAGTTGGCAGGGACATTTTCCCTTACAGAAGAAAAGTATAAAGTGAAGTGTATTATAAAGTAGTTCTCATAACCCCAAAGATACAGCTGTGCTTTAAAAACAGGGGAAAATGTAATTCCCTAATTTAGCTTGGTAACAGCTACTTTCTCTTGGCTTTTGGCCCAGAATATGCCCACTCCTTCTGCAGAAACAGTGTGGCAACCTCTACAAGAGAAAGTGTTGCAGAGAGGCAAACCATGACATGCTCATCATAAACCTGACACCGGTAAGGATGGCTGCCCGCAGCAGCCCACAACAGAAACCTGCATGGATCTGTGCAAAAAGAGTCATCCCTTGGTAGTAAACCCAGCTCAGTCTTCAGAGCATTGGCACTCCTGGCCTGAGAGCATGTTTGACCAGCAGTCTGGAAAGGATCTCCTGAAGTCCTGAGAATCTGAGTAAGGTAACTGCTGACTAAATGTTCTGAATGTCCACATCCTAATTGAGAATACAAAAAATGTTGTCTCAATGAAGAGTTTTTCCCCTTGCACATCTCAGAAGAAACTCTGTCCATATAATGCTGCAGTGGAAGATGAGCTGCTGCAGAACACCAGAGCCCCTGGAACTCCCATCTATCGCAGGTGTTTCAGAAATCTCCATTGTGCTTTTAGCTTTTCATGGACTCACAGAATGTACGCAGAATGTGGAAGAGACCCACAAAGGTCATCTTGTCCAACCTCCCTGCAGTGAGCAGGAACATCTTTAACTTGATCATGTTGCTCAGGGCCCCATCAAGTTTGAACCTGACTGTCTCCAGGGATGATGCCTCCACCACCACTCTGGGCAACCTGTTCCGGTTATTTCACAATCCTCATTGTGAAGAACTGCCTCTTGATGTCCAACTTAAATCTGCTCTAATTTCAAACCACTGCCCCTCATCCTATCACCACAGGCCTTTGTAAACAGGCCCTCCACAGCCTTCCTGCAGATCACCTTCAGATATTGATATTGAAACATAGCTAGAAGATCTCTGTGGTGCCTTCTCTTCTCCAAGTTAAACAACCCCAGCTCCCTCAGCCTGTCCTCATAGCAGAGGTGCTCCAGCCCCCTGATCATTCTCGTGGTCCTCTGGACCCTCTCCATCAGATCCATGTCCTTCCTGTGTTGAGGGCTGCAGAGCTGGATGCAACACTGCAGGTGAGGTCTCACCAGAGCAGTGGCAGTCAACTCTCATCTTGCTCAACAGGCTTCTTTTGATGCAGCCCAGGACAGAGTTTGCCTCTGGACTGTAAATGCACATTGCTGGCTCATGGAACTATTTCAGTTGGAAATAAGATCAAGTCCAACCATCAACCCAACACCACCATGGCCACTAAACCATGAGCCAAAGTGCCATGTCCACACGTTTCTTGAACACCTCCAGGGCCACTGTTCCCATCCCTGGAGGTGTTACAAGAGGCAGAGACGCGGTGGGGGAACGTGGTGGTTTAGCACCAGAATTCAGGTAGTTAGATAACTGTTGGACTCAATGGTCTTGGAGGTCTTTTCCACTTTAAATGGTTTTACGATTCTGTGGTCACTGTCCAGTCAGTTCCTGATTCCAGTACTGTGGTGCTGCAGGCGGCTGGCCGCTGGTGCTCACTGAACTTGTTCCTGCTGCTTGAGGACGAAGGTTGAGGTAACGAGCTTAGGGCAACGGTCGACACGAATTTCTGACCGCAGAACCGAAGGCCAAGAGGAGGGGCTCCACCCACGGCCCAGGGCTGCTCCGAGCCCGGCGCCAGGCGGAGATTCCAGTGACGTCCCGTCTCCGTGACGGGGCCGGTAAGGAGCAGCACGGCGCCGTGGCGGCCGGGAGAACCGTTCGAGTCACTCCCCGCGACACTCACCACCGACGGCGGCGGCCCATGCAGCGCCGCCCGGCACGGAGAGCAGGGGAGAGCAGGGGACAGCAGCGGCAGCGGTGGCAGCGGGCGCCGTCCCCGGCGGCAGCCCCGCGCCAGGCCCTCGCCAGCGCCCCACCTGCAGCGCGCGCGCGGGCGCGCGCGGGTCCGGCAGCACGTGACTGGCGGGCGTGGCACGTGGGGCGGGAAGTGTCGTGAAAATCAACTTCCGGGTGAGGGCGCGCGGCCGCGGCGGCAGTCTGGGAGCCGCTGTCCCGGGGCGGCGGCGGGAGCGGTAACCGCGGCCGGAGCCGCGAGGCGGCGGCGGCAGAGCTCGGAGCGTCCAGCGGTCCTGCCGGCTGCGGGACGGGTCGCAGTGAAGAGGGGAAGCCGCTCCTAGCCCTCCTCTACCGGTGGCTGCTCACCGCGTTAGCCTAGCGGGAGGAAGCGGCAGGTGCTGCTTCCAGCTGGGTCATTGCTAACCGGGGTTGCGGGGCGTGTAGCTGGCCCCGTGCCGGCCGTGCTAGAGTCTGGCTGCCACGGTTGCTGCAGGTGGTTTCTCGGCGAGGGCTGACTCCTCCTCCAGTGCTGCCCCCAGGCCCTCCCTGTGCCCCAGCTGAGGCCCACCAGTGTCGATACCCGTGTGCTGTGCTGGGTGCTTTAGTGGTGTAACTTAAGGGTTGCTACCAAGGGAGCTTTAAAAAGTAGCTTAGAGGAACAGCAGTTTCTCTTCCCTGCTCCAGAAAATTGATACACCTGTCAACAGAAGGAGAACCTCGTGAGTAGCTCTGTAGCCTGAGGGTTTGGAAGTCTTGGCTGTGACTTCTCTGCTCTTCCACGTGTGAGGCCAAACTGTGCGGCCAAATTTCCAAGCACTGTGGTCTGGTATTTCAAAGGTGCCTGTGTGCCTAATATCCATGACTAAAAATGGAGTTGGGTGCTGAAGTATTTCTGAAAATCTGTCTGAATCTTCAGCCTTCTAAACTCTTTTCAGTAAATCTGGGTCTTCAAGATGGCCATTTTTGAGGCCTCTACGCATAATAGGGTTGGCTGTATCCCTTTAATACCTCAGCAGCTGAGCTTAGATTTTTTTTGCTCTGGGATACTACCCTGATGAACTGTCTGCAGCTTTGTTTTTTGTCTCAGCAGGATGTAGTTTATTTTATAGGCAGTTTTCTCATTTTAGCAATCCTTTGTGCCTATCAGTTACACTTTGTAAATGCCTGTCTTGCTGCAGTGTTGCAGTGCATCTGGGTAGTTTTTGTCAGTGCTTGAACATCTCTTTCTGTAGGCTTGCTGAATTGCTTGTTCTCAGCGCTTTCTGGCTGTGTTGCTTTCTCCTACCCTTTATATTTCGCTCTTCTGCATACATTTCTTAAGCTTAGGGCTTTGTTTTGAGTGCCTCCCCAGCTGTGATTTGTCACTAATGCAGGAAGCTGACTACTGACCGTTTTCAAATGGTTTATAGGGTAGACAATGCCTGTTCACAAGTGCAGTGATGAACTCCATGCTGGCAGAAAAGGAAAGGAAATGCCAGCCAGGTGGTACCTGGATGCTGAATGGGAGAGGATTGCAGCGCTTTTTGCAGGACCTTGTAAAGAGGTTCTTGAGAATGAGCTGTAAATTCATTTCATGCTGGTTTGAAAGGAAGATGACTAGGAGAGTAACTTCTGTCCCACGTGCCTCCACATGCCTTGGTGAACAGCTTCACCAGTAACGCCTTCTGGTCTCAGCCTGGCATGGCACAGCCTCCACACACTGACTCCTTTTACCTTAAAGGTGAGGTGGTGGTTTAATGCAGCTCATCAGAAGAGGTAGGTGGATTTTATACACCCCAGATTGAGACAGTGGACCTGAAGATAAAGCTAGTCACCTTTGGACATGTTTTAATCCAAATCTGTACACTGACCATTGCTGTTACTTGAGACATTGATCAGGAGAGCTCTCAATGCAGTTTAAGTGTTTGTGCATTTAATTATGTGCTCCTTGCTTGTACTCTGCATGCCTTGGACACCATGGGCTGTTAGACCAGCTGCTTTGCATTTCTTTGCAATTGACACACCTACTGTCAGAGGCTGCTGAAGAATGTGTGTGTCTGGACAATGGTAGCTGCCTGTGTGCTGTCAACTGGTATTCAGGATGAGGAGGGTTCCATAATTTTGTAGGTGCCAAAGCACAGTTGTGCTGTAATGCACGTTTCTTGTCCTTATTGCAGTCCTAAGGACCATGACTGGCATTTTCTAGATGCTTACAGAACTGCTAGGACACCTTAGCGTGCTGTGTGTCTGCCCTACTGAAAGCCAACTTCCAGGAAAGCTTACAACACAACATGGAAGATGGGTTGTGGTGTGACAGAAAGAAACTTTTAGTGACTTTTCAGGCTTAGCAGTTCTCACTGCCTTCTGCCTGTGTTCTTCTGAGTACCTTCAGCTTCACAGGGTGGTTGTGTCAGTCTCCAGTGCTCTCATTTTCTTGTCTGGTTTGTGAACTGCTCTTGTCCCTTTGTGCAGTTTCTGATGCTTAAATGCCCTTAACAAGACAGTTCCTTCTGCTTACGTAAAACCAGTTAGGTCATAGTAATGGAGCAAAAGCTTGTTAAGCCACTCTTGGCACTCCTTCAGCTATGTTCTTTCTGTTGTGTAGGCTGCTTTCCCTAGCACACTAGAGTTTTTGGGGGTACAAACAGTATAAATATGAAGTCATGCAAACTACATCAACCTTTAAACACATTGTAAGGGGTAGATTTGTTAGGGTCTGGAGAACAGGCAAGGTGCCTGAGAACTGGAGGAAAGCCAGTGTCGATGCAGCCTTTGAAAAAGGCAAGAAGGAAAACCCAGGAGACTACAGGCCAGTCAGCCTTGCCTCTGTCCCTGGGAAGGTGATGGAAGAGCTCATTCTGGGCATTACCTCAAAGCATGTGGAGGAAAAGAATGCTATCAGGAGTAGTCACCATGGATTCACCAAGGGGAAGTCATGTCTGAATAGTCTGATAGCCTTCTGTGAGGGCATGACTGGGTGGATGGATGAGGGGAGGGCAGTGGATGTTGTCTACCTTAACTTGAGCAAGGCTTTTGACAGCTTCTCTCACAATCAAACTTAGGAGGTGTGGGTGAGATCAGTGGGCAGTGGGGTGGATTGAAAACTGAAAGACAAACACAGAGCCAGGCTTTTGTCAGTGGTGCCCAGTGACAGGAGAACAGGTAAGGGGCACAAACTTGAATATAGGAAATTCCATCTAAGCACAACGAAAAGAGAAACTTAACTTGAGGGTGGTGGAGCCCTGGAGCAGGCTGCCCAGAGAGGTGGAGTCTCCATCTTTGGAGACATTCAAAACCTGCCTGAACACTGTCCTGGGTGATGCTGCTCTGGCAGGAGGTTGGACTGAATGACCTTTTGAGGTCCCTTCCAGCCCCTGGTATTATCTAAAGACTGTTGGGAGCTGACTGTCAGAGGTGGTGCTTTACCACCTGTTCTGTTCCACTGCTCTGTTGGTATTTGTCAGAGCAGCTCAGAAGTTCAGTGTGGGCTTGTTTTTCCTTTGTGGTTATCTCATGCTCCTAAAGACTTCAGATTTGTGTAAAAATGTCCCTTGCTGTGTTAATAAAAATAAACACCTTGAAGTGTGAAGGTGGAGTTAGCTTTTCTGATGAGGCCTGTTTTGGTGTCCCTGAAGCAGTGGTACCTAGGTAGCAGCATGGAGCCTTCAACAGTGGAAGGAATGGAGCTGGTGTTGTTCTCCTCAGTGCAGAGTACCACAGTCCCCAGGCTTCCTTCATCTGTGACAGGATCCAGATTCTCTTTTCCTGGAGAGTTTGGGGATGGTCAGTGTGAAGTTTTGTTTTTCTGCTGTAGCAGGCTTGTCTCATTTGTATTGTTCAGCTGACAGAGATTGATTTGCAGAGTAGCTGAAATGAATTCTGGGGCTTCTCTCCACTCTTCCAGTGAGACCAAGCCTTAAAAATGTAAATTGTGTTGCAGAGTGTGGCTGGAGAAGCAGAATTATGTGTGCATCATTTTTAAGCAATTGCAGAAGACTTCTAAAAGGAAGTTAATTGGATTTATTGCTTTCCATGAGCTGGTCTGTTTAAGTGCTGATGGCTGCTCCTAGACTGGTGTTTTCAGGGATCTTCTCTGCTGATTTGCAGCAGCTGGATGTGGCCTTTGTCTGCCTCTGGCCTTTTTGCATTCACGAGGCTAAGATTTCTTGCTGGCTGCATCATTACAGATGCTGTCTAGTAAAGATTTCAAGCCTTTGTGACAGAGCTGTAGGGACAGACACAATGTCTGTAAAGGTATTTGGGATCCTCAGGTAGAAACACATTCCCCATGCCTGTGTCATGCCTTGAAGGAATGCACCTTTTGCTGTTTGCCACTGGAGTGACCGCAAGTCAGACTGTCTTCCAGAGAGAAATCTGCCCATGGCTTTAGCTTCACCTGCTGATTTCAGTCTATGTTAAATGTGTCTGATGAGGGATCTGCACAGAGTTCTAAGCTTTCAGCTGCAGAAACTCAAGCCTAGGCAAATGAAAGGGTTGAGTCAGGAAGAAAGGGAGTGAAATCTCAGGCAGTTGTGGAGCACTGGCTTCAGAAACCTGCACTGTGTGAAAGTGATACAGAGTTGGAATCCAGAGGTTTAGAGGCTCCCACTGGCACCTCTGGTGACAGAATGGGAGGGTTTCATCAGTTCAGTGCTTTTCTTCATCAAAGAGCCAAGTATGTGTGAATTAGTGTTTGTACATCTCTGCTAGGATCTGGCATGCTAATGATCCAACAGTAACTGCTCAGGCACACTTTTAGGGGTAGTGAAAGGCTGAGTCAGATATTGTCCAGCTTGTCCACATTTAGACTCCTTTCAGTGCAACACTCCTTTCAGTGCAACCCTCCTGTCAGGTTTGTGCCTGTACCTAAACTAATCCTAGGGGACTGCAATGTTAACGGCTGGGGCTTTTTGTTTGGCTTAGGAAACAGTTGTTTAAATAATGATATTGCTAGTCTAGGTGGTTCCAAATTGTGACTCCTGCTTCTGTTCGTCATCCCTTTGGATCATAAAGCTGTAGCAGATGTGTACAGGGCAAAGCAATCTGTGCTGCACAGGAGACTGATTGCAGTCTGTGCAATACAGGTGGAGCCTGGCACTAAGGGCTAGCATTACAAACTGTTTTCTTTGGAAACAAAAGAATAGAATAGAATAAACCAGGGTGGAAAAGACCTGCAAGATCAAGTCCAACCTATCATCCAACACCACCTAATCAACTAAACCATGCAACCAAGCACCCCATCAAGTCTCCTCCTGAACACCTCCAGTGATGGTGACTCCACCACCTCCCCGGGCAGCCCATTCCAATGGGCAATCACTCTCTGTGTAGAGCTTCTTCCTAGCATCCAGCCTAAACCTTCCCTGGCTCAGCCTGAGACTGTGTCCTCTTGTTCTGGTGCTGGTTGCCTGGGAGAAGAGACCAACCTCTGCCTATCCACAACCTCCCTTCAGGTAGTTGTAGAGAGCAATAAGGTCACCCCTGAGCCTCCTCTTCTCCAGGCTAAACAACCCCAGCTCCCTCAGCCTCTCCTCATAGGGCTTGTGTTCCAAGCCCCTCACCAACTTTGTTGCCCTTCTCTGGACTTGTTCCAGCAAGTCAACATCCTTCCTAAACTGAGGGGCCCAGAACTGGACACAGTACTCGAGGTGTGGCCTAACCAGTGCAGTGTACAGGGGCACAATGACCTCCCTGCTCCTGCTGGCCACACTGTTCCTGATGCAGGCCAGGATGCCATTTGCCCTCTTGGCTGCCTGGGCACACTGCAGGCTCATATTCAGCCTACCATTGACCAGTACCCCCTGGCCACTCTCCAGCCACTCTGACCCCAGCCTGTAGCTCTGCATGGGGTTGTTGTGGCCAATGTGCAGAACTTGGCACTTGGATGTGTTCAATCTCATGCCCTTGGACTCTGCCCATCTGTCCAGCCTGTCCAGGTCCCTCTGCAGAGCCCCTCTAGATAGAGTGTGCAAGCTCATGTTGAGGTGCAAAGCTTCCAACCCCAAATTCTTCTGGTTGCAAATCTCCTAACTGTGAGCTTGAATCTATTATCAGAGCAGTTGTTTTGTTCCTGGTGCTATTACCCCAGGGAATGTCCTGAGCATGCTGGTTGGGTTTCACGTGGTGTAGGCCCAGAAGAGTTGTACTGCAGTTGTTAGTGGTTATGCTCCCAGGAGTCATCGTGGGACAGCTCAGCCATGCCAAGGCACCATTGCTGGGTTTGGAGGGCTGGCATTTTAATCTGAATAGAAGCAAGCAAATAGACCATTTGCAATCAACTGTTTCAACTGGCAATAAATGTGTATGAAAATACAATTAAAATGTTATAGTTACTTCAGTATGAATATAATGAACTTGAAGGAATGCCTGATGAGCAGCCAAGGACTGGATTCATCTAGTTTGGAGAAAAGAAGGCTGAGGGGTGGCCTCATTGTTCTCTACAGCTTGCTGAGGAGGGGAAGCAGAGGGGGAGGTGCTGGTCTCTTTTCTCCTGTACCCGGTGCCAGCACATGTGGGAATGGCTCACAGCTGTGCCAAGGGAATTTTAAACTGGGCATGAGGAAACATTGGGTGGCCAAACACTGGAGCAGGCTTCCTCAGGGAGGTGGTCAATGCCCCAAGCATGTTGGTCTTCAAGAAGCATTTTGACAATGCCCTTAACTGGCTTTAACTTTTGGTAAGCCCTGAAGTGGTCAGGCAGTGGGCTAGATGACCATTGTAGGCCCCTTCCAGCTGAAATTCTCTATTCTATTCTGTGTGAACACTCTGGGGAGGAGATGCAGCTCTGGGTGAGGACAGTGAATAAATATGAGCTGAAAGGGAGGACAAATAACTCTCTGTAAGCCTTTTTCAAAGATCCCTGCTGCAGACAGTCTGCTTCTTAGCCATACTCTTACGGGCACACTGAACAAAGGTAAGAAGAGGGGCAGGTGAAGAGGCATTTTATCTGTTCTGTACTCAAAATAGGTACCTGCTTTCTGGAAAAAACTCCTCAGGAGACTTTGCTGAGCTTGGGTCCATGCTTCCCTGGTACTGTGTGGGGCTTTTAATGATCTGCAGGGGTTCTGTCTGTCAGGAGCTGCCTCCTGAGCCTGGCTGCAGAGGATTGAGGATCTTTGTTACCATCTCTAAGGGCTATTTTGGAAGGACTGTAAATTGCTCAGTGGGTGCCCTGTGCCTTCACTGGGCAAAATAAAGAATGGGGTATGCAGGTGTCTCCTGCAGATGAAGAGCTGGGCTCCTGAGTTCTCTGTCCATGTATTTACATGAGCTGTATCTTGTGCTCAGAGACACACCAGCCCAGAAAGCCAATCATGTCCTGGGCTGCATCAAAACAAGTGTGGCCAGCAGGTTGAGGGAGGTGATTCTCCCCCTCTGCTCTGGTGAGACCACACCTGGAGTACTGTGTCCAGTTCTGGAGGCACTATTACAATAAGGATCTGGAGGTGCTGGAATGTGTCCAGAGAAGGGCCATGAGGATGAGCAGAGGGCTGGAGCTGCTCTGCTATGAGGACAGACTGAGAGAGTTGGGGTTGTTCAGTTTGGAGAAGAGAAGGCTCCCAGGAGACCTTCTTGTAGCCCCCTTCAGATACTGGAAGGCCACAAGAAAGCTGGGGAGGGACTTCAGTGGGTGTCAGGGAGTGATAGGACGGGGGGGAGTGGAGCAAAACTAGAAATGGGTAGATTGAGATTGGATGTTAGGAGGAAGTAGTTCCCCATGAGGGTGGTGAGAGACTGGCACAGGTTGCCCAGGGAGGTGGTGGAAGCCTCATGCCTGGAGGATTTTGCAGCCAGGCTGGATGTGTCTGTGAGCAACCTGCTGGTGTGTGAGATGTTCCTGCCATGGTGGGGGGATCCTACCTAGATGATCCTTGAGATCGCTTCCAACCCTAACAATCCTGTGGTTCTATGATTCTGCAATGCTGAAGAAAGCTTGAAGCCTTGGACATCTCAGTGGAGAAATGAGGTTTCTTCAGGTTTAGATCAGTATCTAAAGGGTATGAAAACCTCATGACAATGAGGTTCTGCAGTATATGGTTGTGTAAAGTGCTCCCACTTTGACTTGGGCTACATGGTAGAGGATTAGGGAAAATGTGAAGGAGCCTAAAGTGATCTCATTTTTCTTCTGGACACAGATTCATTCTGAGATGAGCTGAGTCCATTTCAGACCTGGGTTGTAGAGTTGGGAGTTGTTCCCTGAGTGGATTCCAGTTAGCAGTTTGGTATTGTGGAGTTCTTATGGTCCCCATTTCCAGTCCGCTTTGCTAAAGTTGTTGTGTATCATTGATGTGACTAAGAATGCATTCATGAAATGTAAACCAGAACCACTGGAAAGTTAAATAAACATTATGATAGAAGTTAATAAAATGTAACTGAATGTGAAAGTGTATTAATAGATGTTTTGCTGATAGACAAACTCATTCATAGTGCCAGGAGTACTCCTGTTAGCAAGGCTCAGGACTGCCATTTGCATATGAAGATACAAAAAAGCCCTGGTAGGATCCTGTCATCATTGTGCCGGTGCAGATCCTGCTCCCAGCAATAAAGGACTCAAGCTGAATATCTGGGCACTGCTTTTCTGATTGCTGGTCTCCTGCAGTGGAGGAAGGGACTAAAAGGCTGCTGATCTAAGGTGCTTCTGACTGTGGTGGTACCTGCAATGTGTGGGCTGTGAAGAGAAGGAGAACTTGCTGAAGTGACTCTGCCCTGCCTGTGGGTGTTGGATTCACAGACCAGGGAAAGGCCATCAGAATTGTTTAGCCTGGAGAGGAGGAGGCTCAGGGGTGACCTCATTGCCCTCTACAACTACCTGAAAGGTGGTTGTAGCCAGGAAGGGGTTGGCCTCTTCTCCCAGGCAACCAGCACCAGAACAAGGGGACACAGTCTCAAGCTGCAGCAGGGGAGGTTTAGACTCGAGGTGAGGAGGAAGTTCTTCACCGAGCGAGTCATTCGTCATTGGAACGGGTTGCCCAGGGAGGTGGTTGAGTCATCGACCCTGGAGGCATTCAAGAGGGGATTGGACGTGGCACTTGGTGCCATGGTTTAGTCATGGGGTATGCGTTGATAGGTTGGACTCGATGATCCTCGAGGTCCTTTGCAACCTAAGTGATACTGTGATACTGTAACCATGCCTTGCTCCCAGGAGTGTAGCTGGCATTTAAAAGCCCATGGTGCTCGGTTTGTGGTTGTTGGATGAACAGTTCTGATGCTGTGTGCTAGAAATGCTTTGTTCAGAAGTGGCAGCCTACTCAAAAATGACTCACAAAAAAGGCAGAGGAATGGTTTTCTCCTGAAGGCTGGAGTGAGCTGTGATACTGCAGTGCCAGATTTACTTAGGTGGGAAGAGACACAAGAGTTTGTGCTTCAGGATTTCTGTGAATGCTTTCTAGTTTGTGAGTGACCCAGCTGTCCAGCTCTTCTGCTGTTGGAGTCACCCCTATAAATATAAGCATAAACTGCCTTTTAACATTTGCAGAGGGGCCTGACTTGCCCTTCCTTGGGGTTGAAAGAACAGTATTTAAGAACTGTGTGCTTAAGGGGGAGACAGAAGTGCCAATGTGCTTGAAAATCTCAAAAATAGTCAAAGGGTATTTTTTTTCTTGTGAAACTATTAAATTTAAGGTTACTGTGTGCTGTGAAGACTTGGGTGTACAAAGACTTTGGGTTACTATCTGAAAATCAGTGCAGCCTGACTTTTTTTTTTTTCAATACATCAAATACACAGACATGTATTTTTATACATAGGTTCATAGAATGGTTTGGCTTGGAAAGGATGGCCAAAGTTCATCCAGTCCAACCCCCTGCTGATCCTCCACTAGAGCAGGTTGCTGACAGCCTTGTCCGGCAGCCTTACCTTAAATATCTCCAGGGATGGGGCCTCAACTCTGGACAACCTGTTGCAGTGTTCCAGCACCCTCATGGTGCAGAGCTTGTTCCTCACATCCAATCTAAATCTGCTCTATGTCATATCAAACCATTGCCCCTTGTCCTGTCCCTGCAGGCCTTTGCAAACAGTCCCTCTGCAGCCTTCTTGTAGCCTCCTTCGGGTGCTAGCAGGCCACTCTTAGGTCTCCCTGGTGCCTTCTCTTCTCCAGGCTGAACAACCCCAGCTCCCTCAGCCTGTCCTCACAGCAGAAGTGCTCCAACCCCCTGATCATTTTCATGGCCTCCTCTGGACCCGCTCCATCAGCTCCATGTCTTTCCTGTGTTGAGGACTCCAGAACTGGACACAGGATTGCAGGTGAGGTCTCCCTACAGCAAAGTGACCGAATCCCCTCTCTCTTTTAGCCAGCTACCCAGATGGTGCTCCAGTTGTGCACATATAGTTGGGCAAAGTTAAGAGTTGGGTGATTGTTGGTTTGGTTGGTTTTGACTACAGTAAGCAGAATAAGTAAATCCTTAATACTTTTGGGGCACACAGTCCCTTGGACAGGACCAAGGTGCTGTTGATAGAAAATGAACTCATCAGTGAGATGCTTCAGAATGCTCTTTACAAGGGTGAGGGTGCTGACCTTGCATTCATGTGTTCCAGTTAATTTCTCCAGCTGCTGTGTTGTGAACTGTATTAAAGAAGCTTTAGCAAATGGACACATAGCAAAGCTGATCTACATGGGATGTGCAAAACAGAAGTGGAGTGAATGTCTTGATAACCTATCTGAATAATTGTATCTTAAAAAAAAAAAATCTGTAAAAGCTGTTGCAAACCCAGAAGTTTTTCTCTTCTAAAAAGCTTTTGTTGGCTTCAGGTGGTAACTAAGCTGAAATTGTTTGAATTTCCTCCTAGTGTAAAATCATTGTGGTCTGACGAGTGTCTAGTGTAGAGATCAAGAGAGTAAAGAGGAGTTTTTGTTTTGAGAAATGCAGGTGTATTTAATTGTGTGTTAACACTGGAGTCCATTGAAGAAATGCACAGGTCTGGGTTTGAGCTGGCTGAGCTGGAAATGGTTGTGGAAATGGTGAAGGATGGAACACTGTCAGGGTGTTTGTCACAGCTAAGGCTGCTGTGCAGTTCTTGCTTTATAATCCAATCCTGTTTGAGTTCTAGACCTATGTCCTAGATCAAATGGTGAGGGCAGGGTGAAAGACCAAGAGTTTGCAGAGCTGGATTGGTCACTTCACCCCCAGTCCTTGTGTGGCCAGCAGGAGTAGGGAAGTCATTGTGCCCCTGTACTCTGCAGTGGTTAGGCCACATCTTGAGTACTGTGTCCAGTCCTGGGCCCCTCAGTTTAGGAAGGACATTGAGACACTTGAACGTGTCCAGAGAAGGGCAACAAGGCTGGGGAGAGGCCTTGAGCACAGCCCTGTGAAGAGAGGCTGAGGGAGCTGGGGTTGTTTAGCCTGGAGAAGAGGAGGCTCAGGCCTCATTGCTCTCTACAACTACCTGAAGGGTGGCTGTAGCCAGGAAGGGGTTGGTCTCTTCTCCCGGGCAACCAGCACCAGAACAAGAGGACACAGTCTCAAGCTGTGCCAGGGGAAGTTTAGGCTGGAGGTGAGGAGAAAGTTCTTCACTGAGAGAGTTGTTCTCCATTGGAATGTGCTGCCCAGGGAGGTGGTGGAGTTGCCCTCCCTGGAGGTGTTCAAGAGGGGATTGGACGTGGCACTTGGTGCCATGGTCTAGTCATGAAGTCTGTGGTGACAGGTTGGACTTGATGATCTTTGAGGTCTCTTCCAGCCTTGGTGATACTGTGTTCAGGTTCCTGGTGACAGCCAGCCAGGCTGCTTTCTGAGCTGCTCTCATTTGATGCACTAGGCTTGAATTTCTTACGTTACCTTGGCAGTTTGGAATTGGAAAAAGATTTTCTTTTGTTCTTCTGTAGTGAGATGTTTTGTGCTAATAATTTTCTGTGTAAGTTGTGCACTCAGCAAGATTTGTCCTGGGAAAAGTGGTGGTTGGATTATAGAAATAGCCCAGTGTGCTACTTACTGTGAACAAAGGAGAAGAGCTTTGTTGATGCTTTTCCAACAGCCTGATACTTCACAAATGTCCAGAGTAGCTGAAGTGCTCCCTTCACAGAGGGCTTTTTTTCTTCAAATCTCTACAGAAAATTACAGCAATTACCTTAGACTTGTGATTGTGAAATGCAGTGGGGTTTCATTGTTGTTGAGTGCAAGTGTAGGGATGAAATGGCTGTTGCTAGAATATTCAAGCTTTTTCTTGCTTGATTTAGTCAAGCAAGACTTGTCTTCCTTGGGAATTCTGCTGACTCAAGAGGATGTAATTGCCCAGCAATTAATGTAGTTAAAAGATACCACTCTACACATGGTTTAGTCTTTGGAACCTGAGCCTTCTGCCTCTGTTCTCAGGGTTGCCAGAGGGATCACTTCTGCCTAAGATTATTTTTGGATAAATGTCAGTAATTCTCTTTTTAAACAGTGCTGGTTTCAAAAGGCATTGAGCTATGTGAATATTTGAGATCCTTGTTAATGGATTCCATGGATTCTCCAGCACATTATACACAGATTCACTATATCCATGTATCAATAGATAACTGTGCACTACAGCTTGGTGCTGTTCTTTTCTCCAGACATGATGGTTAGGATGACGACCTGGTAGGCATGCATTTATTTCCAGTTTAGGAAAGGGGTTGGGGGATATACCAAACTGTTTTAAAACCAATTCCATTTGTTTCTGTGAGACTGGGAAGCTGTGGAGCATTTTGAATTGGGCACTGTGGTGAGCAGAGGCTGGTCTGCATGGATTGCCTGTACCTCACCAGCATCGTGCATCCAGTTGTGCTGCCAGCCAGGGCATGCTCTCTGAGTTACCTGGGCTCTGTGTGTGCTGGTGTAATGTGGGCATGGAGCTCCTTACTCCTCTAACACCACTCTGGCACCGGTGCCCCCAGCGCTGCACAGTGCTGTAGGAGGCAGAGGTGTTCTGATCCATGTCTGCTTGGGGTTTGTTCTGTTTGTGGCAGGAGCTGCTTGCTGAAGCTTGTTGTTTGCTGATATTTTAACTGCTGATAGAATTGGGGAGAACTTGTGCAGAGCTTGGATAAAACCAAACATTTGGGTTGTGTTCTGGGGCATGCCTGACATGCTCCCTGCCTAGCTTTGTAGGTTAGCTGGAGAAGGAGATAGAATGGAATGGGGTATAAGGTGGGTGGAGAATCTGACTGGTAGCTTCTTGGCTTTTTTGGGGATGTTTAACTCCTCTTGAATGAGAAGTAAGTTTTGCTGAGTTGTTAACTGATGAGTAATACTCATGATATCAATGCCCTTATCACATCCTTGGTACTAAAATGTCCCAGTGAATGCTGGATAGGAGAACTTCCAGAGAATACCTTCCTGAAATGCCCACAGCAGAGCCTGCACAGCTCTGTCAAATGCTGTGGGACTAGAAAAGAATGTTCTAGGAATGTGCAGTGGGTATGAAGTGTCAGCCTGGAGAAAGTAATGGTTTTCCAGCATTGTGTTCTGATTGAAAGGGAAAGGGCTGAAGTGTTGAGGCTTAATCCCATCATCGCTGTGCTCTGATCCATAATCTCCAGTGCCAGCTTCCTCTCCACACTACAGAGGTGTTAGTGGCAATCAGCCTCTGCCACAGGAAGGAAACATTGTTCTTGAAAGCAGCAGACGATGTCAGTCACATCTGTTTGGTCAGAGGGCATGGGCTGAGGGCTTTGTTGTGTGCTATTTGTAGGAGCAGAGCAGAAGTGCAGGAGCCAGAAGGCAGGCTCATGTCCACAGCCATCCTGGCAGTGATGCTGCTGGAAAGCAGATGGACATTTTCCCACTGCTGCTTGGAGGGCTGGGAGTTGGGCAGCCTGCAGCCTTTCCAGATTGCTTCAGAGGAGTTGTATGGAAGTGAATTTAAATGTGTCTTGCTTCCCTGTGAACTGAACTGTAGGGGAGTATGAGAGGAAGGGCTCTGCAGAGGGACCTCAACTGACTGGACAGATGGGCAGAGTCCAACAGGATGGCATTCAACAAGTCCAAGTGCCAGGTGCTGCACCTTGGCCACAACAACCCCATGCAGAGCTACAGGCTGGGGTCAGAGTGGCTGGAGAGCTGCCAAACAGAGAGACCTGGGGGTGCTGATTGACAGCTGCCTAAACATGAGCCAGCAGTGTGCCCAGGTGGCCAAGAAGGCCAATGGCATCCTGGCCTGCATTAGGAATAGTTTGGCCAGCAGGAGCAGGGAAGTCATTGTGCCCCTGTACTCTGCACTGGTTAGGCCACACCTTGAGTCCTGTGTCCAGTTCTGGGCCCCTCAGTTTAGGAAGGACATTGAGACACTTGAACATGTCCAGAGAAGGGCAATGAGGCTGGGGAGAGGCCTTGAGCACAGCCCTGTGAAGAGAGGCTGAGGGAGCTGGGATTGTTTAGCCTGGAGAAGAGGAGGCTCCGGGGTGACCTCATTGCCCTCTACAACTACCTGAAAGGTGGTAGTAGCCAGGAAGGGGTTGGTCTCTCCTCCCAGGCAACCAGCACCAGAACAAGAGGACACAGTCTTAAGCTGCACCAGGGGAAGTTTAGGCTGGAGGTGAGGAGAAAGTTCTTCACTGAGAGAGTTGTTCTCCATTGGAATGTGCTGCCCAGGGAGGTGGTGGAGTTGCCCTCCCTGGAGGTGTTCAAGAGGGGATTGGACGTGGCACTTGGTGCCATGGTCTAGTCATGAGGTCTGTGGTGACAGGTTGGACTTGATGATCTTTGAGGTCTCTTCCAACCTTGGTGATTCTGTAGTTTTAGGCTGTGCCTGAAAATTTTTCCACAGATCTTGTGTAGAAAAGTGATAGAATGTAATTAAATTACTATTGCATGTAAAAAGGAAAATAATGATAAGGTCTAAATAATGCCATTGGTCTGAAAACCAACATGAAGTTAGTTTTGTACACTAACTTTCCCTCTTTTTGGCTTTTTCACTCTAGCTAGCTGCTTCTGCTAGCTCTTCTGACCTTGGCTGTGTTCTTTTTCTGGTTAAGGACTAACAGCAACTCTCTGCTTTTCTCCTTTCTTTCTCCTGTCCTGTGTACAGGGGGGAAGGGAAGGGAGCAGGGAAGGAGAAGCTGTTGGCAACCCTCTGATGTCACCCAGAGGGGCTCTTATGCGTTATGTAAATTGTACATATATGTAAATATTGTATATTTTATATATATTCATTTCATTCCATATTTCTAGATCGTAGTTGTGCTTGTAAATACAGCTTCACTTGCTTTCAACTGAGCTGGTCTGGCAATTTTATGTTGGTGGGAATTTTCAAGCCACCATGAAGTGGGAAAGGCATTTAGAGGCGTCCTGTGGGTTGCATCTGATGTTCCGCTTGTGTCAAACTGTGGCAGTTTAGGCTGGGTGCCTCCTGTTGCTGCCACACAAGTTACACCTCTGGTGTCTTGAGTGTCCACCCCAGTAGGTGGACACAGGAAATAGTGTATTTCTACCAACAATATCCTGCACCCTATAAATCCAGCTGCAAAGGCTTTCTCTTCCTCTTTCTTCCCTCTCTGCTCCTGTGGGAGATGCTCCCCATTGGGTAACCAATGGGGAGTCTCTCTATCTCAAGGCCTCTTAGGCCTGGCTAGGCCTAATGCCAGGAGGAGGAGGTGGGGGTGGGGGTGGGGGTGTGTGGGAAGCATGGCACAGTTTCAGACCTGGCCAGCCTGAGACTAGCCTAGCAGTGGGGGGGGAAAGAGCCCTGGAGGGTCTTGGATATGCCCTCAGGTGGGGAGAAGGGAAGTGTTGGGAGGCCTTTGGGTGTACTGTAAGGGACTCTGTACGCTTTGGGATTCTTTGCCACTATGCTTTATAGTTTCTGTAGAACACTAATTGCTTTTTGCCATTTAAACTTTCCATCACTTTGCAGTCTGTTTGTGTGAGTGTCATTATTTTGTCCCTCTCGGGGCAATAGAGGATCTATCCAGCCTCAAACCAGGACAGAAACCCCTCTAAACGCTGCTGCTTCTGGTGGGATTACAACATTGCTTCTCCTCCTGATGGTTGGAAGGGGGAGAAGAGACCTTTTTTCCTTGCCTGTATTTTTCTGCCTTATTCCTTGTGAATGGCTCCTGCTTCTCTTGTATTCACAGCCATGATTTTGGTGTGACTGACACAAGTCTGCAATCCACACAGTCCTCTCTCTGACCTGGGTGAAGCTGATAGAATAGAATAAACCAGGTTGGAAGAGACCTTCAAGATCATCGCGTCCAATCTATCATCCAACACCACCTAATCAACTAGACCATGCAACCAAGCACCCTGTCAAGTCTCCTCCTGAACACCTCCAGTGATGGTGACTCCACCACCTCCTCGGGCAGCCCATTCCAATGGGCAATCACTCTCTCTGTGTAGAACTTCCTCCTAACCTCTGGCCTAAACCTCCCCTGGTGCAGAGACTGTGTCCTCTTGTTCTGGTGCTGGTTGCCTGAGAGAAGAGACCAACCTCTGCCTGTCTACAACCTCCCTTCAGGTAGTTGTAGAGAGCAATAAGGTCACCCCTGACCTTATTGACCACCCCCTATAGGCAGGGGCTGGTGACTGCATCATCAGTTGGGAAGCTTGCCAGCCTCTCAGCTCTGAATTGCCTGTTTGAATATATCGGTTATGCACTTTGTCAGCCATAGAGAAGGGGTTCTTGAGCATCCTGAGCTGAAGGCACTGCTCACCCTGCCTTGAGCAGGAGTTTGGATTGGGTGACCCGCTGCTCTGAACTCTGGCTTGAAGTCTTGTGTGATTTGAAGCATAGAAATGTGCCGATAACACCTCCTGAAAATGCAGAGCCCTACCTGTTCATCATCCAGGAAAAGGTTCCTGCCTTCTACAAGAGTCTGTCAGGAGACTTGCCTCAAGCCCCCTAGGATACAAGGGACTTGAAGATTAGTGTTTGGAGATGCCCTGAGCTGGATGCCCTCCTGTGTCATTTCCAGTTATAACTTCTATGAATCTCTCATTTTAAGGCTGACTTCTCCTTGCCCAATTTTACAGTTACTTAACTCCAGTATCAGACATATTTTAAGAGCCCACATTTGGCCATGGTGGGACTGAGAGCTGTTTCAGGGTTTTGTGCTATTTTCTAAGTCCTCCTGCAGAGTGTCAGCACTTAATGTGATTTTTCCTCTTCAGGGCCACAAAGTGTGTTCCTAGTCTGTGAGGAAAGAGAAGTCTGATTACTCCTTTTGGATTAAAAAGTGCTGCTTCCCAGCTCTGTGTGAGAGGTTAGGCTGGTTCTGCTCTTGGTTTATACCAGAAGTATGGTTTTGGTTTGGTTTTTTCCTTCACCAAAATAAGGTGTGGAATTCAGAGTTGCGTATTTGGCCATATTTTTAGCATTGTTATCTAGGTGATAAATGATTCAAACATTTCCTAGAGCTAAATGCCCTTGTGCTGTTCAGGGCTATCAGAGTGTTCCCCTTGGTGCTTTCAAACACAGTTCTGAGACCATGGAAATCTTGCTCTGCTGGGAGAAAATCTGCTGTGGTCCTTTGGAATAACTTTGGGCTGCGGGAGCTGTTGGTGTGATCCATGGTGTGTAGGTGGATGCTTGTTTGCCTGTCTGAAGTATCTCTACAGCTGCTCTGATTGCTGCTTGAGTGCTGCCTTTTGCAGACCTGTAGAAGTCATCAGTCTGGTTAGGGTGGCTGTTCAGAGAATCACCAAGGTTGGGAGAGACCTCAAAGATCATCAAGTCCAACCTGTCACCACAGACCTCGTGACTAAACCATGGCACTAAGTGCCATGTCCAGTCTGCTCTTGAACGTGTCCAGGGATGGTGACTCCACCACCTCCCTCTCAGGTCATAGCAGGCAGTGTGACAGCGGTGACATTCTGGCCTTGTTAGCTCTGCTGTCTGCTTCAGCAAGGCTGTTCCAGCTCTGCAGCTCCGACAGCAATCATTTGTGTCTGCATGGCTTAGTGTTTTGAGTTCTGTATTCTACCTCTGAATGGTAAGAGGATGTGTGAGGGTAGGACTGATGGGGAAAATACCCAGCTGCCTTCTTTCTCTCTTAAAAAAGAAGCCAGCGCAAACGCAGCAGAGCTCTTCCAAGTCTCTCCAAATGTATTTACCCCCTGTGTGAACGCTGGGCAATGCTCCAGATTTCACCAAGTCTCTACTTACACACAGATTGAACCAAACCTGCTTGGGAGGGATTTTAATGGGTGAGGTCTGTCAATAAGGACTTGGAAATTCCTGAGTCACACTTTGAAAGATCATCATAGTATCAGTCAGGGTTGGAAGGGATCACAAGGATCATCTAGTTCCAACCCCCCTGCCATGGGCAGGGACACCCCACACTAGATCAGGCTGGCCACAGCCTCATCCAGCCTGGGCTTAAACACCTCCAGGGACGGGGCCTCGACCACCTCCCTGGACAACACATTCCAGGGCTTCACCACTCTCATGGTGAAGAACTTCCTCCTCATGTCCAGCCTGAATCTCCCCACCTCCAGCTTCATTCCATTCCCCCTAGTCCTATCACTACCTGAGATCCTGAGAAGTCCCTCCCCAGCCTTCCTGTAGGCCCCCTTCAGATACTGGAAGGCCACAATTAGGTCACCTCGGAACCTTCTCTTCTCCAGACTGAACAGCCCCAACTCCTTCAGTCTGTCCTCATAGGAGAGGTGCTCCAGCCCTCTGATCATCCTTGTGGCCCTTCTCTGGACACCTTCCAGCACCTCCAGATCCCTCTTGTAATAGGGGCTCCAGAATTGGATGCAGTAAGATGTGTGTTTGAGTTCAAGTCTGTCTTGATGGTGACTTTTGACAATAGATATAAACTGAGTGTCCCCTTCCTGACATTTTAACATTTCATTGGGAGGTTTGCTCAAAACCCATTGGATTCTGGTGTTTCTGAACATGTACTTTCACAGTAAGAAATATTTCTCCAGCCTGTGGTGTATTCTAACTGAAGACAATTAACTTTACAGCGTCCAGACCTTCTCTAAAGACCCCGAAGGTTTTTTGGATCACCCTTCACACACCTCTCAGAAATTGTCACCATTTTTTAATACAGCTGATGCCCTTCCTTGGCCAGCCATGAATATCCTGAGTTCCTGTCATTTGCTGAGAAAAATACCCTGTGTTTTTGTAACAGGAATTGCAATTTAAGTAGAAATAGATAAAAATTCAGGCTGCAACTCAAAAATGCTGCTCAGTTTGTAAATCAGCCCCTCCACAAGCCTAGGGAAGGACCTCTGTGGTAGCAGAAAAATGTCCAGAAATTCACCACAGGCTTTTTCTGCTGCAATTTGTGCTGATGTTGCCAGACAGCTAAAGAGAGATGGGAAAGGCAGGAAATCATTTGGATTTAATCACAGTGCTGATTTGGAAAAGCAGCTTTGCAATGGAAAATGTTTGGCTCTTTTTGCTGCTAGGCACAGAACTATGCTGCACAGGGTAGGTCTGGGCTGCAGTGCTTTGGGTCATCTTCATTGTGGCTGCAGAAGGCTCCTCTGGGCAGAAGAACCTGCTGGGCAGCAATCCTGCTGCTAGATCTACAGCCGGCCTGGGTTATTTACTGCTTTCAGGGCCATGTGTTGAGGTACTGGGGACTTGACTGCTCTGTCTGAGAGCAATAGGTTACAGCTTTTAAAGTACCATCTCTCTGTTTCCCTATCTTAGAAAGCTTTTTCTACAGACTTAACTTTCACAAGATATCTGACAATCCTGATAGAATCATGGAATTGTTTCAGTTGGCAAAGCCCTCCAAGATCATTGAGTCCAACCATCAACCCAACCCCATCATGGCCATTAAACTGTGTTCCCAAGTGCCATGGCCACACGTTTCTTGGACACCTTCAGGGATGGTGACTCTACCCCTTCCCTGGGCAGCCTGTTCCAATCCCTCACCACTCTTGCAGCAAAGAAATTTTCCCTTATCTCCAAGCCAACCCTTCCCTGGCAGAATTTCAGGGAGCTGTAGAGAGCAATGAGGTCTCCCCTCAGCCTCCTCTTCTCCCCCAGGTCCCTCAGCTGTTCCTCACCAACCCTGTTCTCCAGACCCTTCACCAGCTTTGATGCCCTTCTCCGGACCTGCTCCAGCCCCTTAATGTCCTTCTTGGACTGAAAGGTGCAAACCTGAACCCAGTATTTAAGGTGTGGGATTCCTAGTTCTGTGAGTAAAGGGGCATGATCCCTGCCCTACTTCTGTTGGCCAGACCATTGCTGATGCAGGCCAGGATGCTGTTGACCTTGGCCACCTGAGCGTGACCAGTGCTCATTTTCCCCTCGAAGACATTCAAATCCCATTGTAAAATACCATTTTTTTTCATTTATCCTGATCAATTAAATAGTGCTTTTCTAAGAGAAACTTTCTGGTGCTATGTGAGAAAGTTCTCATGCAAGCCCCTTGACCTTTAGGGAGACCTTGGAGATTAGAAAGACTTCAGGTAAGCTGTGGAGATGAGTGCCTGGGTGGAAGGCTGGATACTCATTTCTGACTGAGTGTGATGAGGTTAGGAGGAGCATGTTGTTGAGCCAGGTAGCATCCAATTGGAGATTCAGTCTGAAAGAGACTGGACATTAGGAAATTTTTTTTTTCCCAGCAAGAGTAGTCAGGCATTGGAATGTGCTGCCCAGGGAGGTGGTGGAGTCACCAACCCTGGAGGTGTTTAAAAGTGGTTTGGATGTGGTGCTTGGGGATATGGTTTAAGGGTGAACCGTGAGGAGTAGGGTTATCAGTTGGACTTGGTGATGCTGAGGGTCTTTGCCAACCTGAATGTTTTCTGTAATTCTGTGTAATGCAAAGGCCTGGCCCAGTATGGCTTTGGGTCTCCCAGCTGACCACAAAATCGCCAGGTTCCTCTTGCAGGAGTGGTAAACAAAAGCTCCCATTTCCCCGAAGTGCAGTGCGTGGTGTGAGCACACTGCTGGGGCTTGGGCACAGTGATTGCTTCTACCTGAGCCTCTCCTTGGAGGCTCACACCGTGCCTGTAGCTGTGCTGTTTTGTGAGTGAAGGGGGTGTGGCAACTCAGTGGGGTTGGGTTTGCATTGGAATCAAGATTTCTGCTCTCTTCCAGGGCCAGCTGAAAGATGGACGACGATGACTTCGGAGGGTTCGAGGTACGTCCCTCCAGTGAGTTAATTTGGAAATGCAACTGTTCTCAACTGTTTCTGTAACAACTTGAGCCTTTGGTGAAATAGTTACCAGTTTTGGTGAAGTATTTACCATTTTTTGGTGTGTGTGTTTGTAGGCAGCAGAGAGTTATGAGTTTGGAGATGGTGAGAAGCAGACAACGTCCCCTGCCATTGCCTGGGCAGCGTTTCCCACAGGTACTGCTAACCCTGATGTGAAAACCACTGATGTTTGGCTGGCCTGTCATCACTGCTACTGTTAGCACCCAGAAGAGTAACAGACAGTGGTGACAAGCTGCTGTATTTGTTCATTGTGCTGGAGGGCTTGCAGGGGGCTGGGCTGTTGTGTTTGGGTGGTGATTTTCACTTTTCTCTTCATAAGAAATATTTGGCTTCTGCATAATACAGGGAGGTGGAGAAATGAGAAATAGCAGCAGAAAGCTTATATGTCCTTAGGGAGACTGGACAGGGTTCCAGGGTCTCTGTTGGTAATGGTGCAGGGCTTCATTCAGCTCTGGACTGCTCTTCATTGCCAGGATCTGTGGGTTTAAATGTGAGCCACAGAGCTTTTCAGGTCTGCCTCTTTGGAATTTACATACGGTTAAAGGATTGTCTTGGTGTACCTTTACTGGATAACCATCTCCTCTGGCTCATCCTTGCAGCTGCCAAACTATCTTAAAAGAGAATTGTTGACAATACTTGGGCAGCTCTCTGGAAACCAATTTCTTTAAAACAAACAAACTGACCCCCCCAACACAGCAGAACAATCCAGCAAAAAGTAAACCCCACAAGCAAGCAAACAAACCCCCCAAAAACCAGAAGAACCTAGCAAGAAGCAAACTCCACAAACAAGCAAAGCACACCAACCCCAAAGCCACCAAGGTAACAGAAACAACAAATACAAACCAACCCCAAATAAATACAAACCAAGCCAGGCCTTTTATGTTGTGTGGTCACTGGATGCTGAAATGTTTGTTTCTGAGCTTTAGCTGGATGGTTGCAGCTTGTAAGCATTTGGAGGCTGTTTTTAAGTGTTACTTAAATAAGAAGCTGGGAAATTAAATTTGCATTTCCATACAGTTCTGGATTTACTAAGTTGGAATCCTAGGCTAATTATTTCCTTGAAGAGTTTGGCTTTGGAAGAATAAAACCTGGGGAAGAGCTTTCTGCTGTGAACTGTAAGGAACCATCTTGAAAGTGGGTGGTTTTCCTTCCTCCCTCTGCTGTGCTGCTGTGAGAGATGTGTGTGGAGAAGCAGCCAAGTATTCCCTATGGGGGGACCTTCATCCTCACTGGAGTCCACAGCAGCTGCTGTCAGCTTCAGCCCTAGGGAGCATTTGCCTGCTGATCCTGCTGCTCATTGCCCATTAGCTGGGGAGATGCAGGTCATGCTGGTGAATCCCAGATCTGCAAGCACAGTGATGGAAGGTATTGGGTTTGGAAAGGAGAAAATTGAGGAATTTGCTAAGCTAAAAGAGGGAAAATCGCTGAGGAAACCACTAAAGCTCCCCAGTTTTGCCTAATGCTGTGCATGCCTTTGGAGGCTCTTACAGCACTTCTGGTGGTACTGCCTGTTGATTGATAGCTGTTAATGGAGCCACTCATTCTGTAAGCAGCTGATCACTTCCTAGCAGCTATCCATTCAGGCTGAACTCAAAGCAGTGTAAGCACAGGAAAAAAGTTTTCTATCCTCAATTAAATGTAGTACTTGTGGCTGATTTGTTTTTGTTGTGGTGGTTTTTTGTTTGGTTGGGTTGGGTTTTTCGTTTGGTCTTGGTGGTTTGTCTGGGAAACAAGATTATTTCTTTTCTACCAGGCTGTGAATTAACTTGCTTCCCATTGACAATGCTGAGTTGGGGCGGGGAGGGCTTTTTTTTTTTAGTACAGTTTTCAGAACCAGTAAATCTTTGACTGCCTCTTCATGTTGTGCATGCATTTTCTGTTTCCATTCCTTGCATTAGTATCTGATGTCCATGTGTCTCCTGATGTTCTTCTGGAGCACTCTGTGCCTTCTGCCTCCCTGGTTCCTTCTGACTCATTCAGTTTATCAACTGATAATGCGGCTAAAGCTCTCCAGAGGGCCAGCAGTGCTACAAACCCAGCAGCTGTTGAAGAACAGGTAAAGCCCCAGTTGACAGGGGACCTTGGTGTGTTCAGTGTCTTTGTAGGTGGAATTGCCTTCGAAGAGCACAGGAGTACTGGATGTCTAGGATGCAGGCTTTGGAGTAAAATGCTCTATCAGACACCCCCCTATACTTTGGTGTGGACTGCAAGGGGGGTCGGTGTGTTAAAGAGCTGCTAAAAGCATGCTGCTAGTGCTAGGGAGCAACAGCAGGAGCTGTTCCTCTTAACACTGTAAAGATTCCAGGTGTGTGTAGATGTCATACTTCTGGGTGTTCCCAGGGACTTTCAGGGGTAGAGAATTAGCATTTAATCTTTACCTAACTAATTTAAAGTTTGTTATATTTTTGGGGTTGCTTTTTTTTTCTCTCCCACTGCCTCTGTGGTAGCCTCTGAACCACGGTAACAACTCAGCCAAAGACTGTTAGAAAATCAATAGGTACCCAGACAGAGTTGCTGCATAAGCACACAGGTGTCCAGGCTGCCAGCTGCAGAGAGTGCTGGAACCTGGCACTTGGAATGAAGGGGGAAGGAAACAACACGTGTGTCAGGTGTGCCCAGGTGAGTTTTCTCCTTTACCTGGTGGCTGAGCTTAAGGATGAAGTATCTAGGCTCAGGACTATACAGGAATGTGAAAGGGAACTAGATATGTGGGAACAGGCTTTGCAGACCCACCCCCTGTTGAGGGAGGTGTCCCCAGAAAAAGGGAGGGATGGATACAGGTCCCTGTTATGGGAAGCAAGGGGAATCCATCCAGGCCCTCCCCTCCTCTCCCATTGCCCTTGCACTAGAGGTATGAGGCCCTGCAGGCCGAGGGCAATGTGGATGAGAAGGTGGAAGAGGAACCATCTAAGGAGATACCTAAGGCAAAGCAGCCCCCACCAAATTAGAGAGGCAAAAGCCTGGCCTTAAACTCCAGGGATGGAGCTTTTGCCACCTGCCTGGGCAACCTATTCCAGTGTCTCACCACCTTCATGGGAAAGAGCTTCCTAACATCCAATCTGAATCTACCCATTTCTAGTTTTGCTCCATTCCCCCTAGTCCTATCACTCCCTGACACTGTTAAAAGTCTCTCCCCAGCTTTCTTGTAGGTCCCCTTCAAATACTGGAAGTTCACAATAATGTCTCCTTGGAGCCTTCTCTTCTCCAGACTGAACAGCCCCAACTCTGTCTCTGTAGCAGAGGTGCTCCAGCCCGCTGATCATCCCTGTGATCCTTCTCTGGACATGTTCCAGCACCTCCAGATTCTTCTTGTAACAGGGGCTCCAGAACTAACACAGCACTCTGGATAGGGTCTCACCAGAGTGGAGCTGGGGGGAGAATCACCTCCCTTGACCTGCTGGCTATACTTCTCTTGATGCAGCCCAGGATTTGATTGTCTTTCTGGCCTGCAAGTGCACATTGATGGCTCATAGCTTCTAGAATCCATCTACAATTACTGGCTACATTGTTGGATATCTCAGCTCTGGAAGCATTTAAGCCCTGGCTAGCTGGGGCCTTCAGCAACCTGGTCTAGTGGGAGGTGTCCTTGCCCATTGCAGGACCTGGAACTGGCTGATCTTTGGGGTCCCTTCCACCTCCAGCCATTCTGTGGTTTCTTTCTGGCCAGCACTCCCTCAGTATCAGTGTGCAGGTCAAGTTTCAGAGAAGTGTTGTGAAACAGGAACAGGATTTACAGTTCCTAGGTTCTGTGCTGGCATCTGAAATGCAATTTGACTTGCAGTGGTCAGATGCCTTGTCTGTTTCCTTTGCCATTCTGTTTCCCACACAAATTAGATTCCAGCAGACACTGGAGTTGCCTCTTCGAATGTGGCTGAGGACAAGGCTTCAGGTACACCCAGCATAGCTTTGGCTGATGCTGAGGCACAGAGAACAGGTGAAGCAAAGAGGTCTCTTCAACAGCCTGGTGCAAACCCAGAAATCAAGCTGTGCTCTGCTGAAGAAGAGAAGCTAAAAATCAAAAAGGTATGGGAGAGCATTTTGCATGAAAACCTTTTGCATTTATATAGCAGCCAAATATAGCCAGAGCTGGCAGAGATTTGCAATGCATTTTGTTGTAGAAATGAGCCAAGTTTACCCCAAATACTTCTGTTAATGCCTGATTTCTTCTGAGATTTCAGGAAGAAAATGCAAAGGTTTGTTAGCATGCAGCTGTTTGTTTGGAGGGCACAGTGATTTCTCCTGTGTTTTCTGTGTGTCACTGAAGCTGAAAGTGTGAACAGAACACACAACACATTGTTCTCTCTCTCTCTTTTTTTCTTCTATTTTTTTTCTTCTGGGAGCTCTGGTAACTAAACTCTTGATCACAGTATCCACAGTATTGCCAAGGTTGGAAGAGACCTCAAGGATCATTGAGTCCAACCTGTCACCACAGACCCATGGCTAGACCATGGCACCAAGTGCCACATCCAATCCCCTCTTGAACACCTCGAGGGATGGTGACTCCACCACCTGGGCAGCACATTCCATAGATGCTCCTTCTGACCTGGCTGTGAGGAATAGCAGGCAGGACTGTGGCTGTAGGTATGTGTCTGCGTTAGCAGAAGGTACCTGAGGCACAGCACATGAAGTTTAGTTTCAGCTGTTCTTAGAAGTGCTTCTTGGTAACTATCAGGGTGTGCTAGGGAAGGAGGAAATGGCTTGTTGGAAGTGAAACTGAGGATGAGTAACTAGAGGGGAGGAGGAGAGAGTCTGGAATGGATTGGTTTTGCTAGGAATTAAGTGTGCAGAGGAGGGCTGGAGGGAAAGCACAGCGACAGGCTGAAGAGGAGATAGTGGAGAGGTAGCCTTTGGGCTGAAGTGTTGCATGACCAGTTTATGCTTCTGTCTCCACAGTTGAACCAAACACTTTGAATCTCCAAGAACTGATTTTATTATTTCATCCCAAAGCAGGACTGAATTAAGCAGACTTCTTTTTGTCCTTCTCATGACCTTCTCAGTTGTGCTGCTGTGTGATTAGCTGCAGCGTGCTCTGGCAGCCCCTTAGCTTCTATTCTGCCTTCCTGCATGGCTGCAGAAATCGTTGTTCTGGAGCAGCTGAAAGGGTGCCAGCAGCTTGTGTAGAGGAGGAATGAGTTTGGTGGGAGCAGCAGCTGCAGTGAGAAATAATAAAACCCTTGAGCTCTTCATGTAGTAAGTAGCTGTGAAGTTGTCAGAGTATCCTTCTCCTTCCTCTTGACTGGTTCATGCTGGACCGGCGCTAGAAAGGCGTCCTGTGAAATCACAGCATATTGAAACTGGGTTGAATGTCAGAGCCATAGGTAGAGGTCCTGAGGAGCCTGTGTGAGGACATTTCTGCCTTTTCAGTCAAACCCTTTGTTAAAAGCACATTTAATGTGCTGCTTTTCAAATGCAGACAGACAGAACAAGCTAGTACAGATATAAAAATAATGAGAACAGAATAGTGCCAATAGGAAGCGACCTGCAGCAATCATCTGGTCCAGCTGCTTCAGCATCTCAGGACTCACCAAAAGGTATAGCATATAATTAAGGGCATTGTCCAAATGCCTCAAAGACTTTGACAGGCTCGGGGCCAGCAGGAGTAGGGAAGTCATTCTTCCCTTGTACTCAGCACTGGTTAGGCCACACCTTGAGTACTGTGTCCAATTCTGGGCCCCACAGTTTAAGAAAGATGTTGAGTTGCTCAAATATGTCCAGAGAAGGGCAACAAAGCTGGGGAGGTGTCTGGAGAGGCTGAGGGAGCTGGAGGTGTTTGTCCTGGAGAAGAGGAGGCTCAGGAGAGACCTTATTGCTCTCTACCTGAAAGGAGGCTGTAGCCAAGTGGGGATTAGTCTCTCCTACCAGGCAACCATCATCACAACAAGAGCACACAGTCTCAAGCTGTGCCAGGGGGAGTTTAGGCTGGATGTTAGGAAGAAATTCCTCACAGAGTGATTTGCTATTGGTATGTGCTGCCCAGGGAGATGGTGGAGTCACCATCCCTGGAAGTGTCTAAAAAGAGATTGGATGAGGCACTTGGTGCCATGGTTTAGTTGATTAGATGGTGTTGGGTGATAGGTTGGACTTGATGATCTCAAAGGTCTTTTCCAACCTCGTTTATTCTGTATCATGCACTGGTCTGAGAAGCCTGTTGCAGTGGTTGCCCACCCTCTGTAAGGAAGTACTGCCTTATGCCAAGGCTGAAACTTCTCTGGTGCAGCTGGGAGCCATTCCCATGCCTTCTATCACTGGATCCCGGGGAGAAGAGACCAGGATGTCTCTCTGCCTTTCCCCTTCTCGGGAAGCTGTAGAGAGCAATGAGATTGCTGCTCAGCCTCATTTTCTGTAGGCTAGACCAAACCAGGGACCTTGGCTGCTGCTCACAGGGCTTGCCCTTGATTTTAAACACCTTACACTTCAAAATACTGTCTCCATGTAAAGGCTGCAGGCAGAGCTTTATGGCACCACCTTTTATCTCTGTATGATGGCAGATGTCACTCTCTTCAGAAATTAAACCTGTTGCAGCCAATAACTGCAACTGGATTTGAAGCAGTTGCAAATATGTGTAACTGCCCACGTTTTATTTTGCAAACTTTCTAGGAGTTGGAACATTTGCTGGAAAAACACAGTGTTCTGGAGATGGATTTCTTGAAAGAAAAAAACCAAAGGGTAATTTCACATCAGGAGCATCACAGGACACTCCAGGTAACTCATTTCTTGTACTATCTTACACCTTTTTCAGGAGGGTTTTGAGTAGAGTTAAGGATGAGGCTCTCGCTAGCCTGATCTAGTGTGGGGTGTCCCTGCCCGTGGCAGGGGGGTTGGAACTAGATGATCCTTGTGGTCCCTTCCAACCCTGATATTATGATACTATGATACGATGTACAGGCCTCCTCCAAAGCCTTTGGAAGTTAAGGAATTTCTGAGGTCCTGGCTTTGGATATTAGTGGCAGTCTAGGTGTAATACCCACTAGCACAAGTCCCTTTCTGTAACTTTCAGAACACAACCTTACTATGATCTGTTTGAGAAGTAAACAACCCCCTTACCATAGCAGATGTGTCTAACAGGATGATATCACATCTTCTGCACTAGCTGTGGGCAATTATTTCAGCATTGGCTGACTGGAATATGGAAAACTTTGTGCTGCATAATAAAAATCTGTGAAATATAATTAGATGATGGACAATGGAATTAAAATGTCTTTCCCTGTAAAAGTCCATGAGAGAGGTGTGAAGTCTCACATGCAGGACAAGTCTTTTATTGTAGTCTTCAGTCTTCTTCCAGTGATACAGCAGGCCAAAGTCTGACAGGCTTGCATTTCAAAAGTTTCTGGTTGGTGGTTCATCCTAACTTCACTCTTTTGCTTCTGTTGATGGTCTTTAAGCAGTTGCTGTGTTGCTGTAATGATGTGTCCTGGACCCTTGGCTGCTGTGCTTCCTATAACCTATGTTTATATAATCATCCAGGCATTTAATGCATGTAACATCCTCCTCAGTGAAAGAAATGTGTGCTTGGCTGTGTAGGACACAAAAGTTTTCCTTCAAAGCCTTCTGACTGATGGAATACCCAGGGGCTGAAGGTGATGGCCATCCTGTGCTCCTGGCAGCAGTCGGTGGCTGTAGCTTGTAGTGCTCACATGATACTCTTTAGTAGAAGGATCAAGGCAGTAGAGATGCTGGTGGGGTTTGCTAGGTCTGTATCACATCTCTGAGTCAGGTCCTGCAGTTTTCCAGAATGGCAATGAAAGGGTCATAACCTTTTTCAGAAAACTTCATGTAGCTCCTCTTGGCTTTTGGTTGCAGCCAGAGCCAAACCAGAGAGTAGGAGTCACTGAATCATTAAATTGTTAGGGTTAAAAGGGACCTCAAGGATCATCTAGTTCCACCCCCCGTGCCATAGGCAGGGACACCTCACACTAGATCAAGTTGCTCAGAGCCACATCCAGACTGGCCTTAAAAACCTCCAGGGATGAGGCCTCCACCACCTCCCTGAGCAACCTGTTCCACTGTTTCACCACTATCAGGGTGAAGAATTTCTTCCTAACATCCGATCTCAATCTACCCATTTCTATTTTTGTTCCATTCCCTCTAGTCCTGTCATTACTTGACACCCTCCCAAAAGTCCCTCCCCAGCTTTCTTGTAGGCCCCCTACAAGCTTTCAAGAGCTGACAGTCTGAATTCCCTTTGTGGGACTAGAACACTGGATGCCTTCTGCTGGCACAGCTTCTAATGCCAGCTCCTTTTTTCTGTCTCCTTTGGCTCCTACACCACCAGGGTCAGCACCTGTGGCTGCACAACAAGTAACTGGCAGCTACAGAGCACATGCCTTGCTAGCATTTCTTTTTCAAGCAGAAACAGCTTGGTGGTTAGTGCTGCTGGTTTGAGATGCTTCAGAGCAGACAGTACTCATGGCTGACAGAGCTTTGGGGACTCTCAGGGTAACACTTTATACTGAATTTGGCATCCTGAGCTGTAGGTGTGAACTGACATCAGCACTGGTCAGGCCACACCTTGAGTCCTGTGTCCAGTTCTGGGCCCCTCAGTTTAGGGAAGATGTTGCGTTTCTGGAATGTGTCCAGAGAAGGGCAATAAAGCTGGGGAGGGGTTTGGAGCACAGCCCTGTGAGGAGAGGCTGAGAGAGCTGGGGTTGCTTAGCCTGGAGAAGAGGAGGCTCAGAGGAGACCTTCTTGCAGTCTACAACTACCTGAAGGGATGTTGTAGTTTGGGCTGGGTGCCCTCTGCTACAGGGGTGTTTCCTGTGTCCAGAAGTCCAGCCCAGTGGGTGGACACAGGAAACTATGTATTTCTACCATAATCCTTTCCACCACTATAAATTTTACGGCAGGGTCTGGCACTTCCTCTTTCCTTCTTCTCCACCACCCGGTAACTGGGGAGAGATCTCTTGGCCATGGGCCTGGTTAGGCCCAAGGCCACAGGGGGATGGGCAGTCTCAGATCTGGCCAGCTGAGACTAGCCTAGCAGTGGGGGGGGGGGGGGAAGGAGGAGGCCTGGGGGTTTTGGGTGCACCCTCAGGTGGGGATGGGATCTTTCTGGGTCTGTTTTGGGGTTCTTCTTGTCACTGTGTTTCTAGTTCTTTGCACGCACTCACTGTTCTCTATTTAAACTTTCCATCACTTTTGCAATCTGTTTGAGTTGTTATTTCTGCACGTGGTGGGGAGGGGCTTTGCCCCAACCCATTACAAGGGAGGTTGTAGCTGGGTGGGGGTTGGTCTCTTCTCCCAGGCAGCCAGCACCAGAACAAGACGACACAGTCTCAAGCTGCACCTGGGGAGGTTTAGGCTGGAGGTGAGGAGAAAGTTCTTCCCAGAAAGAGAGATTGGCCATTGGAATGTGCTGCCCAGGGAGGTGGTGGAGCCACCATTCCTGGAAGTGTTTAAGAGGAGATTGGATGAGACACTTGGTGCCATGGTTTAGTTGATTAGATGGTGCTGGGTGATGGGTCGGACCTGATGATCCAAAGTCTTTTCCAACCTGGTCTGGTCTATTCTATTCTTACATGGTTTTTCTGTGTTAGGATTTGAGTATAACAAAATACAAAACAAGAAGTAATTCTGATAGAAAATGTCATTGATCTGTCTGCTAAGCAGTCATTTGGTTGGTTTGATCCTTTCCTGTTGATTCCTGCCCCAGCCAGGGCTGTCAGTTGTGTTACTTGCAGCTTTGTTGTCACAAATACGGTTTCAATGACACATGCGCAGGTGGTTTTTGGTTTTGTTTTGTTTTAGGTAAGAAAAATACTTGGAAAGCCAAGTTAGGAACATGAGCATCTTAGAGCTGTTTGAGCAGGTTAGCATGCTGAAGTGAATTGTGCTCTGGGCCAGGAACAATCTGGATTTGGTAGCACTGACAGTGGAAGACTGGAAGGGGAGTGGTAATCGCTGCTCCTGATCAGAGGGGCAGACCTCCAAGCCTCTGTTACCGTGTCAGCAACCAACCAAAGGTAGCCAATGGAGTGTTGTCACATTTATGCTTGTGTGCAAGAGAAGAGCAAAAAGCTCTGCTTTTCATTTAGATACACTTAGGTTTAAAACGCCAGTGGTGAGCAGAGCTTGCAGTATATTCACGTTCTTAATGCTGCCATATGTGACTACAAGGAGCAGAGACAGCAAAGAGAAGCAGTGGGTTAATAATAGACTAAACATATGGCTAGCAACTGCTTTTAGAGTTGTTGGCTATTTAATGCAGTGGTCTCTTTAAGATCTGGACGTGGGAGTCCAGGTGGATAACAAGTTAGCCATGGGTCAGCAATGTGCCCTTATGGCCAAGAGGGTCAATGGGATCCTGGGGTGCGTTATGAGGAGTGTGTTCAGCAGATCTGGGGCTCTTTAGGCAGGAGAAGAGAACACTGAGAGGGGATTTCAATAAATATTTGAGGGCTGGGTGTCCAGAGGGAGAGGACAGGCTCCACTCACTTGCACCCTGCGACAGGACAAGGAGTAATGGATAGAAACTACAACACAGGAGGTTTCACCTCAATGCGAGGAAGAGCTGCTTCACTGTGAGGGTCACAGACCACTGGAACAGGTTGCCCAGAGAGGTTGTGGAGTCTCCTGTTGTGGAGACTTTCAAGACCCATCTGGATGCATTCCTGTGACCTGTGCTAGATTCTATGGTCCTGCTCTGGGAGGGGGATTGGACTCGATGCTCTCTGGAGGTCCTTTCCCAGCTCTAACATCCTGTGATCTGAATTTATACATTCTCAGGGTTGTGATTCCCACACTGCAGCTTTGGTGTTGGTGGCATTTCAGAGGCATGACAGCATCCTGCAATTCTCACTTCATTCATGCAGAATGGAGCTGAGTTACAGTTGCTGGGGGAAGTGTTGATTTGGGTTTTCTTCATTTTTGTGTGGTGTTGTAAATAGGAAGTTGCATTAATGCCACATTAGCCTCAGAATCCCTTACTTGGGAAGGAGACAGGTGCAAAAGTGGCTCTGATTTGTATATTCCTTTTGTCAGTGTCAGTCTTTTTGCCCCTTCTTTTGATCACAGTCACATACACTCTCCTCAGCCTTTAACAGCTCAGCACCAATATAGGCTGGGCAAGGACTGGCTTGAGAGTAGCTGTGAAGAAAAGGACTTGGAGGTGCTGGTGGATGAGAAGCCCAACAGAAGCCACCAGTGTGCACGTACAGCCTGGAAAACCAACCAGAGCCTGGGCTGCATCAAGAGAAGCATAGCCAGCAGGGTCAGGGAGGTTATTTTCCCCCTCTATTCGACTCTGATGAGACCCCACCTGGAGTACTTAATTCTGTTCTGGAGCCCCTATTACAGGAAGGATCTGGAGGTGCTGGAATGTGTCCAGAGAAGGGCCATGAGGATGAGCAGAGGGCTGGAGCTCCTCTGCTATAAGGACAGACTTGAGAGAGTTGGGGCTGTTCAGTCTGGAGAAGAGAAGGCTCCAAGGAGACCTTCTTCTGGCCTTCCAGTATCTGAAGGGGCCTACAAGAAAGCAGGGAAGGGACTTTTTAGGGTGTCAGATAGTGATAGGACTGGGGGCAATGGAGCAAAACTAGAAATGGGTAGATTGAGATTGGATGTTAGGAAGAAATTCTTCCCCATGAAGGTGGTGAGACACTGGAACAGGTTGCCCAGGAAGGTCGTGGAAGCCTCACCTCTGGAGGCCTTTAAGACCAGGGTGGATGTGTCTCTGAGCAACCTGATCTAATGTGAGGTGTCCCTGTCCATGGCAAGGGGATTGGAACTGGATGGTCCTTGAGGTTCCTTCCAACCCTAACAATTCTATGATTCTTCTGCACGTTTCCAAGACTCTCAGTGCTGGTAAGTAATCTGTGGCTTTGGCTAAATGTAGACTTAATGTGCATTTGAATCCTAAACTCTTACTGCAGCCCCATTACAGTTTGCTGGAGAAACAAATCGGTGTGGCATTGGAAACATGCCAGCCCCAATCTGTACAGTAGTGAAACCCACACAGGCCTGCTCAGGGGGTGATGGCTTGTGTGCAGAGTGGGAGCATTGGACTGGAGAAAGGAAAGCAGTGCCTGGGCTCTGGCTCCCTGAGCAGGAGCTTCACTCTTTGGAGAGGTATAGCTGCTAGGGCTCTATCTGCAGACAACTGCTTGAGATCACGGTATCACAGTATCACCAAGGTTGGGAGAGACCTCAAAGATCATCAAGTCCAACCTGTCACCACAGACCCCATGACTAAACCATGGCACCAAGTGCCGCGTCCAGTCCCCTCTTGAACACCTCCAGGGATGGTGACTCCACCACCTCCTTGGGCAGCACATTCCAATGGTGAACGACTCTCTCAGTGAAGAACTTTCTCCTCACCTCCAGCCTAAACTTCCCCTGGCATGGCTTGAGACTTTGTCCTCTTGTTCTGGTGCTGCTAGAAAGAAGAGACCAACCCCTTCCTGGCTACAACCACCCTTCAGGCAGTTGTAGAGAGCAATGACGTCTTCCCTGAGCCTTCTCTTCTCCAGGCTAAACTAAGAACTGGATCCTCCTTTTCCTCTGCTCTTTTTATGATGTACCACATTGTCACACTTTAAGAAATACTGCAGTGCTGCTGGAAAATTCTGGTTATGGTTCTAAATATGTTTTCCCATCCTCAACCCTTTCTGGGAGTGCACCTGGCTGGGTTTTAAGGGAGCAGTGCAGCTGATGTGGGATGAGCTTCGTTTGGCCACTGACATCTCTTCTTCTCATGCAACAAGTCCACAGCTGCTTTGAAAGCACCTTTTGGGATCCTTTGTTTCTGCTCGACTTTGTTTAGGGAATGTCTTTACAATTTTGGTTGAAAAAGTGACTTTAAGGTTGTTTGCTTTATTTAGCAGTACTCCTGTTGTTGCAAAACAGTCATGGTTAAAAATCAACGAGCTTAGCTCTGTATTTTCATTTGTTAATGGTATTTTATAGATTGGAAAGGAATGCCAGAGACTCACTGCTTAAATCATGTCTTAGAAAGGTCAGAGAGGAGGCTGAAACTGAGGCAAACATGAACAGCTCAGGCCCTTATGATGCAAAGAAACTTGGCTAAGTCATGCTCTGACACCTAGCTGGCAATAAACGGCATGTAATATCAGCACAGCCATCACTGCTTTTGGATGCTCTTTCATTTTGCTGTTACTGTGGGGGGGATTTCTCATGTGGGTACCTCTGCAGGTGTCACAGTGAAATTATAAAGCTTCAAACTGAGGCAAGTATTTTAAGTGTAGTTAAGACGGAAAAAGGTAAAATGCATATTCTGGACTAATTTCTTCCATCCTCATTGTGAGGGATGAGTTTGTGTTCTGATGAGCATTGCTTGTTAATTTTGGGGGCTTTATGTGGTGCACCCCTGCATCACACATACAGTCATACCTAACAGAATGTGCACTTAGCTGTGGCTGTCTCCTTAGGTTTGGAAATAGTGCTTCAGAGCTTTAAAGTGTTTTATAAGGCACAGAGGAATGAAAACTTCATGTCAGTGCCAGGTTCACCACACCAGTCTGCCTTGGAGCAGAAGTGTACAAAGAGGGATTTGGATGTACTTCCCTGCAGGACTGAAGAGAATGTCATCTCCAGAACTGCAGCTGATGCATTTGAAAATCTGCTCCTCTTCAGAAGGAGTTGGAAGAG
The DNA here is from genome assembly GCF_026170545.1 of Melanerpes formicivorus. NCBI lineage: Eukaryota > Metazoa > Chordata > Aves > Piciformes > Picidae > Melanerpes > Melanerpes formicivorus. The sequence continues at coordinate 1,929,558 of NW_027142416.1, forward strand.
GAATGTTCAATAGTGTCCCTTCCCCTGTCTTTGTATTCCTCTTCTTAGTGTTACCTAAGGGATGAACTTAGCCCTTCTGAGCCTTCTGTCTGCTTTCACATAACCATAGAATGGCTCAGGGTGGAAGGGACCTTGGAGATCATCTACTCCAACCTCCCTTCCATGGGAGGCTCGCTATCCAGCATTGACAACTGGAGAGTACAATTTTGCCTCTAAATGGGTATTTCCCAGCGTTAGAGAGAACAACAACCTGGGGTCTCTGATCTCCCCAGCCTCTCTTTTGTCGTTGATACAGGAATGCTGTCTATCATAGGCCTACAAAGTGTGATCCATCAACTGTCCCTGTTGTGTGGTGTTTCAGTGGCTGAAACCTGAGGATATAGGAGAGAAATCCGAGATGCACACACTCCTCGAATGACAGACCTGTTCTTGGTGACAATAGAAAGGTGTCAGTCTGTGTATTTGGAATAAACACAGATGAGGCCAGGGAGAAAGCTTCTTGTTCTGGAAGACCCTAGTGTGCTGCTTCTGCACATAAGCAGTCCTGGGCATGCCTGAACATTCACCTCCCAAAGGAATTTCATGAAGCAATCTTGCAGCTGGAGGCTTGGCAAAAGTAGCTCTTGGGAGCACTTGCAGTTGAAGGACTGGGTTGAAGGGACCTTAACAGATCGTGGTCCTAAAGGACAGCATGAGCAGTGGTGCTCCTCCTTCAGACTGCAGGTGGCCTTTCAAGTGAATTTGGTATATAGGTATTAGGTTGGACTTGATGATCTCTGAGGTCTTTTCCAACCTGATTGATTGATTCTATGACTGCAAAGGTGATCATCTGCCAGAGAGATGAGGAAGAAAAGACTGACAGATTCAGCTGCTCTCCAGCTAAGGCTGCCTGCTAAGCTGGAGTTCTTTACCACCAAGCTTGTCACATTGGGATTGTCACTAGGCCTAGCTGCTGGAGAAACAGGATCATGTGAAATTGTTGGGAGGGCAATGGAAATGGACAAGGTGTCCTGAAAATGAGGAAACCCAGACAGAAGGGAAGGTTGGGTAAGGTAGCCACCAGGACAGGTCTTCTGGGTCAGTTCTGTGCTGCTTGGGGTGCACTTCCTTCAATGGAGGGAACAGGTCCAAAGCAGCTCCAGGTCACAAGTTCTGTCTGTCTTCAGTGTAAGATACCTGAGGTAGTGTAACTCTCCTGAGTACTTGAGCAATGCATGCTAGCAAAATACTCTGTTTTAGCTAATAGTAGTAATGTTTAGTCAATTTTCATATCATGTTTTTGTACTTGAGAAAGATCAGATGCATAACAAATGCTGGGATGCTGTTTGGGGAACAGCTTTGAAGAATTATCTTTTCATTGTCCCTTAACTGCTTAGTCACCTTGTTTGGTTCATAGTTCACCAATAAGCTAGGAGCGGCTGCAGCACGCAGCTTACTGCATGGGTGGCAGTTGTATTGCCTAAGTAACCTGTTACTGACACAGCTTTGCATCCATTTATTTAACCTGTATTGCATTTTATTTAGATTTAGTACACACTTGATGTTTGAGCAGGTTGATCAGAATTTGTCAAGCATTGAACACCTTTATTCCTATAAACGTGTTCTGATCAAATTCACACCGTGGAGGTTAGCACACAGACAAACTCTTGTGATTCCCATGTCAGAGTTAATTATTCTCCTGCATTCCCTGTTCACACCCTTATTAATTATGCCTTTGAGATTTAAGTTCTTTTTGCTTGAGTCAACTACTGAAGTTTTAATCCCTGGGCAGAACACCCAGCACCTGAATTGCAGCGGGTCACTGGTGTTGTAAACTGCTGCCAAGGTGTGCAGCATCTCACTGATGCAGTGACATGCATTGGTTACTTGTGGAGATCACAAGTGTCCCCCCCACGTTGCCCTGCACATCTTTATCAACAGGAATGAGGGCAGCCCTCAAGCTCCTTTGCTCCAAGCTCAAGACCCTCAGCTTCCTGAGCCTGTTCTCACAGGGAGATCTTCCATTGCTTTCAGCAGCTTTGTGGCTCTGTGCTGGACTCTCTCAAGCAGTCCCCTGAGTTTTGAGAGAAGTCAGTAGAATGAAGTGACTTTGCCATTGAAAAACCAATTTCCATTCATTGACAGGGATTGAAATAAGGCTGGATAACTTCAGGGAAGCTAGGAAGGAAGACCATGGTTTGAACTCAGGACCTGGAAACAGTGAGAAATATTCTGGATGTCCCTTATATTCAGACAGAAGATTCTCCTTATCACAGTATCACTAAGGTTGGAAGAGACCTTGAGGATCATCGAGTCCAACCTGTCACCACAGACCTCATGACTAGACCATGGCACCCAGTACCACGTCTAATCCCCTCTTGAACACCTCCAGGGATGGTGACTCCACCACCTCCCTGGGCAGCACATTCCAATGACAAATGACTCTCTCAGTGAAGAACTTTCTCCTCACCTCAGTGCTGAAGAGGAAAAGGTGATAGCTACTCCCACCCCTGTGAGCTAAAGCAGCTCCTCAGGCTGTGGTTCAGTTTGCTGTTTCCTTTTGTGGCGCTATTTTGTAAAACTGCTTGGTTAAAAAAAGCCAAAAAATCCAACACCCAGAAAATCCCAACCCCCAAAGCAATCCTTTGTGCTACCTAATAACCGCTGCTCAGAACTACTGAGAACATCTTCATATCACAGGCCTACAATGCTACAGTCCCTAAGACCCTTGCTAAGACTCTTGGTGCTTGTTTCCATTAAGGAATATTTAATCTCCTGCTTTTATGTAGCAGATGCAATTTCCATTGATTTGATTTTTTTTTAACAATGAGTGGTGCTGAACACAGGAAAATCACTACTAGAAGAGGATGAGATCAGCTGCTTCCAGGGAGATTTTGCTGTCCTTCCCTTCTTGAGTTTTCCAGTGTTTATTGGGTATTTTCCAGTATTATTTGTCCTGATGGGATGCAGCCTTGAGAGCTGAAGGAGCTGGCTGAGGTTATTGCTCAGCCACTCTCCATCATTCTGAAATGTCCTGGAGAAGAGGAGAGGTGCCTGAGGATTGGAGGAAAGCCAATGCCAGTCCAGCCTTCCAAAAGGGCGTGAAGGATGACCCAGGAGACTACAGGCAAATCAGCCTCACTTCCATCCCTGGAAGGCTGATAGAGCAGCTTGTTCTGGAGGTCATCTCTAAGCACATGGAGGAAAAAGAAGATTATCAGGAACAGTCAGCATGGATTCTCAAAGGGGAAATGATGCTTGACTGGTCTATAGCCTTCTGTGATGGTGTAGCTAGCTGGGTAGATGAGGGAAGAGCACTGGTCTTGGAGCATCTGTCTTTCAAGTAGAGGCTGAGAGGCTGGAAAAGAGAAGACTGAGAAGGGATCTTATCAATGCTTATCAGTAGCTAAAGGATGGAGGCCATGAGCATGGGGCTGGGCTCCTTTCAGTGGTGCCCAGCACAAGGGGCAGTGGGTACAAACTAGAACACAAGAAGCTTCACCGGAACATAAGGGCAGACTTTACTTTGAGGCTGCTAGAACAATGGAACAGGAGGTTGTAAGATCTTCTCTGGAGACTTTCAGAACCCATTTAGATGTGTTTCTTGCAATCTGCCTTAGCCAGGGAGGCTGGAGAATGTGATCTCCAGAGGTGCCCTTCAACCCACACCATTCTGTGAGGATTCTATGATGATTATCTCTTCCACTGAATCTGCTTCATTTGGGAACTTCCCCCTTGCAAGTAGAGACAAAGGTAATTTTGCTCAGTTGGGGACAGGTCCTGACCTTCATATGGGGTGTGATCACTGTCCAGAAAGCAGCTGCACTGAGCTGGAGTGGTGAGAAGTTGCTTCAGTGAATGAATGCTTAAGGTCTTCAGGTCTTTAAGAAAAGATTGGATGTGGCACTTAGTGGCATGGTTTAGCTGATGTGGTGGTGTTAGGTCACAGGCTGGACTTGTGATCTCAGAGAGCTTTTCCAGCCTCAATAATTCTGTGATTCTGTAGCTCTGCTGTAACAGCCTGCAGGAGCAGGCTGAAGAGATCTCCTGTTTCACACACTTCCATGAGATGGCTCTCACACGGATGAGGGCCCTCTTAAATCAAGGCTGTCTGCCTTGTGCATTCTCGTGAGAGCTGAATATGCATGGAATAGCAGCAGGTCTTTGATCCATGCTGCAGTTCCTGTGACAGGATTTCATAAACTTGCAGCACATGGCTGTTCTTTCACCACCAGTTCAATTATCTCATCCTGTACCAAGTGCTGTCACAGCTGATGAGTCTCCCCTTCCACAATAGAAACCCAGAAGGACTTTTTTTTTAGGGAGAAACCCTATTGGTAAGTAATTTGATGCTATTTTTGTGTATTTAGTCTGTGCTGCGCTACTTCAGATTTGTAACTGTGGTCTGTAGTCTCTTACACACTGTGCATATCCAGTTGGGGAAGGCTGAATTCCAGCAGGCTTTGCTGTCACTTGTTAGCCAAGTGGAGGCAGTGTCTGTGCCCTCCAAAGCTGCTCACAACAAGAATGTGTCTTCATCACGACTCTTCTCATCTGGATCAGCCATGCTGTGGGAGGTCTGTCGTAGCACAGAACACCAAGGAGTCTCAAGCAAAGTTAAACACAGCTCAAGCTTTCTGTCAAACCCAGCCCAGCATTGCAGCCCTGTAAAATCTATTTGCATTTTAATTTGTATGGTAGAACAAGGCAAGTGTGAGCCTACTGCTGCAGCCCTGCCAGCTGGCTTCTGCAGAGGGACTGGGGGACTCCAGAGAGGTCTGCCAAATGGATGGACTTGGGTTGGAGAGTCAGAGAAAGCGGTGTTAGTGCCCAAACTGGAATAACTTTGCTTATCCTTCTCACTTTTTCAGCAGCAGAAGGCTTCTTGCTGTTATTTTGTCCTACTCCTGATTATTTATTTTTTGGCTGGAAATTGTGATCTCTGATCTTGGGGGGAGGGTGGGTTTCACAGTGGGGATTTGGGTCTGCTTTTATTGCTGGGCAGTTTTGTGATGTTTCGTGGGGTTTTGTTAGAGTGTTTCATTTGGGGGGTTGCTGGGTGTTGTTGTTTCAAGCTGCAGCATATTGAATAGATTAAAGACAGAGTTATTGGTGTCCATTGGAAAAAAATAAATGTGGAAGATGAGAGCTGTGGCTTAGCTGTCACTGGAGGGAAAAGGGACAGCGGGGGAGGGAAGAGTCTGTTCTAGAAACAATGTGGTAGCATGAAAAACCATCCAGAGTGAATGGATGTAGGGATCCAGGTTTGCTAGGCTTTTGGGACACTCATGGCTCAGGGGCTCTTCACAGCCATTTCTGGGCACATGGAGAAGGTGACTGGGATCAGCCAACATGGATTTACCAAGAGATAAATTCTTCCTGAGCATCCTGACTGCCTTCTGTGATAAAGCACCTAGGCTGTGGGTGAGAGGATTGCAGTGGATGTGGTGTATCTTGACCTCAGCCTGAAGAGGAGAAGGCTTAGGGGAAGCAGAATGTCCATTTTCTGCAAGGCTGTGGAGAAAAGCAGAGCCAGGCAGGCTGTGCAGAGATCCACAGCAGGAGGAGGAGTGGAAATGGTGATGAATTGAAGCATGGGAAGGAAAGGCACTGTTGTTTGGGATGTTGGGATATTTCAGATGCTGTGGCTGCGACATTTCCCTTCTCGGAGGCTTTCAAGGTCTGACTGGACAAGAATCTGAACAATCTGGCCTGAATTCAGTGCCGCTCTTGCCTTCAGTGGGAGGTTCAATGAGGTGGCCTCCAGAGGTCCCTTCCAACCTGAAGGATTGTGTGATGCTGTGATTTAATACTTGGGTCATAAACTGAGAAAAATAAATAGCCCACTCCCAATCACTGCAGTAATAACTTGGATCCAGGGGATACTCCCCAGGCTGAGTGCTTTGGAATATTTTACTCCAATCTGGCCCTCCTCACTGCCAGCAAAAAGACATTAGCAATGAAGGGCAGGGCAGCAAAGCCTGGACCAAAAAGCTGATTAATGCAAGTGTTTGAAAAGCTCAACCAATTGGAACATGCTACAGCAAACTTAAATCACTGCTGTATGGAATGGAACATTTGGGGCATTGAAAACTATCCCTGCCTGGTTAGAACAGGAGCTCACAGCCTGCGCCCTGCCTGTGTTCAGCAGGAAGCATCCTCACAGCTCTCTTAGGAAGCTGCTCATGAGAGTTTGTTTGCTGTCTCATCTCCTCCTTCACCCCAAGCCTTCTCTTGTTATATAACCCAGGTCATAGTGATACTGACTGGTATCAAATAAATGGCATTTTCTGGTCCCTGTGCTGAGCTGGCCCTTGTGCACACTGCTTATTCTTGGGGTTATGGAGGCAAATCTGAAAGGTTTTTCCCTTCCCATAAAAATGCTCTCTCTCTTCTTTAGATTCTCAGCTGTAGCTTCCCCTAGGATGCTGGTGACATGACCACAGTGTAAACCCTTTGCTGTAGACCTGGAGGCACTCCTGTGTCTGTGTTGTAGGGAGTTCACACTCCACACTAGAGCATTGGTGACCCCTCTGTATTTTATGTCCAACAGCACACTCTAGTGTGTAGATTAATAACCATTACAGAACCATGCAGTCTTTTGGCTTGGAAAAGATCTTAACATCCAGTCCACCCATTTTCTAACTCTACCGAGGCTGGTGCTAAGCCACACCCCTCAGCACCACATCTCTGCCTCTTTTAAATGCCTCCAGGGATGGGGATTCAAACATCTCTCTGGGCAGCTTGTGCCAGGCTTTGAGAACCCTTTCTATGAAGAAGCTTCTTTGGGTGTCCAACCTAAACCTCCCTTGGTGTGACCTGAGGCAATTTCCTCTTGTTCTATCAGTTTTTACTAGGGAGAAAAGTCCATCTCCTGCCTCACTGCAGCCTCCTTTCTGGGAGCTGTGGAGAGCAATGAGGTCTCCCCTCAGCCTTCTCCATGTTAAACAACCCCAGTTTCCTCAGTTGCTTCTCACCAGCCCTCTTCTCCAGACCCTTCCCCAGCTCCATTGCCCTTCTCTGGGTGTGCTCCAGCCCCTCAATGTCCTTCTTGAAGGGAGGGCCTCAAAACTGAACACAAAGTAATTCTCATCATAACTAAATCAGTTTTTCAGTGATTTCAGTGCTCTGTTTAGTAACACAATTGTCAGGGCTGAGAGGGGATCTTACTGAGGTCTACAGTGTCTGTGGGGTGGCTGTCAGGAGGATGCAGCTAGGCACTTTAACAGTGATGCCCAGCAACAGGATGAGGAGCAATAGATGTAAACTCAATCACAGGAAATTCCACACAACATGAGGAAAAATCTTTACTGTGAAGGTGCCAGAGCCCTCAAGCAGGGAGCCCAGAGAGGTTGTGAGGTCTCCTTCTCTGGAGATCTTCAAAATCTTGCTGGACATGTACCCGTGTAACCTGCTCTAGGTAGGTCCTGCTTTGGACAGGGGTTTCTCCACACTGAATGCTTTCCCTGTAGCTTAGATGTTGTTGCTTTGCAGTTTTTTCACCTGGAATAGTAAATAACCATTGACCTTCTCTTGCTGTAGAATCCTTCATGTGTGTGAACCCAGGATGTGCTGCTCTGGCAATTACAGCCTTTTCCCCACCCTGATGCTCACTTCTCACAGGAAGGCTTCTGTGAATGATTTTTGAAGCTCTGGAGTTAAGCACTGGATCACAATTTTCCTCCTTGTACTAATTCTGTAGTATTGTGCTGTGCAAAGTTTTCTGGCTCAGCACTTTTTTTTTACATCTACAACCTTTGAGCCTAACTGGTTTGGCACAGCTGTGAGAATGTTCATGTGGGTGTTATTTTTACACACTGCTATGAATAAAAACAAAGGAACCAGCAGAGCTTTATTGGAAAAACGTTCAGGAGATCTTAGGCAAGAACCTTAGGAATAAAGAATGAAAATAAGGAAGGCTCTATGTCACGAGTAGAAGGGAAGCTGAATCCGAAACCACTCCATTCCAGCATTTTTCTTGATACAGGCTCTAAATAACATTTGCTAAGGGAGTGATTCTGAAGTGCTGCCAGACAGGTATGCCAGAAACCAGAAAAATCAGAGTGACAAAGGGAATTTTAAAAGTATTTGGAGAGGGATTTAGAATTGCCAGGTCTAATAAAGTTTAGTACTGGGACTAACTTGAATTGAGCATGTAGATAATATCTAAAGAGCCAAGATGTCTGCATTTCTGCATGAAAGGTAACCCCAAATGAGGAAAAGAAGTGGTCTTTACTCTTCTCATTAAAATGCTGTTGGTTGCCTGTGCTGTGTATAAGCCTTCCCTGTTTTTTGTACAGGAAAAGCATAAGCAGGAGTTAGAAGACATGAGGAAAGCTGGACACGAAGCCTTGAGTATGATTGTGGAAGAATTCAAGGTAAATAAGCGGCCAAGACATTCCAGTTTCCCCATAACATCAGCATGACAATAACAAGCAAGCACTACAGGCAGTCTGCTTTAGCACTGCTTCTTCTGATTGCTCAACCCCCTTTCATTTCACAAATGTCTCCTGTTGCTTTCAATTCAGCCTCTTTGGGCTGCAATGTTGTGTGGCATGTTTTTCACTGCACTTTGGGGAAGTCCAGACAAAGTATGTCAGCCATTTTCACTAAGGAAACTTTAAACGAGAGCAAACTGAAAATGCTCAAGCTGCTGTGCTGAACTCTGGGTTTGACTGTTTAACACGCAGCCTCATTTCAGACCTCCTCTCTCTCAAACTGCACTTGCAGGGAAGCAGCCTCAGACTAACTGATCAGATTTTATCCACACAGTACTAAGAGAAGGAGTTAAGGATGAAGCGGCTGCATTTGCAGTTTCTCTCACCTTGTTCCTCGTTGCTTTCAGCTGGTAAGATGAGAGAACTGGGTGTTACTAGGCAGGATCAGTCTGTGGGGTTTGTGCTGTTGTGGGAACAGTAAGAAATACACAGGACACAAGTCGAGCCACTTAGGAGAAGTAATAGGTAAGGCTGAGAATTCCAATCAGACTGAAGGAGGTGAAGCCTAGCTCCGGGCTAGCCACACTTGGATGTTTTGCAGGTTTGTGCTGACAATGTGAGCTGCTTTAGGCCGAGCAGCTGGGCATGCTGTGTCTGCTGCACAGGCATCCTGCCAGGGACCCATGGCAGAGGCTTGCAGGGCTTTGCTGTGGAATTCAGCATGCATGCAGCTTGCTTTTCTCCATTCCTTGTCTTCAGTTTATTATAGAATGGTTTGGGTCATCCAGTCCAACCCCCCTGTAGTCAGCAGGGACATCCTCCACTAGAGCAGGTTGCTCAGAGCCTTGTCTAGCCTGACCTTCAGTAGCTTCACAGATGTGGACTCAACTACCTCCCTGGGCAACCTGTTGCAGTCTTCCTGCACCCTCATGGTGCAGAACTTGTTCCTCACATCCAATCTAAATCTGCTCTTCTCTCATTTCCAACCACTGCCCTTTGTCCTGTCACTACAGGAATTTGTAAACAGTCCCTCTGCAGCTTTCTTGTAGCACCTTTCAGGTACTGGAAGGTGGCTTTCAGGTCTCCCTGGAGCCTTCTTTTCTGCAGGCTGAACACCCCCAGCTCCCTCAGCCTGTCCTTGTAGCAGAGGTGCTCCAGCCCCCTGATCTTTTTGTGGCACTCCGCTGGACCCTTTCCATCAGCTCCATGTCTGTCCTGTGCTGAGGATTCCAGAGCTGGGTACAGGACTGCAAGTGAGATCTCCCCAGAGCAGGAGGGCAGAATCCTCTCTCCCCATCTCTGGCCATGCTGCTTTGGATGCAGCAAGTTATTCTTCAGGGTGACAGGAGAGCCCTGTTCTGCATTCCTTGGGTTTTGATCAGGTGCACTAACGCAAGTTGTTCCAAAGCAGTGCTTGCTCATGGCTCAGGGTAGGTGTTGCTGGGCTGTTGGCATTATACGCAAACCTCCCTGACACCAGCCAGTTATGGCTTTGTGCTGCTACTCCAAGCAGAGCTGGGGTGTGAGTAAATGTGATGCCCAATGTTGATTGTGTAAAGATAACTGTATGAAAATAGAAACCATTCTTGGTGAGCCCCAGAAAATCCTCAGAACCCTTCAAGCCCCAGATGCTCTAAATGAGGAACTGAAACTGCAGTGAGCAGAAATGGTTTCTGTATTGCTGGCATAGGTGAGTCTTCCTGCTGGGAAGTTTGTGGAAGTGCCCCTCTCTTTTCATACAAATGAAAAAGAGAGTTGCCACTTTTTCACTTCTGTCTGCAGGGCTGCCAAGTTAGTCACCAAAGCCTCACTGTTGTCTTATTTGAGTGCTAATTATTGCTTCCTGCAGACCTTCTGTTGCTGCATCTTTCAGTGCTTGAAAATGGGTTACACTGCTCTGTGGTGAACATCTCTCTCCAGGCTGGTCTGTCATTACCATGGTATCCCCTCAGCAGAACCAGATGCTCCAGTTTAAGACCAAACCCTTTCAGTTCCTGCCCTTGTTGTGTCTGGTCATTTTTAAGAGAGCAACAGTGTTGAAAAGGGAGTTTACACAAGAAGGGAGATAGTGAATGATCCAGTTTCAAGGACTCGAATGTACCCAAGCCATGAGAATTATTGAAGTTGTCTTTGCAGTATTAACTTGACAGATATGCTGGGAAATCCATTAACAGGGACCACTAGACACTGCAGCACAAGCCCTCAGATCTATTACTGAGCATCCTGCATTCTTATCCTCCTTTCAACAAATAAACAATCCACAGCACAGGCAAAAAATGGTATTGAAAACCATGAGAAAGCAAATGAAAAGTGAACTTGGTAATCTGTGGAGGCCAAGTTTCTCCTTCTCAGGTTCACCCAATTTTAATTTCTGCCTTTCATGTCAGTGTTTTTTTACACTTTTATCCCTGTAATTAACTACAGTAGAGAAAAGTAAATGTAGCTCTTGGAAAGGGTGCTGGTGGGATGGTGTCACCTTTGAAAAGTTTTTCCACAAGCAGCAGAAGGGTTTTGTGCTTTGCTTGTTTAGTCAAGCTTTTGTTCTGAAATGGTTGGAGTTCTGTAAATAGACAAGTGAAGATCTTTAATCTGCTTTGTTTAGATTGCTCACCATACAAAATACCCTCTAATGGAAGCTCTCAAGGAGATGAGGTTACAGGCAGGTGGATTTACTTGATGGCATTTCTTTCCTTAGATTCCTTTGTGCAATTATGAGTCTGCTAAAAACCAGCTTGTGTGAATCAGATGTCTCCTTTTATGGCACTGGACTTCACGATGCAAAGCCCTTTGCAGCCCTTCCTGCAGTGGGAGTCTTGGCTATCAGTTTTTAATGCTAGGTGGTCAGGTTTTCCAGCCTTCCAGAATCTCAGAACAGGCAGGTTTGCAAAGTGTGGGACATGTGGGAGCCATTCCATTGTCTCTCAGAAATATTTGTCACTAATAGAGCTCTGAGCTGAAAGTTTGCCCTCTGATGAGCAAAGGAAAATGTCAAAGATTTCATTGCAAAAGATCATCTAAAACCAGGAGAGCTGTAACTAGTGGAGTCCCCCAGGGAGCAGGGCTGGGTCCAGTCTTCTGCTCAGCAAGCTTGCTGATGATACCACATTGGGAGGCTTGGCTGAGACACCAGAAGGCTGTGCAGCCATTCAGTGAGACCTGGACAGACTGAGAGCTATGCAGAGGGGAACCTAATGAGGTTCAACAAGGGTAAGTGCAGAGTCCTGCATCTGGGAAGGAAGAATAAACTGTACCAGTACAGGCTGGGAGGTGATGTGCTGGTGCAGCCCTGTGGAGAAGGACCTGGGAGTCCTAGTGCCCTTCATGGGACAGCAATGTGCCCTTGTGGCCGAGAGGACCAATGGGATCCTGGGTGCATTAGGAGGAGTGCATCCTGCGGATCAAGGGAGAGACCTCACCTGTAGTATTGTGTCCAGTTATGGGCTCCCCAGGTCAAGAGGGAGAGAGTCCAATGGAGAGCTACCAGGCTGATGAAGGGACTGAAGTACTGCCCTGTGAGGAGAGGCTGAGAGCCCTGGGGCTGTTTAGTGTGGAGATGAGAAGACTGAGAGGGGATTTAATAAATGTTTCTAACTATCTGAGGGCTGGGGGTCAAGAGGGAGGGGACAGGCTCTGCTCACTTGCACCGTGTGATAAGACAAGGGGCAATGGATAGAAACTCCAGCACAGGAGGTTCCACCTCAACATGAGGAGGAACTTCTTTACTGTGAGAGGCACAAAGTGCTGGAACAGGCTGCCCAGAGAGGTTGTGGAGTCTCTTTCTCTGGAGACTTTCAAGACCCATCTGGATGCATCCCTGTATGACCTGTGCTAGATTCTATGGTCCTGCTCTGGCAAGGGGTTGGACTCGATGATCATAGAATCAATAAGGTTGGAAAAGACCTTGAAGATAGAGTCCAACCTATTACCTAACACTTCCTGACTACTAAACCATGGCTTCAAGTGCCACGTCCAATCCCCTCTTGAACACATCCAGGAATGGTGACTCCACCACCTCCCTGGGCAGCACATGCCAATGGCGAACAACTCTCTCGGTGAAGAACTTTCTCCTCACCTTGAGCCTAAACCTCCCCTGGCACAGCTTGAGACTGTGTCCTCTTGTTAGAATAGAATAGACCGGGATGGAAGAGACCTTCAAGATCATCATGTCCAACCTATCATCCAGCACCACCTAATCAACTAAACCATGCAACCAAGCACCCTATCAAGTCTCCTCCTGAACACCTCCAGCGATGGTGACTCCACCACCTCCCTGGGCAGCCCATTCCAATGGGCAATCACTCTCTCTGTGTAGAACTTCTTTCTAACGTGCAGCCTGAGATTCTGTCCTCTTGTTCTGGTGCTGGCTGCCTGGGAGAAGAGATGAACCTCTGCCTGGCTACAACCCCCCTTCAGGTAGTTGTAGAGAGCAATAAGGTCACCCTGAGTCTCCTCTTCTCCAGGCTAAACACTCCCAGCTCTCTCAGCCTTTCCTTCTAGGGCTTGTGCTCAAGGCCTCTCCCCAGCCTCATTGCCCTTCTCTGGACATGTTCAAGTGTCTCAATGTCCTTCTCAAACTGAGGGGCCCAGAACTGGACACTCAACGTGTAGACTAACCAGTGCTGAGTACAGGGGCGGAATGACTTCCCTTCTCCTGCTGGCCACACTATTTCTGATGCATGCCAGGATGCCATTGGCCTTCTTGATTGACAGTGGGTGTGCACTTTGCTTCTACAGGAGTCTGAGAGAGCAATACATTGCAAAACTAAAGAACTTGTGCAATCCCAAGTCAGCAAGCCTGAGCTGTCTGGGTAAACTAAGCATAGGATTCAAACCAAGTTGTTGATCAATTCTGGTATAGCAGAAGAGGCTGAAAATAAAGCTGGAGGAGTTGTATTGTTGTCCAAGACAGATTGCTCTGTTCTTGTGTTTGGTTCAAACATCTGTTGCTTTGAAACACTTGACTAAAATTCATTGCCCACTGTAGAACTGGCAGTGGGAAGTGAGACCATGAAGCTTCTTTATACCCTGATGCACATCAACACACAATAAGCATTTGTACAGAACAACTTGAGAGAAGAGTTTCCCATAGAATCACTTTCTGAGTTGCTGGGGAAGATGCCACAGCACAAGCTGTGTTTCAGTCCTGGGTAGCAGGCTCTGATGAGGAGTGGAAACAGTGCAGGAAACAGCTCAAACTTTTGGTGTATTCCACTGGGAACCCCCTTTGCTGTCAGTTGCAAGCTAACTCTGACCTCAGCAGAGTGCAGACTTCTGATGTTCCTCTTTGGTCAAATTCCACCAGTTGTAGTTCTGATGAGAGGAGCATATAATAGTTTCTTTAATTTGTTCTTGAAAGAAAGATAATACAGCTGTGCATCAGCCTGCAATCCATCTGATCCCTGGGAGATTCTGGGCAGGGGCCTGAAGGTGTGCTGATCCATCCTGAGAGCTCCTTGTCACTTTTTTCAGTCATCTTCACTTCCTGTATTGAAACTGATAATACTGAGCTAGATAAACTGCTAAAATGGGAGAGATTTTATGCTGGTTGAATAAAGCCCACTGGATGCCTTAACTCAGTGTGATTTTTGGAAGCAGTTCTGGGTGTAGAGGAATTAAATATAGATGTGCTAATCTGGCACACTTTTCTTCCCCTTAATAACTTTCCCACTGCTACTTCCTACTGTAATGTTCTTTTATTGGTCTAAAAGCCAAAAGAACTGTAGAGAGAGGCTTGAGGCTTCAGACTTGACCAAATTTTAGCTTTGATTAGCTGAGATTATGCCAAGTTGAAATTTAATTATAATTTAATTACAGTTGAACCGTATAACATAGAACAATGTCAGTGCAGACGTTAACTCTTGGTTTTCTCAGTAAATGTTGGTTCTGGTTCCCCCCCCCTCCCAGTTTAGTGATGGTAAAAGTGTCAGATGAGATAAGGGGATGAAGGAAGTGTGAAACAGCTATGTATGTGTGTAAAACAGTATGTTGGTCTGAGTAGCTGGAGCTGTGGCCATGTTGTTTGTTTCCTTTTCAGGCCTCAGAGGAAGGATGTCACTAATCTTGGTTTATTACACCTAACTAGGCTTTATTTTGTACATCAGCCTTGTGAGTTCTGTCTTGTATTTTGCACCTGTGGAAAGGTATCAGCTCAAATGATGATGTGCTAAGGTCTGAACTCTGGTCATGTAGCTGCAGCTCATTCTTGTGCTCATACTGGCCTTGTCCTTCAGTTGTAAGCAAACCACTTTCAGCAGTTGTCTAAGGTACTACGGCCCTTTGAACTTTTCCCTGCTGCAAGGACTTGCTTGGGAGGCAGAAGGTTTTTGTAAGTCAAGGAGAGGACATATGGGTAAAGCAGATCTGGTAGCTGCCTGAAAGAGGTGACTTAATTTGACTCTAGGAGAGACCTAGAAGTGAACTTCACTTGTTGTTAAGGACAGTCATAGTTAGGACTTGTGAAGAGTGTTGAGCTGAGAAGTAAAGCTAAGAAGCAGTAAGGGCTACTTGATAATTGTAAAGACCTCCCGAGTATCTGAACCTGCCACTTCCTTTTGATCATGATAACTAGAATAGAATAAACCAGGTTGGAAGAGATCTTCAAGATCATCGTATCCAACCTATCATCCAACACCACCTAATCAACTAAACCATGCAACCAAGCACCCTGTCAAGTCTCCAAACTATAGACTGAGGCAGCAGATGTGGTAGAAACAGATCCACATTTTGGGTGTGGACACCTCTTGTCATCGCAGTCCTGTAATTGGTACAGGATGACCTTTGCCACCCTGTGTCAAGGAATTTCATTACACAATATACAGAAAGACAAATTAATTGCCAAGAGCACCTGTATTGAAATCTTACCCTTTGACTTCAGAGAATCCTAGAATGGCTCAGGTTGGAAGGGACCTCAGACCTCACTTGCTCCAACTTCCTCACCATGGACAGGGACACCTTTCAAGTAGACTTTGCTGTTCAAGGCCTCATCCAACTTGGCCTTCAACACCCCCAGGGAGGAAGCATCCAAAACCTCCCTGGGCAGCCTGTTCCAGAGTCTCACTACCCTCATACTGAAGAACTTCTTCCTAAGATCCATTCTAACCCTGCTTTTCCTCAGTACTCTATGCAGCAGAGGCCAGAGACTGCATTGCTGCTTCAGTGAACTGTTCAAAGGAGACTGCTTCAAGAATGCCAGCTTGGTATTAGGTCAGTGGCTACAGATCTGTGAAACATCAACCCTCCAGGATCCATTTGTAATTAGGTAGGAGGAAAGCGATGCTTCACTGGTGGGCAGTAGTTGCGAGAGGGGCAATTAGTCTGATGACTTCTGGTGCCATTGTCTGAAGGAGGTAACTACAGAAGTTAGAGACACCTGTTGGTAGGTAACTAAGTTTAGTAAATTATGTAACTTGCATATAAGGGTTTTTAATTAGTAATTAACATAGTTGATGATCTTGGAAGCACTCTCTGAAGTCCTGTGCCACATAAGGGGATGCTTTTTCTCTCTCTGCTCAGCCAGCCAGCTAGTGGGATAGTTAAACCCAGGATCAGTTCTGTGGTACTAATTCCCTTAGTAGCGTGTACGGTGGAAAGGGAAGGCTTTTCCTTCTGAATATGGAATGGATGGATTCTCCAAAGAAAATAATCATAAAAACTACATTTAAAATGTATCAAACTCCACATCCCAGCCAAGGAACAATCATTAATTCCTTGGAAACTGGAAGTTCTTTATGCTGTTGAATCAAATTTAACAAGTTGCAAAGTGCACACAGTGACTCAGCCCTTGGTGTGAGCAGGAAGCTGAGAAAGGGCACTGCTGCCTCATGACCATTCTGGTACTTTTCTCCCTAAGATGGGGGTTTTGTTTGTTTTTTGATTTTCTCTTTTTCACTTGTGCCAGTTGTTTGAAACAGTTTTGTCACAACAGTTCAGGCAAGAAAAGCCCCTTGCCCCAAAGGACAGATTCAGTTTGTGCAGGGATGTGTGGCAGTTGTAGTTGGGTGGACAGCAGGGTTTAGCAGAGAAAGTTTCACTCTCCAAGAAGTCTAACTTCTGTGTGTTAAGGTTTTGGTTGCCTTCATTTCTGTCAGTAAAAGAACTAAAGGTGGAAAGAAATTGGTGGTTTGTTGTTTTTGTAAAGTAAACTTCAGGCTGCCTGCTGCCCTGCAGTGAACAGACTGTGGCACTTTGGTTGGGTTTGTGGTAAGCAGCATTTCTTACCTTTTGAATTGCTGAACCTGTGCTGAAAACCACTGCCACGCAATTTCATTGCTCAATTCGACTGCTGCTGCTGGCAGCAGCTTCACTGAAAACACAAAGGGTAACAGTTTGTTTATTTAATTCTTCTGGCGTGTGTCAGGCCTCAAGACATGAAAAATCCACTTGAGGTATTCCACCATTTCCCAAAAGTTTGGTGACTGTTTCCCTCTCCTCACCAGGTGCATTGAGGAGCACCAGGGCTCCTCAGTTTATGAAGGATATTTGAGATACATGAATGTGTCCAGAGAAGGGCCTGGAGCACAGCCCTAATGAGGGGAGGCTAAGGGAGTTGAGGGTGTGTAGCCTGGAGAAGAGGAGACTCAGGGGAGACCTTATTGCTCTCTACAACTACCTGAAAGGAGGTTGTAGCCAGGTGGGGGTTGGTCTCTTTTCCCAGGTAACCAGTGACAGAACAAGAGGACACAGTCTCAAGCTGCGCCAGGGGAGGTTTAGGCTGGAGGTGAGGAGAAAGTTCTTCACAAAAGAGTCATTCGCCATTGGAATGTGCTGCCCAGGGAGGTGGTGGAGACACCATCACTAGAGGGGTTCAAAAAGGGATTGAACATGGCACTTGGAGCCTCAGTTTAGTAGTCAGGAGGTGTTAGATAATAGATTGCACTTCATGATCTCTGAAGTCTTTTCCAACCTGGTTGATTCTGATATTCTATTATGAGGAGCACTGTTTTGGGCAAAAGAGGCTAATGAGTGGAAAATTTGGGAAGGTGTCTTGGAATTGTCAGCAGATATTTGGGGTTTATGCATTCAAAAGACTGTTTCCTGTGTGTTCTGTGCTGTTCAATAAATATCTAAAATACAGCTAGTTTGAAAGATGAGAGTCTTGTCTGTGTCTGCACCTGGGCCAGAGGTCTGTTGTCTCCAAACCTGTGTCTGTTTGAACTTGCAGTCATTTCAGCCACTTCACCCTGTTGATTGCTGAGTAAAAATAGTTTGCTGCAGAGTGTGTAAATAACCCCAGGAGTAATGGGAATGTGACATCAATATGATAATGCTGGGGGAAAAGGCTGACAGAACATGAGTAAATCCTGGCTCAAAGTAGCCCTTCTGCCATAGAAAGCCTAAGGGGAATGCCTCCAATCATACCTGGGGCTTTTTCACCTGGCTGCTTGGGTTGAAATTTCTTATCTTGTGGTCAGGTTCTGCAAATTCTGCAGGGCTCAGTCAAGTGCCTGGGAATGCACTCCTGTGCAGGAGCTCACACACAAGTGCCTGGGAATGCTCTCCTGTGCTTGTGCTCACACACAGGTGCCTGGGAAGGCGCTCCTGTGCTTGTGCTCACCCACAAGTGCCTGGGAAGGGGCTCCTGTGCTTGTGCTCACCCACAAGTGCCTGGGAAGGCGCTCCTGTGCTTGTGCTCACCCACAGGTGCCTGGGAAGGCGCTCCTGTGCTTGTGCTCACCCACAAGTGCCTGGGAAGGCGCTCCTGTGCATGAGCTCACGCACAAGTGCCTGGGAAGGCGCTCCTGTGCTTGTGCTCACGCACAAGTGCCTGGGAAGGCGCTCCTGTGCTTGTGCTCACCCACAAGTGCCTGGGAAGGCGCTCCTGTGCTTGTGCTCACCCACAAGTGCCTGGGAAGGCGCTCCTGTGCATGAGCTCACGCACAAGTGCCTGGGAAGACGCTCCTGTGCTTGTGCTCACGCACAAGTGCCTGGGAAGGCGCTCCTGTGCATGAGCTCACGCACAAGTGCCTGGGAAGGCGCTCCTGTGCTTGTGCTCACCCACAAGTGCCTGGGAAGGCGCTCCTGTGCTTGTGCTCACCCACAAGTGCCTGGGAAGGCGCTCCTGTGCATGAGCTCACCCACAAGTGCCTGGGAAGGCGCTCCTGTGCATGAGCTCACCCACAAGTGCCTGGGAAGGCGCTCCTGTGCTTGTGCTCACCCACAAGTGCCTGGGAAGGCGCTCCTGTGCATGAGCTCACCCACAAGTGCCTGGGAAGGCGCTCCTGTGCATGAGCTCACGCACAAGTGCCTGGGAAGGTGCTCCTGTGCATGAGGTCACCCACAAGTGCCTGGGAAGGCGCTCCTGTGCTTGTGCTCACCCACAAGTGCCTGGGAAGGCGCTCCTGTGCATGAGCTCATGCACAAGTGCCTGGGAAGGCGCTCCTGTGCATGAGCTCACGCACAAGTGCCTGGGAAGGCGCTCCTGTGCTTGTGCTCACGCACAAGTGCCTGGGAAGGCGCTCCTGTGCTTGTGCTCACCCACAAGTGCCTGGGAAGACGCTCCTGTGCTTGTGCTCACGCACAAGTGCCTGGGAAGGCGCTCCTGTGCATGAGCTCACGCACAAGTGCCTGGGAAGGCGCTCCTGTGCTTGTGCTCACCCACAAGTGCCTGGGAAGGCGCTCCTGTGCTTGTGCTCACCCACAAGTGCCTGGGAAGGCGCTCCTGTGCTTGTGCTCACCCACAAGTGCCTGGGAAGGCGCTCCTGTGCATGAGCTCACGCACAAGTGCCTGGGAAGGCGCTCCTGTGCATGAGCTCACGCACAAGTGCCTGGGAAGGCGCTCCTGTGCATGAGCTCACGCACAAGTGCCTGGGAAGGTGCTCCTGTGCATGAGGTCACCCACAAGTGCCTGGGAAGGCGCTCCTGTGCTTGTGCTCACCCACAAGTGCCTGGGAAGGCGCTCCTGTGCTTGTGCTCACCCACAAGTGCCTGGGAAGGCGCTCCTGTGCATGAGCTCACCCACAAGTGCCTGGGAAGACGCTCCTGTGCATGAGCTCACGCACAAGTGCCTGGGAAGGCGCTCCTGTGCATGAGCTCACGCACAAGTGCCTGGGAAGGCGCTCCTGTGCTTGTGCTCACCCACAAGTGCCTGGGAAGGCGCTCCTGTGCTTGTGCTCACCCACAAGTGCCTGGGAAGGCGCTCCTGTGCATGAGCTCACGCACAAGTGCCTGGGAAGACGCTTCTGTGCGTGTGCTCACCCACAAGTGCCTGGGAAGGCGCTCCTGTGCATGAGCTCACGCACAAGTGCCTGGGAAGGCGCTCCTGTGCATGAGCTCACCCACAAGTGCCTGGGAAGGTGCTCCTGTGCATGAGCTCACGCACAAGTGCCTGGGAAGGTGCTCCTGTGCATGAGGTCACCCACAAGTGCCTGGGAAGGCGCTCCTGTGCATGAGCTCACGCACAAGTGCCTGGGAAGGCGCTCCTGTGCTTGTGCTCACCCACAAGTGCCTGGGAAGGCGCTCCTGTGCATGAGGTCACCCACAAGTGCCTGGGAAGGCGCTCCTGTGCATGAGCTCACGCACAAGTGCCTGGGAAGGCGCTCCTGTGCTTGTGCTCACCCACAAGTGCCTGGGAAGGCGCTCCTGTGCATGAGCTCACGCACAAGTGCCTGGGAAGGCGCTCCTGTGCATGAGCTCACGCACAAGTGCCTGGGAAGGCGCTCCTGTGCTTGTGCTCACGCAGAAGTGCCTGGGAAGGCGCTCCTGTGCTTGTGCTCACCCACAAGTGCCTGGGAAGGCGCTCCTGTGCTTGTGCTCACTCACAAGTGCCTGGGAAGGCGCTCCTGTGCTTGTGCTCACACACAAGTGCCTGGGAAGGCGCTCCTGTGCTTGTGCTCACGCACAAGTGCCTGGGAAGGCGCTCCTGTGCCTGAGCTCACGCACAAGTGCCTGGGAAGGCGCTCCTGTGCCAGCTTGTGCTCACGCACAGGTTCCTAACTGTACCCTCTTTGTTGTTTGGTGTTACTGTCTTGGTACCTTGCCTTTCCACCCTTGGACGTGCACTGCTTCACCCTGGGGTGTGAACTTTCCTCGGGGGGGTGGGGGGGCGGAGTGCTCTTTTATATTTGAAATGACTCAGAATTTCCATCTGCTTTTACTTGCCTTGTGGTTGTGAAGATCATGCTTGGCCCATGGGGGCTCTGCCTGTGCCGAGAGGATGTGGAGTTTTGTCAGCCAGGGAAGTCTGTCTGGCTTTTTTTCCCCTTCAGCAGCTTTCATTCGCTGCTCTTCGTGTGTGGTCCCCCCTGGCTGAGTGTGCTTGTCAGAAATACTCTCCTCTATCTGCTCTCCACTGCTGCCTTTCAAGCAGGCTGTGCCTAAGAAATCTGAGATTCAAAAACCTGCCAGTCCTGGCTGAGAGCAAGGTAGTTGCGCATAGAAAGGTACTTCAGCAGCTGTTCATTCCAAATCCACAACAACATTCCAGAATCAGGTTGCACACAAGCCTTAGGACACAGACACATAACAGTTCTGCCCCTGAATGTGCTCTGCTTTCCCTTTGCAGGCGCTGCTGCAATCCACGGTGGAGCAGCAAGAAGCAGCTATTGCCAAGCAGTATCTGCTGTCCATTGAAAAGCATTCTCAGAAGTGTGAAGAACTTCTTAGTGCTCAGGTATGGATCTGCACAGACAGGCAGCTGTGATTTTGCTTTTAGTTTCAGCTCTTCCCTGTTTGAAAAAAATGTTAACTTCTATGGTGACCAAAGAAGAGAAGCAGTCTTCACCTTATGTCCTCAGCACAGCAGTGAATACCTATTTAAAAATGTAAAATAAATTATGGCTCTTGGTCTGGGGGAACCAAGGAAGTTTCTAACAGTTAAACCTGTTTAGAACAGAATGGAGAAGAGCTCTCAGAGTAACTCAGTTCATAGTATAGTATCAGTCAGGGTTGGAAAGGATCACAAGGATCATCTAGTTCCAACCGCCCTGCCATGGGCAGGGACACCCCACACTAGATCAGGCTGGCCAGAGCCTCATCCAGCCTGGGCTTAAACACCACCAGGGATGGGGCCTCGACCACCTCCCTGGACAACACATTCCAGGGTTTCACCACTCTCATGGTGAAGAACCTCCTCCTCACATCCAGCCTGAATCTCCCCACCTCCAGCTTCATTCTATTCCCCCTAGTCCTATCACTACCTGAGATCCTGAGAAGTCCTTCCCCAGCCTTCCTGTAGGCCCCCTTCAGATACTGGAAGGCCACAATTAGGTCACCTTGGAGCCTTCTCTTCTGCAGACTGAACAGCCCCAACTCCTTCAGTTCTTTCTCCTTTGACTGCTGCCACTTTCTGTAGTCTTGTAGAAAGCATTCAATTATTTTTAATGGGTGCAGGTAAGTGATTGTGTAGGATTTGGTTGCATTTTTCGTTCAAATGTTTTGGTGTGGCTCAGGTGGTTGACACAGACATCTGCTGGCCAAACCTATTTTCATTTCACAGAAATCTTACATCAATCAATAAAAACCAGCTCTGATGGATGAGAAGCTGAGCATGAGCCACCAGTGTGCACTTGCAGCCCAGAAAGCAAATCGCACCCTGGGCTACATCGAGAGAATTGTGGCCAGCAGGTTGAAGGAGGTGATTCTCTCCCTCTGCTCCACTCTGGTGAGACCCCACCAGGAGTCCAGCTATAGAGCCACTATTACAGGAAAGATATGGAAGTGATGGAATGTGTCCAGAGAAGGGCCATGAGGATGATCAGAGGGCTGAAGCACCTCTCCTATGATGCCAGACTGAGAGAGTCATTACCTGACACCCTAAAAAGTCCCTCCCCAGCTTTCTTGTAGCCTCCTTCAGATACTGGAAGGCCACAATTAGGTCTCCTTAGAGCCTTCTCTTCTCCAGACTGAACAGCCCCAACTTCCTCAGTCTGCCCTTATAGCAGAGGAGCTCCAGCCCTCTGATCATCGTTGTGGCCCTTCTCTGATCATGTTCCAGCACCTCCAGATCCTTCCTGTAACAAGGGCTCCAGAACTGGCCACAGTACTCTGGGTGTGGTCTCACCAGAGTAGAGTAGAGGGGGAGAATCACCTCCCTCGACCTGCTAGCTATGCTTCTCTTGATGCAGCTCAGGCTCTGGTTGGCTTTCTGGGCTGGAAGTGCACACTGGTGGCTCCTGTTGAGCTTCTCATGCCCCAGCACCCCCAACGCCTTTTCTTCAGGGCTGCTCTCAAGCCAGTCCCTGCCCAGCCTATATTGATGCTTGGGATTGCCCCCAGGAAGAGTGTTTTGCACAGAGCTACCATAATCAATTGCTTACTCTAAAGCTCTGCTTCCAAAGCAAGTACAGATGAATTTGCAGAAAATGGGTTGAGTTTTGAAGTGAACATACTGTTTGCTAGCCTAATGTCATTCTCTGAGTGTTGAAAAGGGCTGGAGCACATGAAGTCTGGAAACATTCTGGGATGACACTGTGACACTGTGCTTACAGACTGAGCAAAAATATTGTTCCTTGTTATGTTGGCATCACAAACCAAAAGGTACAGCCAGAAATGCAGACATGTGTTCAAGACACTCCGATGCACCTGGGGGGAATCCAACAATGTAAAGGACCTGCTCTGGGTTGTAGGCAAGGGCCTTAGGACGTAACACAGTGCCCAGTTCACATCATGTCTGCATTTAACACGTTTAATACTTTGGATCCCCAAAAAGTTCTGTGTTTTGTTATCCAGCTTTCAAGTAATTTCTCACTCAACTCACTCAAGGTTTATCACCTTTAATTGCAATGTAAAACTGGGGAGTTGAAGCCTAATCAAGCAGACAGGTGTGAATTCTTAGGCCAGGATTTCTAGGTCTAATAGAGTCTACACTGGCAGATTCTGTTCACTCACAAACTGTTGTTGGAGCAGATCTGAGAGCTGTGTGGTGTCTCTCCACAGTTTTAGTTTCTGTGGCTCATCTTTGGTCCTTACAGCTGAGCTCTTGTAGCATGCTGGCCAGCTATAGGTGACATCATCCTCACCTAAAGGAGGACACCAGCAGCCCGTCAGCACAAATTGTCTTTGAGTGCTTCTTATCAGGTCCTTTCCTCTGGGCTGGCTGCAGGCTTGTGGGGTGGGAGGGGTCATCTTACTGCTGGCTGCTGCTCCTTTTGCTTTTCTGTGAAACAAGCCAAGGTAAGTGTCCATTGTATTAGCCCAACTCTCCTTATTTCAGCCCACAGGGTTTTCTGTGTCACTTCTGCTCTCAGTCTGAGGGTGGCTGAGGGGCAGCTTATTAGAGCAGAGGGCCTTAAACCAGGCCAGGCTGTGAAATCATTTGGATGTGGTGTTTGGGGGTATGTTTTAGGGCTGAGCCTTGGAGAGTAGGGTTATCATTTGAACTTGGTGATCCTGAGGGTCTTTTCCAACCTGAATGTTTCTGTGATTCTGTGAACACAAACACAAAAGGGCTACTTAATACTTTCTTCTTTCCCTTTATATTTTCTTTATCTCTGCATTCTTAGTAGCTCAAAGTTTGTGGGTTTTCTGTAGTTTTCTGAATTGCTCTAACTGCTTTCTGAGCAAAGCATTCTTGCTGGTGGATGGCCTTCTGTAGCTTCTTTTCTATACAAGCAATGAAGAAAAATGCTTTTAAGTTTCATTTCAGTTTCTGATAAATTACAGCCTCCATGTGCTGTCTGTGTAGTGCTGAGTGGAGCCCTGAGTCCAAGCCCAGACTGGGTTCTTTTATTACCATTTTTATCATTTTTCTTTGTGTTTTCACTGTTTTAACTTTCCTGGTCTAATAAAGCTTTGCTGATTCCTCAGCTTTCTCTTAGTAAAGTTTTGCTGCTTTCTTAGCTGCTTGGACCTCAAACTGGCAAAAAAAGCTGCAGCTGAGCCATGCAGTAATAAGTCATAATTTGAGGAAGTGGAAATATGTAACAGATGTTGGAATTCTTCAGAGTGATTTTCCACCTTGCGCTGCCAACCAGTCAGATGCCACAGATAGTGAGGACAGTGTAGGAAACCAGTTTTGGTTACCATATCTTGTCATTGGGCTGGGACAGCTTAGCAGTGGTGCAGCTGCCCTTTAAAAGAGCATGCTGGTAAATGTGGCTGGCCTCAGCACAGCAGCAGAAAGCTCTTGGTGTGGCAGTAAGGTGAATAATATTTTGAATAGGATGTAGGAGTGGGCATGTTTGGCTTAACATGACAGAGTCAGGATGCTGTACCTGTGTGGTTTTTGTTAGGTTATTTCTCTCCTTGCACATAGACAATGTTTCCCACAACCTCTGTTATTCCATCTTTGGAATCCTTCATGAGAAACAGGCAGGAATGCAGAACTCTGTGGGTGAAGAAGAGTTCTCATTAAACTAGGTGAAAATGTTGGAACCACTGAGTTCTTCAAAAACCTCAGCAGGTTGTTCTGCATTGCTGCTGATGAGTGCAGTGCTGAAGCATTTTCCCCAAACCTCAAGGGACAGGGATTGTTCCAGGTCCATATACTATAAAGGTTAAAAATATCTATCTATTGGAGATGGGAAATAAAGTTGTCTTCTGGATGTGTTTTTTCTGTTAAGCTGCTAACTACACTGCTATTTGATGAGATGAAACAATTTAGTAGGTCCGTGTTACAAGAGCTGAGGGTGCATTTAGGCACTGGGATGGACTGCCCAGGAGGTGGTAGAGTTGCCATCACTGGATGTCTTTAAGACAAGATTGGATCATAGAATCAATAAGGTTGGAAGAGACCTCAAAGATCATCAAGTCCAACCTGTCACCACAGACCTCATGACTACTAAACCATGGCACCAAGTGCCACATCCAATCTCCTCTTGAACACTTCCAGATATGGTGACTCTACCACCTCCCTGGGCAGCCTACTCCAATGGCTAACAACTCTCTCTGGGAAGAATTTCTTCTCACCTCCAGCCTAAACTTCCCCTGGTGTAGCTTGAGACTGTGTCCTCTTGTTCTGGTGCTGGTTGCCTGGGAGAAGAGACCAACCCCCTCCTGGCTACAAGCTCCCTTCAGGGAGTTGTAGAGAGCAATAAGGTCTCCCCTGAGCATCCTCTTCTCCAGGCTAAACAATCCCAGCTCCCTCAGCCTCTCCTCATAGGGCTGTGCTCAAGGCCTCTCCCCAGCCTTGTTGCCTTTCTCTGGACATGTTCAAGTGTCTCAATGTCCTTCCTAAACTGAGGGGTCCAGAACTAGACACAGTACTCAAGGTGTGGCCCAACCAGTGCTGAGTACAGGATGTGCACTTGGTGGCATGGTTTAGCTGATGTGGTGGTGTTAGGTCGTAAGCTGGACTTAATGATCTCAGGTCTTTTCCAGCCTCAATAATTCTGTGATGCTGCATTAGGCACACGTTTGTCGTCACACCCTGGCTTTTCAGGAGGCTGCCATTAGAGGAAGGTTCCATCACACTAATGTGTGAAGATTGTTTCCTCAGATAAAAGATCTGTGAATCTGTGCAATAGCATTATTTCATTACAGGGAGACTACAATCATGCAAGCTTTATTTTCTATTTGGTGTTAGAATGTGAATAGCTTTGATTGTTCTCTGATCCTGCTTGAGGTTTTGTTTTTGAATGATAATCTGACTGCTTATACAGAAGCTCTGAGGAGCAGCTAACACCAGGGATTTAAACATCCTGCATTTGCTGAACAGTGAATGATGGTTTATTCAGGATTGTCAAGGAACCAGTTTGCAGAAATGCAAGCTGACTGCCTCTTAGTCACAGCAGGAGAACTGCACCTTTCTTTGTGGATAACATCCTGTACCTCACACCTTTCAAATGCAACAGAGCAGGACTCAGGGAGACACTGCCTATCACAGTATCACCAAGTTTGGAAGAGACCTCAAAGATCATCAAGTCCAACCTGGCACCACAGACCTCATGACTAGACCATGGCACCAAGTGCCACGTCCAATCCCCTCTTGAACACCTCCAGGGATGGTGACTCCACCACCTCCCTGGGCAGCACATTCCAATGGTGAACGACTCTCTCAGTGAAGAACTTTCTCCTCACCTCCAGCCTAAACTTCCCCTGGCACGGCTTGAGACTGTGTCCTCTTGTTCTGGTGCTGCTAGAGAGAAGAGACCAACCCCTTCCTGGCTACAACCACCTTTCAGATAGTTGTAAAGAGCAATGAGGTCTCCCCTGAGCCTCCTCTTCTCCAGGCTAAACAATCCCAGCTCCCTCAGCCTCTCCTCATAGGGCTGTGCTCAAGGCCTCTCCCCAGCCTCATTGCCCTTCTCTGGACATGTTCAAGCGTCTCAATGTCCTTCCTAAACTGAGGGGCCCAGAAGTGGACACAGGACTCAAGGTGCAGCCTAACCAATGCAGAGTACAGGGGCACAATGACTTCCCTGCTCCTGCTGGCCAGACTATTCTTGATGCAGTCCTGGATGCCATTGGCCTTCTTGGCCACCTGGGCACACTGCTGGCTCATGTTTAGCTGGCTGTCAACCAGCACCCCCAGGTCCCTCTCTGTTTGGCAGCTCTCCAGCCACTCTGACCCCAGCCTGTAGCTCTGCATGGGGTTGTTGTGGCCAAAGTGCAGCACTCAGCACTTGGACTTGTTGAATGCCATCCCTACAGTTCTTTAAAAGCATTTCAGTCCCTGCAAGACATCCTGCTTGCTTTTTTTTTTCTCCTTTAAATATGCTGGTTGGGATTATTAGGAATATGCAAGGAATTGTAACTGTACTAAATTAGCTTTAGTTAGTAGTAGGTTTAATACATGGTTGTAGCTGTAAAATAGGTCATATCCTGCATCACTATAGAATAGAACAGAACAGGTTGGAAGAGACCTTCAAGATCATCACGTCCAACCTATCATCCAACACCACCTAATCAACTAAACCATGCAACCTCCATTCCTTCCAGAAATTACAGCCTGTGTAGTCCTTCAAAAGATGCTTGCCTGAAAGAAAAATGCCAAAAATAAATCTGATCTATAAGAATAACAAAAATAACCAGCCGACCAAAAAACCCAACCCAACCAACTGAACAACAAGAAAACACAACAAAAAACCCCACGAAACAACACACAGACCCTTCCCAAACCCTGACTAGTTGCTATTGCAATTAAAGCTGTTTACAGTGTCTTCTGTGACTCACATTCCAGGGGAAAAAAATAAAAGAAAGATTTTCTTCTTTTTTTTAATTTCTTTTTTACAGGAATCAAGACAAACCACAGGGCCTCTGTATTTATATTTGAACCTACATCAAAGGATTCTCATTTAGAACCATTGCCCAGAGAACTTCTGGCAGGGAGGAAAATGTTATAACCTATTTTTTGAATGCCTTTTGTTTTAAGCTGATTTTTCAGAAGGCTCTTCTTGACCCTCTCCTGCTATTTTGCAGGGAGTATGGCAGGAACAGGAGCACTGCTGTCCAATTAGCAGCACTTTCTTGCTGCGAGTATGGCAGGAGGAGGAGTACTTCAGTCCACTTAGCAGCATCTTGCAGGAAGCATGGCAGGAACAGGAGCACTTCTCTCCACTTTGCAGCACCACTTTTCTAAAGTCTGGGGTTTTCCTTTGATTTGTGGTGATGTTCTTGTGCCTCGCTGGGACACCATATCTCACCACAACTTGCTCTTCATCCCTGGAGGTGTTCAAGAGGAGATTGGACATGGCACTTGCCATGGTTTAGTCATGGGGTCTGTGGTGACAGGTTGGACTTGATGATCTTTGAGGTCTCTTCCAACCTTGGTGATTCTGTGATTCAGAACTTTTACACAGCACAGTTTTGCACTCTCAACCCTATACTCCCTAAGGAATAACAGGAAACAAGTGACAGCTCTGTCAGAAAGGGTCAAATGATGCATTTGATACAATATGTAATTAGGAGGAAGGTCTTTAGATCAAGTGGAGTGTCTGCAGCTTCCATTTGGAGCCTTTGTGGACACTGGCTGATGATCAGCACAGCTCAGGTTCTTGTTTGCAAACGTAAGGCTCCACAGCAGGTCTCATCATAACTTCCACAGGAAAGCTGGAGTAGGTTTGATTTTTGTTTTTCACGGGAATGTAAGGTCTGATGAACTCACTCATTAGCCTGCTTGCAGGAGGCTGAGAACTCTTTCCTGGTTTGGTTTGTTGAAGCAAGGGCCATATCCTCTGGACAGGTCCAGTTACCACCCCTGACATCCAGACAAGCCTGAAAGAAAGTGGCCTTTGCAGGGCTTCAGAATAAGAATTGAGTGTCTGGATAGCTCAGAATGGGGCCTTAAGGCTCAGGTGCTCTTCTTTCACTCCTTTAATGCTGGCTAACAGAGAAAGGAAGTTGTTTATAATTCTTACCTTTGGAAACTGGAAATGCTGAATGAGATTCATTCAACTTGCATCATTTTTGTAGCTCTTACTCCTGTTGAGCAGGGAAGTGGGACTGGCACCTTCTCTATGTTTTAAACCTTCAGCTGCCTTCTAGATGTGAGAAGGAACTCTGAGAGTGTTAGAGCACTGGGACAGGCTGCCCAGAGAGGTGATGGAGTCTCCATCTCTGGAAACTTTCAAGGCTCAACTGGATGTGATTGTGTTCTGGCAGGGGTTCTTGGACTTAGTGACTTTGAGAGATGCCTTCCAACCCCTAACCTGATGGTCAGACTGAAACTGGAATTCCCTCTCTGCAAGCCTTACAGTAGAAATACTAGTCTTGCTGAACAAGACTGCCATTCTGTTGCAGGGGCTTTAAAGGTGGAGGTGGTTGTCTCTCATGAGTTCTCCTTATGAAGGGCCTTGTTGATTCTTAACTGAAGCAGACACTTCCAGTCTTTTCACTGCCATTGGTAAACTCTCATCTGTGGCATGGCCAATAAAGTATTTGCATTTGTCTTCTGTCATGCTGATTTAGCTGATGTGGTGGTGTTAGGTCATAAGCTGGACTTGATGATCTCAGAGGTCTTTTCCAGCCCAAATAATTCTGTGATTCTGTGTAATGATGATAGAGATGACTCAGCTGGTAAAACCCATTTCTTGTTTAACCTCTGAGTTACTGGACAGAATGCTTTCTGGAAGTGCCCTGACAGTTGAAGCTGATGGCTGCAAACAGTGAGTGCCTGAGAGCCGTGAGCCTGCCCTGCACCTGCTGCAGGTGGTTCCCATTAGAAATTGTCTGCTTTGTGCAGCCCTGCTTTAATGACGTTCACAAGGAAATGTCTCTTTACATGTTTATCCTGGGAAGGCAGGTAGCTGGTTTATATTATACAGCAGCCTACAAGTTTGCTATTCTTCAGGAGGCTACAGTTTGGAAAGGGATTGCTGCTGTCTTGGAGACACTTGTGATTAACACATAGTCAGGAAAGAGAAATGGCAGCTTCCTACCAGTGCTGGGTGAAGGCGTGAAAGAAGCTTAATGTTTGTGTATATACCTGTATTAAAATCAGACTGTTACACTCTCCTTTTGGTGGTCTTGCAAAGAATTCTCAAGTATTGCTGCTAGAGTAAGCTCATTACTCTGCCCTGCTGAGGCTGCATCTGGAGTATTGTGTCCAGTTCTGGGCCCCTCAGTTCAGGAAGGACAGGGAACCACTTGAAAAAGTACAGTGCAGAGCCACAAAAATCATTAGGGGAGTGGAACATCTCCCTTATGAGGAGAGACTGAGGGAGCTGGGGCTCTTCAGCTTGGAGGAGAGGAGAGTGAGGGGTGGCCTCATGAACATTCATAAATGCATAAAGGGTGAGTGTCCAGAGAACGGCGCCAGGCTCTGCTCAGCGATGCTCAATGACGGGACAAGGGGCAGTGGTGGAAGTGGAGGCATAGGAAGTTACATGGAAACAGGAGAAAAAAATGTTTCACTGTGGGGGTGACAGAGCACTGGAACAGGCTGCCCAGGGGGGCTGTGGAATCTCCTTCTCTGGAGCTACTCAAAACCCACTCAGATGTGTTCCTGTGTGACCTGCCATAGGTGATCCTGCTCTGGCAGGGGGGTTGGTCTGGATGATCTCTCGAGGTCCTTTCCAGCCCCTAACATTCTGTGATTATCTGTAGCCTCTTAAATAACATGCAAAAGTGCACAGACTTGCTAGGAATTCTGTCCTGACAAATGCCCAGCATCAATCATACCCAGTCACCATTTTTAATTTTGGGAAACGGCTGAGCTCTTACAGCCAAGCCCACAGCTTTTAAGTGCTGCTCTTGGTTTAATGCCGGGCAGATAGATGGGTGGTGACTAAGGACAGTGACAGGTCATACCTCTGCGCACAGACTGCCTAGTGCCTTCAGTGGCCATTTTCTCCCTGAAGAGTTTCTGATTACAAGAAGGAAGTGGCATTCTCTTTTGCTCCCATTTCCTGGCTGTCAAGTTGATGGTCTCACAAATGGTTCAGTAAAATCTTTGTCTTCTTTTCCCTGTACCTACTACTGGGAAGCAGTAAAAGCATGTAATGAATTCTGCAGCTGTTTGAAGTGTGGTGTTGCTCAGGCCATCTTTACAAATCTTGTAAGAGCTTTGCTTTTATATAGTAACTATTTTTTCAGCATCTTTCCTCATACTCTGGTTTTTGTTACAATCTTTTTCTTTCCATGACAAGAAATCAAAGTGCTGTGTGTCATGCAGCTGAATCTACACCTGAGGTCATTTTATAAGCAGCTGACCAACTTATGTTCTTTGGCTGTTCTAGCAGACTGTGCACAATAATGTGAACCTCTTGTCTCAACAGCATTGGCGACTTCTTGACATCTTGGAAGCTGAGAAAGAAGTGTTATCAGAAAAGATAGAGGAGGCTTTACGGCAGCAGTCACAAAAGCACAAGGTACTGGCTGCTTTTACCTACCCAAAAACTGGGGGTCTGATGTGCACTGTTGAGTCCTTTGGGCATGATCTTGTCAGTTATTAACATGAAGAGGAAGCAGCCCAAGGACTTTGGCTGGCTGAAATTACTTCCAGCCCTGTGTTGTGTGTTGCAGTTGAATTTTTCATACCATTCACAGGAATTGCTTGACAAGTGCTTGGATGAAGAGAGACAAAGAAGCAAGGAGGCCATAGCAGCTGCTGCAAAGGTATCTCACTGAGCAGTAGGAGTACTGCATCCAGTTCTGGAGCCCCTGTTACATGAGGGGTATGGAGGTGCTGGAAGGTGTCCAGGGGAGGGCCATGAGGATGATCAGAGGGCTGGAGCACCTCTCCTATGAGGGCAGACTGAAGGAGTTGGGGCTGTTCAGGCTGGAGAAGAGAAGGCTCCCAGGTTACCTAATTGTGGCCTTCCAGTATCTGAAGGGGGCCTACAAGAAGGCTGGGGAAGGACTTCTCAGGATATCAGGTAGTGATAGAACTAGGGGGAATGGAATGAAGCTGGAGGTGGGAAGATTCAGACTGGATGTGAGGAGGAAGTTCTTCACCATGAGAGTGGTGAAGCCCTGGAATGGGTTGTCCAGAGGGTGGTTGAGGCCCCATCCCTGGAGGTGTTTAAGTCCAGGCTGGATGAGGCTGTGGCCAGCCTGATCTAGTGTGGGGTGTCCCTGCCCATGGCAGGGGGGTTGGAACTGGATGATCCTTGTGGTCCCTTCCAACCCTGACTGATACTATGATACTGTGTGGCATCACAAAGTTCAGCAACTCCTGCTTGTTTCCCAGCTCCATTTGTAAGGCTGTGTTCTCATCCCTTTTTAAAAGCAGCTAGTTCTGTGACTCAGAAACACATCTGCCCCATCCTGTGCCTTAATACAACCACTCTGTAACTTCTGATTTACTGTGTAACAACTATTGGTATTGCAGCTGAATTGGTGGTGGTACCTAAATGTCTGGGCTCGTGCTCTTTGAGTTAACAATGTCAATACACCTTGACAAAGTAGGCAGCAGGGTCAACTGATGACAATTAGCATTATGTCTAATTTAGCATTTGTTAAATATGGTGATTTCCAGAAAGGATAGAACTGTTCTATAGATCATGGATAAATGCTGACACTTTAACAGGCTTTCAATGATTTTATTTGTTGGTGTTTGACTAAAAGTGAGTATTCACTCTTTTATATGATTTTCTTCTCTTTCATTAGGTGCATTTGAGTTAGGACAGTCATGCTGGAAATGGGAGGCTCTCTCATCTGTCTATAGTTCAGTGCAAAAGCTCAGCTGTGTGTGCTGGGAAAACACTGGTGTGATGATTTCATGTAATAGTTAAATAGAAACACTGGATGGGGGTTATCAAACATCAAACCAGTAAGATACTTATAAACTATCACGGTCAGAGCAGAGTATACCAAATGCCACAGAATCCAAAATAGTTTCCTTTAGCTTCCCTTATCTGAGCAGAGATAAATCAAGCAATCTTGCCTCACATTGGGCACCAGTTCTTTTGTGTGATGTAATGGTTTGGAACTTTACCACCACATTAACAGAAACTCGGCTCGCTCAGTTGGAGAAAGCAAATGGAAGCTATAGTTACAAGCAAAACTACATTCTACAGTGGAATGCAATGAATATGTACAAATATACAATATTTGCAATATTAAACAGGTATTTACAATCAGAAAACAGCACAGAAATCCCCCTGAACCCCTAGTGGGATCCCCAAAAGGAGCGGGGACAGCTGCTCCGCTTTCCACCTAATCTCCTCCCCTTTTTGTCTAATTAGAAGAAAAGAGAAAAGAGATGTTCAAGAGCTCAGTTAGTCTTATCTGCAAGGTCAGCTAGTAGCAGTAAAATCCTCCCAGCCAAAACAGAAGCAAAAAGCAGCGTGCCAGCGAAGGAAGAAAGGAATGAACAAAAATGTGAGACTGTTAGAATGCATCCCACACATCTGACCAATGAAACTCATTTAGAATAATCTTTTGTTTTCGTTTTTACACCCAGCTGTGGATTTGTTTGTACTTCTTCACTCTTCTGCTCAAAAATCTGCAGCTAACTTTTAAAGGCATAGCCTGGAACTGTCACAAGGGGGAAGGGTGCAACTGCTTCTTGTAGAACACAGAGATAATGAGCGTTAAGAGGGAAGATGCTTTTGTCTTGTGCATTGTCTCAGTCTATTTGTGGACTGTAGATACTTGTAACTAAGGCCAGGATTAATTCCTGTATCTGAATATTAAGTGGTGTACTGAGGCCAAAGCTGTCCCTGCTTCTGCCTCTCTACTGTGGGGGATTTGTTTTGGCATGAAGCAAAGCAGTGCTCATTATAACAGATTTTCAGTAGGTGGGAACTGAAGATCCTTGCTTTAGCTTTCTGTAACTAAGTCATTGTCTGGTGGTGACACCTGTTTGGTAGTACCTTAAGGTAAATCTAAGCTGATGGTTCAAGTGAAAAATCTGTGTCCCACATCTTGTCAGCTCATGCATCTCCTTAGAAAAAGTAATATACATGAGTTAGTCACCCATGTGGGCTGTTTTGGTCATGTATTTATGCTTAGTTTGTTTCAAAGGCTGAAAAAGAAGCAGTGCAGGAAGCTGTTCTGAAAGCTGTAGAAGAGGAGAGGAGAAATATGGAGAAGATTCACGCAGAAGAAAGAAAATCATGGGAAGCAGAACGTGACAGACATAAAGAGAAGATTGCCCAGGCTGTCTGGGAAGCCATGCAGGAGCAAAGAAAGCATAACCAGGTATATTTCACCTTTGATTGGACCTGCTGTGTATCTATTTCCCTTGTGCTGGGGCGGATTTTCTTGTGATACCTGTCGTTCTTCACCACACTGAGTTGATAGCTGCAGTGCAGAGCTCTTGTTACTTTCCCTTAGGCTCTGTGTCTGGGAAGAAATGACGCACACAAACCCAATTCCTGCAGCCTTTTTAGGCAGCTATTGAAATTAGCTGGCTTCTGCAGCAGCTCTTGCAGGACAGGCTGTCCAGGTGCTCCCAGTGCAGCAGCAGGAGGCTTCAATGCTCTGTAACCTGAGCTAGCAGTCAGTGGCCTGCTCTGGAACTGCCTGGCTCAGTAGTGCAGAGAGAGATCTTGGTGTACAGGAGGTTTCCTATGGTTTTCCTTGATTAGGAAGCACCAGGGAAGCAGGGAGACCCACCAGGAGACAGCAGCTCTCGTAGGCCAGGCTGATGAGGCGTGGGTTTTCCCAGTGCAACAGCAGTGACACACCATTATAAGAAGCCCTGAAGGGGCACAGTGATGTAGTTGCTGTGCACTGAGCAAACTCACAGGGCATGTGACATCATCTGGAGTATGGCTGGGCATGGCACAGCAATTTGCAGAGAAGAATGTGCAAGGAAGGTGCTGAAGCTTGTCCAGCTCAGCCAGGGAGTGATGGTGTGCACCCAGCACAAGGCCATGGCATTCCTGAGTCCTGCTGCGGTGATGCTGCTTCTCAAAGATGCTGTGGGCACAGCTACCAGCCAGGCTTCAGGCTGCAGGGTGGTGCCCCACTCTGACACCAACAGGAGCAGTGACACCTGTCAAAGCTGTGATCAGGAGGAGGACCTCCTCTGCTCAGTGGTGGAGCTCCAAGAGGAGGGAAGCAAGCTGAGAACCATCAGGGGATGTGAGGCTCTCGAGTGTCACCTTGTCCCCATGAGAGAAACCCAAGAGGCAGAGGTTGTGTTACTGGGAGCTCCCTGCCTTCTCCTGCACTGGCTCAGGAGCTAGTGGGCAATGGCAGCAAGCTCCTGCCCAAAGCAAGAGACACAGGTATTAGATTTATGTTTTCCCATAGCTGGATTTTTCAGTTTCTGATGCTGAAAGGCTGGGAGGAACAGCTTGTAAATTCACTGGGTTATTGGTGTTCTGCTATAGGTTGAGGAATTGGAAGCAAGATCTGTTTCATTCTGGTGTTGTCATTTGATGTTACTGATTTGTAACAAAAACTTTTATGTCCTGAGTAACAGCAACTGAAACCAAGACCTTTGGAATTTGAACTTGAAATGGCATAGCACAGAAGTCCTAAAACCAGCCCTTAGGAAACTTGGCACTGTTTCCCTTCCCAGTGTTACCTTCAAACCCAATCAACTGCACAAATCTGAGTTTTGGTGCTAAGCCATCATTATACTCTGTGTTGGTTAGACAGCAACACCTGTCCAGTCAGCTCTGCCATGGCCAAAAGGGAAATGCACATCTGACACCTTGGGGAAATGTCAGACTGGCCTTTGCCTCACTTAATTCTTTATGCTGTGCTCTTGATGCTTCCTGCTTCAGAATGGTCACTTGATACTATCCTTGTTTAGTACCACGTCATGAAACAACTGAGTGTAGCTGAATGTGAGTGAACAAAGTGATCTTTTGCTATCAGATACATAACAGGAGCTTGAAGAGCAGCGCTGTTACCTCAAGAAAGGTTTCCTTCTGACTAACACAGAATTTTGGAACCTAATTTGAGCCTAAGTTGAGGAAGAAGCAGCCTTATGTATTTGTAACAGAATTGCTCTTCTCTGACTTTATCTTCTTCATCTTCTCCCAGAGGAAATAATCTGTATGTGAGAAAAAGAAAATGTGGGCTTGTATTTATTTTTCTATCACACCAGCAACTCTCCTTGCAGCTTAGGTTAAAATTGAATTTTCTGCTGCCCTAAATTCATTTGAAGAGGCTTGCTTTACCAATTGGAACTCAAAGAAATGAAGTGGTAGTATTAAAGAGAAGGAATTTTTCCTTCCCTGATACTGTAAGGATGCAAAATGCAAAGCTCAGAAAGAGACACTTCTGCAAACAGGTAAGGTGGAGTGGCTTCCATTCTTGGTACCCATGAGTAACTCCAGGAGTAATTAATGGAAAGATTCAAATACACTCAAACGTCTTCAGTTTCTTTGAGATAGAAACCCACTTTGTGTGTTTTAAATATGTTTTGGTCTGTATCAGAGCTGGATAAGATCAAAGCCTGTTGTCTGAATCCAACATGCAAACAGGAAGTCAAGAGAATTGACTCTGGTAGTGGAAATTAGAGACACTGAGAACCATGGACCAAGAACCCACAGCCCTGGACTTCAGAAAGAGAATTTCTACCAAGTGGCTGCTAACTGAGAACAGAAAGATGCACATCAATGTGCAACACTGAGCAGTAACACTAGATGAGCCAGTAGGGAAAGGGTCACTGTTCCATGCCATGGGCAAGAGTTGGGAAACGAGGTGGGAAAGGCAATGTCAAAACGTTGTAGCTGTAAAATATTTAAGGGATGGGAATGAGGGAAAATCAGTCTCTGTGTCTAATCTCATGAATTTGTTGCCTTCTCCTTTGTCTTCCAAGCTAGAAAATATTTGTAGGGGTTTTGATCCTTTGTTTAGAAGAAGGAATCCACTAATTTTCTTTAGTATATAAAAGATTTTTTTCTTGATTGTTGTTGTTTCCACCATTTTTAACACAAGCACTGGGAGAACCTTGTAGAACTTGGTTGGAAAAAAAAACTTAAATTGTGCTGGTTCACATTTTTTTCATTCAGGCAATTTCAGCAGCAATCAAGCTGTGAGGATCACAGCTCTGTGGAATCAGGTGGTGAGATCTCCCTTCCTCTTCTCAACAGCATGTTTGAAAGAAGAGTCTCAGTTTTGCTGTGCAAGGGTGGCACAGGGGTTTCCTTTGGCCTCTTCTGGTGGTTGTTTTGTTGAGAGCCATAGGGAATGTAAAGCCAGAAGCTTTATGCAGATTATTTCTGCCTGTCCTAAAAAAGTCTCTCCTCAGCCAGATCCATGTTGAGGCCATGGATAATTTGCTAACTATAATGCTGCCAGACACAAATCCACAAGAAGGATATGGACATGCTGGAACATGTCCAGAGAAGGGCCATGAGGATGATCAGAGGGCTGGAGCTCCTCCACTATGAGGACAGATTGAGATAATTTGGGCTATTCAATCTGGAGAAGAAAAGGATCCAAGGAGACCTTATTGTGGCCTTCCAGGATCTGAAGGGGGCTACAAGAAAGCTGGGGAGGGACTTTTGAGGGTGTCAGGGAGTGATAGGACTGGAGGGAATAGAGCAGAACTAGAAATGGATAGATTCAGATTGGATGCTAGGAAGAAGTTCTGCCCCATGAGGGTGGTGAGAGACTGGCACAGGTTGCCCAGGGAGGTGGTAGAAGCCTCATCACTGGAGGTTTTTAAGTCTAGTCTGCATGTGGCTCTGAGCAACCTGATATAGCATGAGGTGTCCCTGCCCATGGCAGGGGGTTTGGAACTAGATGATCCTTAAGTCTCTTCCAACCCTAACAATTCTGTGATTCTGTGAAATCTGGGGATGGTTTATTAAATAATTCCTGATGAATATCAAAGATCTTGTTACCAAATGTGAAGCAGCAGAGTAAAGATAAACTTCAAGTGTAAGTAAGGACAAAGCCATAATGAGATACCATGCAGCAACCTGAACATGCCCCAGCTTGTTTTTTTACAGCAGCTGAAGAGTTGGAAGTCAAATGAATGCTGGATTTCATTGTAGTACAGCTTGGACTTTTCCAGTGACTGGGGGTCATTACTTAGGAGGCATGAGAATTTGGGGTAAATTGAAGATACCATTCTTGGAAGGCATGTAGCTCTGAAGGGATAAATGAGCTGTGTGGTAACAGCTGTTCTTGGGCACTGTCTCTGGAAGCTGTGTGAGTTAGGAAAAGGCTTTCCTTCGGTTGAGACTGGCAGCATCTGCAGGTTCCACACAGATGTTACCTCTCAGTGCCTCTGTAATAGAGATGGAGTTCTGTTGTTCAGAAGGGGACTCTTAGTTTTGGGGCAA
Organism: Melanerpes formicivorus; assembly: GCF_026170545.1. NCBI lineage: Eukaryota > Metazoa > Chordata > Aves > Piciformes > Picidae > Melanerpes > Melanerpes formicivorus. Next base: position 1,967,488 of record NW_027142416.1, read on the forward strand.
GTGGACTTGTGTTTGAAATCAGGGTGAATAAACTCTCCTTCAAAGACTTGAGGAGCCTTTGCTGGAAGATGGAGTTAATTTGCACAGTAACCTCATGATCCTTTTACAGGACATTGAAAAGTCATTCCAAATGAAGAAATAAAGTATATATCCAGCAGGCTTGATGTAGCCTGGCCTTGCTCCAGGATTTTCTGTTCTGTTTTTGTACATTGTATAGGGTTTTTATAGTGGTAGCCTCCCTTCAAGGGAAGTTTTGTCTGTCTGGTAGTTAACAGCATTGAGAGAAATGCTTGGTGAAACTCTTCTGTTAGAGTACCGATGTGTTTCTTCTAGAACACATCTTCTGAGTAGAGAATTGCCCCCCCACTAGATAAAGAGAAACTCCAGCAGGTTATTTGGCTGAAGCTTTCCCCCAGAATTCAAAACTCAGTGAAGCTCCTGGGGTGTAAACTGCAGTGAACGAACATGGACAGTGCTCTCCACTGGCATCTTCTTTCTTCTTGCTTCTTCTCTTTAGAATAAACAAAATCCACACATTCTTTGGGAATATTCATCCAGTTCTGCATAAACCAGAAGGCTGATTTGATCAGTGGACAATGCAGAGCAGTTACTGCAGTAGCTGCTGCAGCTGTGACACTGTCCTGCACTGTCTGCATTTCACAAAGCTGAACACTTAGTCATGAGGTCTGTGGTGACGGGTTGGACTCGATGATCTTTCAGGTCTCTTCCAACCTTGGTGATACTGGACACTGAATGATGTAAATGAGGTGAACTGAAGGAGGAGGGAGAGCTAGCAAGAGAAGCTGAAAGGAATTTATGCCCCACAAGTTTTGTTCTGAAGAAAATTCATTGCAAGTGAAATGAAAGCTGGCAGCTGCAGGGTGAGCCCTGGAAACGTAGGTCCATGGCATATCTTGAAATGAATAACTCTTGTGCAGCACTCGAAGCAGAGAATCATCTTTGTCATTTCCTGAAGGTTTAAGTTTTACAATCTTGTCCTTTACCCTAATTCTCCAGTACAAAAGAGCCTGAGTTCAGCACTGCCATAATCCACGCAGTAGATACATTTGAGACTCGGTGTTCTGATGGCTGCAAAGAATTAGGAAAAATAAAGTAAGAGCTCCTTTAATTTATGAAAAGAACCAACATAAACTTGACTTCCTCTTGAACATGAGCAAAAAGCACCAAGGCAAAATGATCTTACCAACGGGAAAGCATTTCAGGAAAACTGAGGCTGCAGTGTTTCATTCAGCCAAGCCACAACTTAAATATCCTGAGATATGCAAAGAAAAATCACTTTTCCTGTGAAAAGTTAACTGAAAAGCTTGTGGGGGGAAAAAAAAACCCAACAACCAAGCAGGAATGTGACCTTCCCAATGGCCTTTGCTGTGCAGATCTGAGTGTTCAGGACAATGGGATGTGTTCTCACTCCTGAGGGTTCGTGTGGTGTTCTTTGCACAATGATACGCTTGTGATTTATGATCTTGGAATGCATTAACATCATCTTATTGGCAAACATCAAAGCAGTTGAGAAAACATTGGCTCATCTGAAATGTGTGGGCTTGAAAGTGCTGAATGCTCTGCAGGAATTGATGAAGCAGGATAGGCTATTGTGTAGAAGGTGGAAGCAGATTGTCTGGGTCGTGTGGAGCGGCTGCCTACCTGCTGCCTCATCACCAATGCACCAGGCTGCTCAGCTGCTTCAGGCAGTGCTGCTGCTGACAGCTTTGGCAAACTTCAGTTCCTCTTCTACTCAATATCTTAAGGATTTCATAGAATCATAGAATTGTTAGGGTTGGAAGGGACCTCAAGGATCACCTAGTTCCAAGCCCCTTCCATGGGCAGGGACACCTCACACTGCATCAGGTTGCTCAGAGCCACATCCAGCCTGGCCTTCAAAACCTCCAGGCATGAGGCTTCTACCACCTCCCTGGGCAACCTGTTCCAGTGTCTCACCACCCTCATGGGGAACAGTTTCTTCCTGACATCCAATCTGAATCTACCCATTTCTACTTCTGCTTCCTTCCCCCTAGTCCTATCACTACTTGACGCCCTCAAAAGTCCCTCCCCAGCTTTCTTGTAGCCCCCTTCAGATACTGGAAGGCCACAATAAGGTCTCCTTGGAGCCTTCTCTTCTCCAGACTGAACAGCCCCAACTTTCTCAATCTGTCTTCATACTCTCCAGCTCTCTGATCATTCTTTTAGCCTTTCTCTGGACACGCTCCAGCACCTCCTGATCCTTCTTGTAATAGGGGCTCCAGAAGTGGATGCAGTACTCCAGGTGGAGTCTCACCAGAGTGGAGTAGAAGGGGAGAATCCCCTCCTGTGACCTGTTTGCTATGCTTCTCTTGATGCAGCCCAGGATGTGATTTGATTTCTGGTGCACACTGGTGGCTCCTGTTGAGTTCTCATCCACTAGCACCTCCAAGTCATACTCCTCAGGGCTGCTCTCAAGCCAGTCACTGCCCAGCCTGTACTGGTGCTTTCATTTCCACACTGTCATGTGGAAGTGAAAAAAAAAAAATCACCCAAACAGACATACACATAAAACCCAAAAGATGAAAGCATTTGGTGCACACTTAAAAGAACTGGCTTTTGTTTCTTTTCTGCTGTTGCTTAAACTAGTTGTGTGGGGGGTTTGTTGAAAATGATTCTTTTTCTAGACATTTTTCTAGGTGTTTTTTCTCGTTGTCCTGTATTTCAGAGGGTTGGAAGAGCTAAGAAGGAAAAAGTTCGACTAAAAATTTATTTCCCACTCCAAATATTAGACAGGTTTATTAGCTGTAGAATGCTCCTTTCTTAGCCCTGTAACCTGTGAATAAAACCACTTTCTGTTCTCACACATCAAATCCGGAGGTGTGCCATGGAGACTTTGGAGGATAATGGGGGAAAAAATTCAAACCCATGGGGATTCTGCAGCTGTCTTGTCTTTTATTGACCAGTGAGACTGCTTTTGCAGGTAGGTTTCCTTATATACCCCTTTGAGGTGTCAGAACTCTGGGATTTTGTTTGTTGGCACTGTAGTTTCCTTGCCTTCTAAACCCAGAGAGAACACAGAGTGCAGGTGCATGCCGCTTTCCTTACTCTGAAGGCTGCGGATGGGTTTCCTGCTGGGTCTGCTTCTCTGGCCTTAATTCTTTTGTGTACAAAGACACTGGAGCTTTTTAGCTTGAAAAGGAGGAGGCTGAGGGGATTTCTCACTGTTCTCCACGACTGCCTGAAAGGACATTGTGAGAGGTTGGTGCTGGTCTCTTCTCACAGGTAATGAGTGATGGAACCAGAGGGAAGGGCCTCAAGCTGTGACTGGGTAGGTTTAGACTGGACATTAGGAAGAAATTTTTCACAGCAAGAGTGGTCAGGCATTGGAAGAGGCTGCCTAGGGAGGTGGGGGAGTCACCAACCCTGGATACGTTTGAAGGTGTTTTGGATGTGGTGCTTGAAGATATGGTTTAGTGGTGAACCTTGTAGAGTAGGGTTCTGGGTTGTGCTTGGTGATCCTGAGGGTCTTTTCCAATCTGAATGTTTCTGTGATTGTATTTTCAAGGCTGTTCTTGCAGACCCCCTTTCTGTCTGTTCACCCATGTATTTCATACATGCTCTTTATCCTGAACTGTTTGTGTGAGAGCATGCAGTCAGTGAGCTGCTGTTCCTATGATGAGGGTGCAAAATCTGTTTCTTCTACCCCTGTGAGTGCTGTGCTGCATGGAATGATGATGTTGTCCCAGCTTAATGATAAAACTCTCATCCTGCTTGTATCACAGTATCACCAAGGCTGGAAGAGACCTCAAAGATCATCAAGTCCAACCTGTCACCACAGACCCCATGACCAGACCATGGCACCAAGTGCCACATCCAATCCCCTCTTGAACACCTCCAGGGATGGTGACTCCACCACCTCCCTGGGCAGCACATTCCAATGGTGAACGACTCTCTCAGTGAAGAACTTTCTCCTCACCTCCAGCCTAAACTTCCCCTGCTGCAGCTTGAGACTGTGTCCACTTGTTCATAGTATCAGTCAGGGTTGGAAGGGACCACAAGGATCATCCAGTGCCAACCCCCCTGCCATGGGCAGGGACACCCCACACTAGATCAGGCTGGCCAGAGCCTCGTCCAGCCTGGGCTTAAACACCCCCAGGGACGGGGCTTCAACCACCTCCCTGGACAACCCATTCCAGGGCTTCACCACTCTAATGCTGAAGAACTTCCTCCTCACGTCCAGCCTGAATCTCCCCACCTCCAGCTTCATTCTATTCCCCCTAGTCCTATCACTCCCTGATATCCTGAGCAGTCCCTCCCCAGCTTTCCTGTAGCCCCCTTCAGATACTGGAAGGCCACAATTAGGTCACCTGGGAGCCTTCTCTTCTCCAGACTGAACAGCCCCAACTCCTTCAGTCTGTCCTCACAGGAGAGGTGCTCCAGCCCTCTGATCATCCTTGTGGCCCTTCTCTGGACACGCTCCAGCACATCCAGATCCCTCTTGTAATAGGGGCTCCAGAACTGGACACAGTACTGCAGGTGGGGTCTCACCAGGGCTGAGTAGAGGGGGAGAATCACCTCCCTTGACCTGCTGGCCACACTTCTCCTGATGCAGCCCAGGATCTGATTGGCTTTGCGGGCTGCAAGTGCACACTGAGAGCTCATGTTGAGCTTTTTGTCCACCAGCACCCCCAAGTCTCTCTCCTCAGGGCTGCTTTCCAGCCAGTCACTGGCCAGCCTGGATTTGTGCCTGGGGTTGCCTCGACCCAGATGCAGGACCCTGTCCTTGGTCTTGTTGAACCTCATGAGGTTGGCTTGTGCCCACCTCTCCAGCCTGTCAAGGTCCCTCTGGATGGCCTCCCTTCCCTCCAGCCTGTCTGCTGCACCACACAGCTTGGTGTCATCAGCAAACTTGCTGAGGGTGCACTCAATGCCACTGTCCATGGCACCCACAAAGATGTTGAACAAGAGTGGTCCCAGGACTGATCCCTGAGGGACTCTGCTTGTCCCTGGCCTCCACTGGGACATGGAGCCATTGACAGCCACTCTTTGGGTGCGGCCATCAAGCCAGTTCCTTATCCATCTAGTGGTCCACCCATCAAACCCATGTGTCACCAGTTTGGAGACCAGGATGTGGTGCAGGACAGTGTCGAAGGCTTTGCTCATATCCAGGTAAATGACATCAGTTGCTCGCCCCTCATCTATTAATGTAGTCACCTGCTCATAGAAGGCAACCAGGTTGTTCTGGTGCTGGTTACTAGAGAGAGGAGACCAACCCCTTCCTGGCTGCAACCACCTTTCAGGTAGTTGTAGGGGGCAATGAGGTCACCCCTGAGCCTCCTCTTCTCCAGGCTAAGCAACCCCAGCTCCCTCAGCCTCTCCTCATAGGGCTGTGCTCAAGGCCTCTCCCCAGCCTTGTTGCCCTTCTCTGGACACGTTCAAGTGTCTCGATATCCTTCTTAAACTGAGGGGCCCAGAAATGGACACAGGACTCAAGGTGTAGCCTAACCAATGCAGAGTACAGGGGCACAATGACTTCCCTGCTCCTGCTGGCCACACTGTTCCTGATGCAGGCCAGGATGCCATTGGCCTTCTTGGCCACCTGGGGCACACTGCTGGCTCATGTTCAGGCGGCTGTTGATCAGTACCCCCAGGTCCCTCTCAGTTTGGCAGCTCTCCAGCCACTCTGACCCCAGCCTATAGCTCTGCATGGGATTGCCGTGGCCAAAGTGCAGTGAGCCAGTGCTGTTTGCCAGCAAGCTATGCTTCCTTTAACCTGCACAGCTTGCATCTTGGTTCTGTGTGACACAGCAGGCTGTCTGGTAACTTGCAAGGCCAGCCTGGTCACCCTGTGTGGTGGATGGGCACCACTGGGGGACTGCTTGGTGGCAGTTCCCTATGGTCTTCCTTGGTGTTCTGCTGCTTCAGTGGCATCGTGCACCACTGACTCCTAGGTGCAGATGGCTGCTCCATGCTTTCTGTGCAAGGCTGCCTCCTGGCTCACATCAAATTCAGAAGCCTGACTCACTTTTTTTCTCAGTGCCCACTTGGAACACTGTTTCTGCCTGCACTGCAAACGCTGATCAATCTCTTTTCAGGTGCTTTAGAAATGAATCACTGTCACTTGGGGTTCAGCAGGACCCTGAGCCTTTTCTTCTCTTTCCCACTCTCCAAATACTTTCTGCTACCTTCAACATCAAACATGCTTCCTGTTCCTCTGGATTGTGTGGGGGTTTTGTTCCAGATCTGATTGTGAAGAGAATTGTTTGCGTGTCTCTGGTTCACTGAAGCATCAAATCTGTAAAACATCTTTGCAAACAGCACAGCTGCAGCCTGCATCCAAGCTCACACTTTTTCTCTATTCTTATTAATTCCGTCCAAACAACTGTAGTTTGTCCTTCTAGAGTACTGCCAAATGATCACTTTCCAGGCCTTTACCTTGGGTTTCCCAGCACTCTTTGTTAAATAGGCCATGAACTGCTTTTAATCCCTGTTTCAGAGTTTGGTTTTGCTTCTCTCTCCTCATTATTCACTCTATGGTATCTGTTGCTAGAAGATCATCTTCTACCTATACAAAGTTGTCATTGCTTTCCTTTCTCTTGTGGTGCTTTGGTATTTGGGGGGATTTCTGTGTGCCATATATTAATTCAATTTCCTTAAACATCCTCCAAACCCTTCTCATCTCTGCTATAGAGAGCAGTGGGTGTGCTGCCAAATGAAGTTAATTCAAAATGGTATCAGGTTATCAGTCTCTGTCCATTTGTTCTTTGTTTCTTCTTACAAGTAAGTTACAGACTCTGACAGGGGAGGCAGGTTTGGAATGCTCCACTAGTTCTGTGTTTCTGCACTCCCCAGCAGAATGACAGATTTGCTCTTAACTTCATTAGACTTTGCAGGGTGTTGACTGAATGGGAGAGTGTTAATCTTTGAAGATCAGTAGCTACTGTTTTCAGTAACAGGCTTGGGCTAGCAGAACATTGCTGTGCACATTCAGTGTCTTCTGGGCTGATACAAGACCTTTTGTGGTGGGGGGGGTTTCACTACCGTGATTCCTACCCAAAGAGGCTGTTGCTAGCGAAGACCTCACTCTTCAGAGGACATCTTTTTCAGTTCCTGTTGCCTTTAACACATTGAGTGTTGACTCACATTTCTCTGGAGAGGATATCCAACCATTATTTTCAGCTTCATTTTCTCCTTTTGTGGCGTTCCATCTTGCAGGTGTTTGTGTCCAGTGCTTCTGGAGACCATGGTGATTCCATAAGGACAAGGAAAAGCGTTTCTCATGGAAATAAAATGCTGTGCAGTCTTCAGTGTGTGAGGAAGCACTGAGTGGAGAGAGATCCCTCCCATTAGATCAGTTTATTTTTAATGTGGGGCTTGCTAAGACTGGAGAAGGAGCAGCCCACTGCATTCAGACTTTACCCATGTCTGCCTTCAGAAGGAGTCTGGAGCAGCCCATAACCACAGGCAGTATAACTGGAAGGTTGCTGTGTTCTGAAAAACCACAAACACTGCAGGCTGTGGTTGCATTTCCTAGATAAAATTCAGCACTGCCACCTGATCCTTGTGTGGAAACACCAGAATTTTCCTATGAAACTGCAAACCCTCATGAAGCTTTCTGGTTTTAAAGCACTGCCTGGAGTGCCCTGCTTTGTACAGTGCCCTGGTTTTCCTGTCTGTCTCGCTGCAGATGGATCCTTTGTGGTCATACAGTTGTGATTCCTAATTGTTGACTCTGAGTTTTCAGCTGAGTGCTTGAATGACTTTATTTTCTTTTTCTATTAGCTTTTCTAATCCTCTGTCTTGTGTCAAGCACATGTTTGTAAAGGCCTGAAAAGAAGCCAAGATTATGGCTCATGTACTTCAGCCTCTGATCTGGGTTTTATTTCTGAAAAAAAGAAGGAGCTGCACATGGAGTGCAATTTGTGCAGTGTTCTTCCTCAGCTTCTGATGGGAAACTGGGTTTCCCTCTTTTCTTGAATCTATCAAGTATGGAGCATTCATGGGGTTCTTAATAACCCAAGTGCAGGATCTTGTTGAACCTGATATGATTGGCCATGTCCCCTTAATCCAGTCTGTCCTGATCCTTCTGGAGATCCTTCCTACCTTCCAGCAGATCAGTACTCTAGCCCATAGAATCACAGAGTTGTTACGGTTGGAAGGGACCTCAAGGATCATCTAGTTCCAACACCTCTGCCGTGGGCAGGGACACCTCATGCTATATCAGGTTGCTCAGAGCCACATGCAGACTAGACTTAAAAACCTCCAGGGAGGAGGCTTCCACCACCTCCCTGGGCAACCTGTGCCAGTCTCTCACCACCCTCATGGGGAACAACTTCTTCCTAGCATCCAATCTGAATCTATCCATTTCTAGTTCTGCTCTATTCCCTCCAGTCCTGTCACTCCCTGACACCCTCAAAAGTCCCTCCCCAGCTTTCTGTAGCCCCCTTCAGATCCTGGAAGGCCACAATAAGGTCTCCTTGGATCCTTCTCTTCTCCAGACAGAACAACCCCAACTCTCTCAGTCTGTCTCCATAGGTGAGGTGCTTCAGCCCTCTGATCATCCTTATGGCGCTTCTCTGGATATGCTCCAGCATGTTCAGATCCTTCTTGTAATAGGAGCTCCAGGCCTGGACACAATACTCCAGGTGGGGTCTCACCAGAGTGGAGTAGAGGGGGAGAATCACCTCCCTTGACCTGCTGGCTATGCTTCTCTTGAGGCAGCCTAGCCTAGCTTAGGGTCATCTGCATTCTTACAGAAGATACCCTCAATCCCCTTGTCCAGATAATTGCTAAAGATATTAACAAGAACTGGTTCCAAAGCCCTGGGGAACACTGCTTGTGACTGGCCACCAACTGTATTTATCTCCATTGCCCACCACTCTGCACCTGGCCATCAGCCTGTTCTCCTACCCAAGCCATGAGCAGCCAATTTCTCCAGGAGCATGCTGTGGAAAACACTATCAGACACTTGGCTCTTGTGAGGCTCTGGCTACTGTGTTCACTTAACACTGGAATGTGGTGTGGAGTTGTGCTCACTCAGCTGGGTGGCATCCCCTGGTAGCCGAGAAAGTACAGGGGCTCAGGTGGGAATAGCTCTTCAATAGGCTCATTATCCCCAGCACCTTCAGGAAATAGGCATTTGCTTTTTGAACCTCTGGGATTTTGGGAGTATCCCACTGATTCAGAATTATTCACATTTTTCTGAACTCCTGGATATTGAGAAAATATAGGGGAAAACCCCCTCAATATTTCTGCTGTAGAGTGAAGCACTGAAAAGCAGTGAGGGACTGGGCTGAATTCTTCACTCTTCCCTTGTTTTTGTTCCATTTCTAGTGAAGCTGAGGCCCCTTGGATCTCTTTATTATAAAATTATTACTTTGTGAGTATGATAAATGTCACTAACAATTAAGGCAACTCCTTTGAACAGAATAGGAGCAATCAGTAATCTTGGAGTCCTTGTGATAAAACAAATGAGAGGGTACTTTGTATTTTAATCTGCTTGTAGTTCTTGAGAGAAGCTTGATTGCAAAGAGTGAAACCCAGTGTGGTTATGGAAAGTTTTCTTTGTTGCCTCTACGAGATGCTGCTCAGCTTTGCTTTCACTGCTATTGGTAGCTGTCTGCCATTGTAGATGGAAAAGGACCAAGTCCAGAGCAGGGCCACAAACATTATCCAAGGGATGGAGCACCTCTCCTGTGAGGACAGGCTGGGGGAGCTGTAGCTGTTCAGCCTGAAGAAGAGAAGACACTGGGATGGGGACCTTAGGGCTGCCTTCCAGTGCCTGAAGGGATCCTCCAAGAAGGCTGCAGAGAGACTTTTCCTGAGGGTGTCCAGCAACAGGACAAGGGGGAATGGTTTGAAGCTGAGGGAGAGCAGGGCTAGACTGGATCTGAGGAAGAAGTTCTTCAGTGTGTGGGTGGTGAGGGTCTGTAACAGGCAGCCCAGGGTGGCTGTGGCTGCCTCCTCCCTGGGGGTATTGAAGGCCAGGTTGGATGAGGCCTTGATCAGCTGAATCTAGTTGAGAGGTCTCCTTGGGCATGGAGGGGAGGTTGGAGGAGGTGAGCCCTGAGGTCCCTTCCAGCCTGAGCCATTCTGGGATTCAAGGAAAGTATTATTTCCATTGTCATTTTTCTGCTTTAATCTCTGTGTAGTAAAACACTCTGCCATCAAAGTGTTGCTGGTTGTTTCTGTTTTCTTGCCTTCTTTTTAATAGACTTGTTGACTTAAATTCTATTTTTATTTGGACTTTGGCTCATGTAGTGTTTCACATACCATGACAGCAAGGGCTGTCAGCACACTCCAATTGATTCTAAGTATATTTCGGACATTAAACATTTTCTACATATTAATATCTAGCACCTTAGCAGTTCTGTAAGAGTTTAATGGGGTAACTGTTGGGATTGGGTTTTTTCCATTCCAATACAAGACAGCATTTTGGGAGCTTTTGACAAATGAAGCTGGCATGAGAATATCATTAGGTTATTTCTATAATATATAAATTTCTGCTGCTTTTTCTTTGCAGTCTTGCCAGAGTTCTGTAGTGAAAGAGACCTTTGTCTCAGGATTCTTCTTTCCTAAACTGAATTAAAATAGAAACAAAATCATAACAATTTTTCACTGCTATGGTTCTCATGTTCGCTGTACTCCAGAAAAATGGGGACCACATAGTTGAGCATTTCAAATTCAGAACGTTAGACTTTTTCTGCTATAAATACAGCAAAATTCTGCCTTGGGTTTTGAAGGAAAAGAAGTAAATAGGAGGTTTTTCACCTGGAATAATGAGTGACCATTAGCTAGCTAAAGGTAAGAAATAACACTTTTTTTATGGGTAGCAAGACTTCCACTGTTGACTCTTCTGGGTTTGGTTTTTGCTGTTGTGTATTGCTCTGACACTGTTACATTGTTCTCTGGTTTGCTTTCAGAAATCTTATCTCTGTCACTTCATTTTGCCTTCATTGTGGGAACAAAACTTATGGCTAAATCCTGTTAGTACTTTTTTTGAGTGGATTTGGGAGGCTGGGACTTAAGCTCTAGGATAGTGACTTTGGTGCAGAAATTTGTTTCCCGAGCTGATAACTTAGGTAAGTGAAGAATGGGGGTGTTTTATGAAGAGATCCCTGCCTTTCTCTGCTGTGATGCGTTTCTAGTGCTGAATCACATTTTGTGTAATGATAATTGGGGATCCAGCAATGCTAATAAGGATCTGTGGTTGCTTTTTAGTCCTCTGCACGGGACGTCCCTGGCAGTTCCCAGGTTTTGGGAGCAAATTAATTGTCATTAGGATTCTGCTTGATATGATGTTAGAGTAGCCCTTGTGGTTTGGAGTAAAAGGGGCAGAGTGGTGACCTCCCAGCTCTCTATAGTTTCCTGAGGAGGGCAAGTGGAGGGAAGGTGCCAGTCTCCTCTGCTTGGTATCCGGTGATAGGATTCATGGGAATGGCTCCAGCCTGCATTGAAGAAGGTTCCTAACATCAGACTTGCTCTTAGGAAACATTTCTTTACAGAGAGGGTGATCAAACACTGGGGCAGGCTTCTTAGACAGGTGGTCAATGCCCCAAGCCTGTCACTGTTTAAGAGGCATTTGTCCAATGTCCTTTAGAACATGCTTTGACTTTGGTAAGCCCTGAACTGATCAGGCAGTTGGGCTAGATGGTCATGGTGGGTCCCTTCCAGCTGGAACTGGTTCTCTTCTGTGTTCTTCACAGCAACCAGTACACCCCTGCTTGTGTTGGGCACCATTTGCCTGCACTGCTTCCTTACCCTCTGCTCCCAGGGAACAGCACCTTTCTGTTGCCAGAGCTGCGAATGGATCTCTGCTCTCTGTTGCAGGTCCTTTTGTGCTTGCAGGACTGAATTTACACATCCTTGTACAGATAATTGTGTGTGCTGAGGAACATTCTCATTAAGGAAGGAGTGTGGTCCTGATTAAAGAGACAGCCTGTGTTACATTTTGCAATACTGCCGACATTTACACTTCTGTGTTGTCCTTTTGAAAAGGAGATTGTCAAGGAAGCCTTAATGGAGGAGAGAAAACAAAGCGAGAAGGCAATTGAAGAAGCAGTGAAAAGGACAAGAGAGGAACTGATGGAGTACATTAAAGAGCAGAAAAGGGTGAGTTATTACTGGCTCATTTCATACAGTGAGAAACTGAAGTTGATTAATCCTGAAACCTGTCTTAAAACTCATAAGAAAATAGAATCAAGACTTGTGTCCTCAGATTTGGCACTCTGTTGTTCAGACCATTTTTTCACTGGGATGTATTTTGTCTTAGGCATTTGTAGAGTTTTAAGATGACCATAATGTAAAAGGCAAGGGGGAAAGCTTTGAAGCTGAGGGAGAGCAGAGCTGAACTGGATCTTAGGAAGAAGTTCTTCAGAATGAGGGTGGTGAGGCTCTGAAATAAGCTGCCCAGGGAGGCTGTGGCTGCCTTCTCCCTGGGGCTGCTGAAGGCCAGGCTGGATGAGGCCTTGAGCAGCTGAGTCCAGTTGAGAGGTGTCCCTGCTCATGGTGGGGAGGTTGGAGGAGGTGAGCCCTGCAGTCCCTTCCAGCCTGAGTTTTTCTGGGATTCATTGATTCTATGATATTTTATTCCTCTTTTTCTAGGTCAGAGGAGGAACTTGGTTTAGTTTTATTTAATACTCAATATGTTCAAACTCTCATTCACTTCTTGTTTTAGTACCTCTTAGATCATTTGAATCAATGAATGCAGCAGTTGAAATGCACAGTGTTTCTTTATTGCAGTAACTTAAAGATGGGGCCCAAGTGCAGTCTTGTCAGATTCCAGTTGTGATCTGAGTTCAGGTCACTGACAGCATTGCAGTGTTAACAGCAGATGCTGTTTTGAGGTCACAAATGAACTTTACTGTGCAGCTTGCATGCATGCAAAGGCCATGAAATTTCCCCACCAGCATATGTTGGCTGACAGTGTGCAGGTGTCCTGGCGTTATGGTGAGCATGTTGTACAGCCACTGCCCTGCTGCTGCTGGGAGATGGCACCTTCTGCATGTAGATCAGCCTCAGATATTTCCTTAGTGCTGCTTAATGCTTGTGGGTTAACAATAAATGGCACTTAGAGCACACTTTGATTTGCTATCAGTAGGAGGGGAAAAAAAAGTTACCTGTGCTGAGGTTTTTATTGTGGGATCCTTTGATATTTGAAATTAATGACTTGAATTCTTTTCTCTTTTTGATTACTTCTGTGTACTGGATTTTGTGCCAGGCCTTTGTGCAACATTTCCTCATGGGGTTTCATTTGCTTTCCATTCCCATGGTTGACTTCTTGCTGTCTGCAGGAGTGTGCAGTTTGTGTTTTAGAAGAAGGATGTCTGGCAGGGTCAAATTAATGCTTGACCTGGGTTCTGCAAGGGTGCCTTTGCAGGAACTTAAAATGGGAGGTTACACTGGAACTAAACTATTGCAACCTGGTGAAGATATTTGTGTCTCCTGGAGTTTTTCAGTTTTCTACCAACTTTTCATGTACAAAAACCACCTTTTTTTTCTTTTTTTAATTAAGCCAAGAGGAGGAAGAGATTCTGAGATATTCTTCCCACTTCCAAAACACTGGAAAACTGTTGGAAAAACAGCCTAGGATTTTCCTGTTCAGATAGCTAAACTTTGATGCCCACATGCCATCTGAAATGCTCATTTGTTTTTGTGTTTCTATCTAGACATCTTTATTCTCCTTTGATTATTTCATGTTTTCAAAGGAGCTTTCATGGGGAGCCAGGAATTCATCTCTGCAGATCCCTTTCATTGCACTTTCTTTCTTTTTACAGCCATAGTTTTTATGTTTGATGAATAGTTGTTTTTAGTAAAGATTTAAAAGGCTGCAGAGGGACTTTTCATCAGGGTGTCCAGCAATAGGACAAGGGGAAATGCTTTGAAGCTGAGGGAGAGCAGGGTTGGACTGCATCTGAGGAAGAAGTTCTTCAGTGTGAGGGTGGTGAGATGCTGGAGTAGGCTGCCCAGGGGAGCTGTGGCTGCCTCCTGCCTGGGAGTGCTGAAGGCCAGGCCGGATGAGGCCTTGATCAGCTGAGTCTAGCTGAGAAGTGTCCCTGCCCATGGTGGGGAGGTTGGAGAAGGTGAGCCCTGAGGTCCCTTCCTACCTGAGCCATTCTGGGATTCTTTGATGATTCTATGATATTTTATTCCTCTTCATGTAGTTCAGAGGAGGAATTTGATTTAGTTTTATTTAATACTCAGTATGCTCAAATTCTCATTCACTTCTTGTTTTAGTACCTCTTAGATCGTTTCATTCAACGTGGCTGCTGCAGAGAACAGTCACAAGTGTGAGCATTCATTAATAAATCACTCAAGCTAGAGTATGATTTCTTTGTTTATTGTTATTTTTTTCCTAAGATGAGCTGAAAATCGCTGCCATCTCTGTTACAGTGTGGCAATAATCTGTATGCCTCAGTTTCTTTACAAAGTGTTAATAAAGCAATTATTTTACGTTGAAATACACTATCAAAGCTCCCCTGGCGTTGAGCGCTCGGCAGTGGTGGTACTCTCAGCACTTTCACAGGTCGTTCTCATCCTACTTGAATGACGTACTTCAGAGGAGATTTCTCTGAAACAGATGCTTGGCACTGGCCAAGATGCAAGGTTATATTTTCCATTCATTTCAATTTTATTGACATTTCTTGGTTTAAAAAAGAAGTATCGTTGTATGGTTTTTTTCCTGCATGTTTCATGCAGCAGCAGCACATGAGAGCGTGCCTTGGGCTCACCCCCTGCTTTGTGCTTCGGTGCTTCCACTGCGCAGAAGATCCAACCAAGTTGTGCATTCTGATACCTGCTTTGTGTACGTGGTCGAATTTTCCTTCACCATTTTCATGTTCTTAGCCCAGATACCACACTTTAAAAGTGGAATGGAGTGGAATGGAATGGAATGGAATAGAATAGGAGTAGAATAAACCTTCAAGATCATCACATCCAACCCATCATCCAACACCACCTAATCAACTAAACCATGCAACCAAGCACCCTATCAAGTCTCCTCCTAAACACCTCCAATGATGGTGACTCCACCACCTCCCTGGGGAGCCCATTCCAATGGGCAATCACTCTCTCTGTGTAGAATTTCTTCCTAACCTTCAGCCTAAACCTCCCCTGGCGCAGCTTGAGACTGTGTCCTCTTGTTCTGGTGCTGGGTGCCTGGAAGAAGAGACCAAAACCCAAGGAAAGGTACAAAGACTCAGAAGCAGTAGTGTCTTACACTAGGTGCTCTCAGGTCTGCTCCAAGGAATTCCTTTGACCTTTTTTTACTGGAAGCCTCAAAGCTGCTGTCTGCTAAGATGGTCAATCCCAAAGAATGTTCTCAGTACTTGGTTCATTCTGTTTGGGTGCCGACTTGTTGCTTCACACAATTAATTAATGAAGTCCTGCAATTAACAATGCTTAAAGTATGACATAAATAATTAGGTTTCAGAACAAGAGGACAGTCTCAAGCTGCGCCAGGGGAGGTTTAGGCTGGATGTTAGGAAGACATTCTTCACAGAAAGAGAGATTGGTGGTGGAACACTGGAACAGGTTGCCCAGGGAGGTGGTTGAGGCCCCATCCCTGGAGATATTCAAGGTGAGACTGTCTCGGTCCAGGGAGGGAAAGCGCCTCAGTTCCTTTGAATATTCCTGTGTTATGAAACTAGAGGCACAAATGAGGCCAAAATATCAACAGTGAGGCTATTTTTTAACAGAATAAAGTGGATGGATCAGGAGGAGAGAGAAAAGAGAGAGTGAGAGAGAAAAGAGGGAGAGAGAAGAGGAAAGGAATTATATTACCACACCCCTCACTGTCCAAGGCAGTTTGGGTCTGTGGAGGAAGGCTGCTGCAGCTTTGGCGTGGAGAAGAGGTCATCCTTGTTGGCTGTGCTGTCCTCTGAGCAACCTCTTCGGCTCCATGAGTTGTAGCAGGCAGAACTGAGGACTCAGAGAGAGGATTCCTCTTGGTCTGCTTCTTCCAGGCTACATGGTGATGTCTGTCATTTATCTCTCCTGGTATTCTCTCTGTTTTTCTTCAGAACAGCATTGCCCTGGGCTTTTCCTTCTTCTCCAGCCAGTAGTTGCTCAGATCTTTTATACAATTTTTTAGGTATGTATATTCCAGAGAGTATGGATAGCAGTGCCAGGGGAAGTTTAGGCTGGAGGTGAGGAGAAAGTTCTTCACTGAGAGAGTTGTTCGCCATTGGAGTGTGCTGCCCAGGGAGGTGGTGGAGTCACCATCCCTGGAGGTGTTCAAGAGGGGATTGGACGTGGCACTTGGTGCCGTGGTTTTGTCATGAGGTCTGTGGGGACAGGTTGGACTTGATGATCTTTGAGGTCTCTTCCAACCTTGGTGATACTGTGATACTGTCCAGAAACTGAATAAGGCTGGAGTGAAAAAAGAAGTGAAAAAGGTGAAACCCAACATCTTTCCAGGTGTCTTATCAAAGTTCTAATAATTAAATCAGTTAATTGGTCACTGCTATACTTCAAGTGAGGTGTTGCCAGTTACTCATTTTTAGAAAGAAAGGTCAGGAAATTCTTTAGTCTGCTTCCTGCTTTTTTCAAACTTAAATGGTGTTCAGGCAGCTTCTACATGATCTGCAAATGCCTTTAGTTGAACCCCAGGCATCGTTAACTCTGTAAATCACGCCACTGCTGGCAGGTTTGGTGTGCAGTGGGCTCTACAAAAGTGCTCTGTTGTCCAGATGCAGCACTCTTGCTGTTGGTGTGCAGGCTGCAAGTTGTTTATAGGTCACAGGTCAGTAATTTAACTGAGTGCTTCAGAACACCTTCATTCTTCATGCTGCAGTGTGCAGTCTGTGGCAGACAAAGCCAGAACTCTAATATCATGCCTAATGTTACGTATTTGTTCTGTTCTTGTCACCACTAAAGAGAAGTGAATTCCTGTAGTTGGCATGCACAAGAGAAACCCAGGTCTTTTGCTGAATGAGTTATTTGAAAAACCTTTCTAAATGACAAGGATTTACTTCAAGAGATAAGTGCTTAAAGTGAGCATTTCTTACATTTGTCCTGCTGAGCTCCTACTCACAGAGCCAGCCAGCAAGCAGCCTGGGTTTTTTCCTGTTTGCACTGACAGTCATCTTCCTCAGGACAGTGTCCTGCTTGTTTTGTGACAACAATGCTAATGAAGCAGCTACATTCTCTCTGCTGCATTGTGCAGCTCTCATGGATTCTAAAGGGCATATTTGGGCCTACAGGGGAAAGCTTACGTGTTAGGTCTTGAGTAATCACTTAAATGTCAGGCTTATTTTCATGCAGCTCATGTTTCCCTGAAAGACAAGTCACTTGTCACAACTGTATTCCGATCCCCACTCCAGGGGCAGAGATGCAGCCATTGTGATGGAATGCACTGCACTGCTCTGTGGTCCCATATGGTTTGTGCAGCTGTGCCTCCTAACCTTTAGAGGAGAGCACAACTCAGTGCTGCCTTTCTCTGACTAACATTTACCAACATGGAAGCAAACACTACAGGATTGGAAGCATCCAAAGGAGATATCCTTGGAGTTTAGTACTGGCCTGGTTTCAGACGGCTCTTACAAGCCAGCCTCCCACACATAGATCAGGAGGGAAAGTAACACACAAAACCCTCCTGGGCTGAGATAAGGATTTGGATGAGATGATGCAGTGTTGCAGTACCTTAGCACAGCAAAAGCGGCAGCAGCAGAAGCCAGCCATAAACTGAGCCACAAGCCCACAGCCAGCCCAGCTGTAAAGCCCAACACCCCAAAACCAGAAACAGCAAACAGAATAGGAAGCCTCTCATGTTCCGATCTGAACTTCAAGCCCTGTGATGCTTTGCTCCAGCCTGCACTTCCATGGTCAAACTGGCATGACAGCAGCCTGCTGTTGAATATCAGCAGCAGATCCAGCTCGAGCCATGACAGTCAATATATGTATCTTTTTTTCCTAAGGACCTGTTTCAGTCACAGTATTTCCTTTATATTTAAGAATCCCTGGCAAGCTGGCGTAAGCCATATCTGTCTTACCATAAAACAAAGAAAAAGCTGGCACATTTCACAGGTGAATGACTCCTTTGGTTTGCTAATAACACCATTGCTTTTGGAAACATGATTTTCAGGCTCTTGTCCTGCCTCCCTGAGCAGGTGTTTGCTGTGCAGTTCTGTCTAACCAGCAAGATGCCTGGGAAGTTACCTCTATGGAGTTGTGGTACGGCCTAAGACAGTCTGCTGAGCTATTTACATGAAGTGGAAATATTTGTGCCCTTCATTGAAAAAATATGCTTGGAATATTTGGAGAACTCTGGAGTTTGCCCTAGTAACACCCGTTTCTAGAGTGGCTGTCCATAGAAGTGCCAAGCCCTGCATTTTCCCAGTTTCAGTGGGGTTCTTCTAGAAACAGGTGTTTAATATTTGGAGATAGAATTGTGCATTCCATTCTGTGCACAGACCAATTGTAGCCACAATGCTTTTTAGGGCAGGAAAAGCAGCGATCAACTTACACTTAAAGCAGCAGGAGTTGCCTATTCATAAATGAGATTAACACTGCTGATTTCCTCCCTGCCCAGTCCTGTGTAGCAGGGTTATTTTCATTAGTGTACTAGATCTGTGGGGTGTGTTTTCTGTGTTTATGCTGTCTGAAGAAACAACTAGACTTTTCTTCTGGCCTTTTGAGCAGTCGTCTTCTTGAGGTGGGTTATGATACGACGTCAGTTTGTTGAAGTCCCATGTGTTATGTTTCGTAATTGCACATAGTCAGACAGACGTGATTTGGCATGAAGGCATTTCTAGAACATTGGGGTTTTTTAACCTTTGATTTTATGGGTCAGCTGCAAAGCCTGTACAGTCTTATCTTGAAAGCTTCTGTACCAATATAGAGTATCTTGTGCTCAGTTATTCAAGGTGAAGACTGTGAAAGGATGCTTGAAGTTCAGGATAAATGTTCACTCTTAGATGTATCCACCCTGTTAAGGAGAGGCAGCAAATCTGTTTAGGTTGTTCAAACTGTCTGAGGAACTGTCCTCAGTTGCAGTTGTAGGCTGTGCCTAAGAAAATTTTCCACAGATTGAGTAGAGAAGTGGTGGAATGTAAATAAATTACCACTGGATGTAAAAAGGAAAACAATGATAAGGTCTAAATAACTTCAACCTACCACGGGTAGGTGTACCTCTGCGGGCTTGCTCTGTTGCTCATCCATCAAAAACATCACAGAAAATGCTCAGTGAAGTTTTTCTTAAACATGTCTTAGTGCTGCAGTTGAAGTCATAGTTGAGCTCTTTGCCTTAGTGAGCACGTGGTTACTACAGTCTTCAGAAGGACCCTTTTGTAGTATGAACTAGATGAGACTAACGGGGAAGGTCAGCACAGCAAAAGAGAGGTAAGAAACCTGTCTGGTACCTGACACTGGCTGTGTTTTAAGAAGTCCTTTAAACCCCAAACTCTTAGCAGCAAACACCTCCAAACATCCCTTTAGTAGAAAATAGCAAGGACTTTTTAGCCCCTGCTCTCAGACAGGTACACATATATGGTTTCCCTTGATATTTCTGGTAATGATTATTAATTTCCTTCTTTCAAAGGTGGCATTACCTCTTCAGAAAAATGTGTGCATGTAGGTGGTGTTTGTGCCACTGAGAAAATGTCACAAGGCTGCAGCCATGCTCATCTTAGCTGTACCTCAGTCTTCAGGCTCATTATCATGCTTGTGGCACATTGCAGTTGAAACAATCTTTATCGCACTTCGGCTTTCTGTCCAGCAGAGTTGCAGAGTCCAGCTACTCCTTTTCTGTGTTTTGTCTTTCCTGAAGTCAATCCTTTGGTGGCCTTCCAGCCCTTTGGTGTGTAGGTAACATCTTTCAGCTTTGTTTGGCTGAGAATTCCTTCACCTCTCATTAACTGCACCCTTGCTTCTGTGCAGCCGTTGACAGGAGCTATTTGCCACTCGTGCTGCAACGTGAGTAAATCTCAAGTCAAACCTCCTGAAACTTGAATCCTAGCATGGCTTTTAATCTGTGATAATTGCACTGTGAGAGCTCAGCTTCTCAGGCTGACAATTACAATTGGATTAGAAATTAGAAAATCTCCACTGTGCCCATGCAGTCTTGCCTTCTTTTTCACTCTTACCTAAACTTTCACAGTTTCTCAGAAAGTCTGTGTTTGTGCACTGCCTGGCATGGTGCTGAGGGGAAGTAAAGAAAGAGAGCCCTTTACCTTTCAGTGGTGTGCTGCATGTGAACCTGAGATTGCCTGCTTGGAAAGGCTTCTAGATACTGCCTGATGGATTGAACTGCAAACAGCTGTTACCAAAACTGCTGCCCTGGTGAAGGTGCTGACTTCACCAGCTGGGCTGTGCACGTATCATCTGTATGCTTTGCATTGACTTCATCATTCAGAGAGGTTCTGATGTGGTTCATGGAGAGCTGTCCAGCAGAAAGGGACCTGGGGGTGCTGATCAACAAGAGGCTGAATGTGAGCCATCAGTGTGCCTAGGTGGCACAGGAAGCCAATGGCATCCTGGCTTGGATCAGCAATAGGGTGACCAGCAGGAGCAGGGCAGGGATTGTCCCCCTATACTCAGCACTTCTGAGGCCACCCCTGACTGCTGGGTTGGGTTTTGGGCACCTCCATACAAGAATGACATCGAGGGGCTGGAGCAGGTGCAAAGAGGAGCAGCTAAGGTAAGGAAGAGCCTAGAAAATGAGTTTGAGTTTTGGTTTTGGTTGTGTTGCAAGGATGCCTGATCCTGAGCATCAGGCACAGCCTTCCTCTGAAGGTTTGTTATTTGAAGACAAGTGTAAGTGGGAGCAGGTAGGAAAATCAGTTTCTTTTGGGTTATTAATCTCAGATAACTGATTTGACTCTGTTTTGTTTGTTTGTTTGTTTTAATACTTGTTATATTTTAATATGACTTAGAACAAAATAGGGTGTCATTACCATTCTTGTTCCTGAGTATTTGCCTTGGCATTTGATGCAAGGCCTCAATTGCAGGCTGAAGTGCCAGCAGCTGAAGCTGAAAACAAGACTGCGGTGGGCAAACTCCAGATTTAATTTCAGAAAGAGTGTTTATATTTTCCCTGGAGCCACATTAATGAGAGTCCAAACCCTAAATGTTACCACCAACACATTTTAACAGACAAGCTTCCCAGTTTTTAAAGTGTGGGATCACCTTGACTGTTTTGTTGGGTTTTTTAACTCCCCCCCCACCATTCTCCTAACTTTGAGTGCAAAGCCATAGCCCCTCCCATTTTGGGGTGAATTCAGTGTCACCTTCGGGGAACAGAAAGTTTGATGTAATGCCACAGAGTCACACTTAATGTTTAATCCTATCTCCTGTTTCTGCACCAACTCTGAGTAATTCAGCTTGCAGTGTCTGATATATAACTTGATGTCACTACAGAGCACGCCTCCTGAGCTGTTTGTTTATAATACCTCTCTGGAGATATTCAGCACCTTCCTGGATGAGTTCCTGTGGGAGCTGGTATAGGTGCTCCTGTTCTGGCAGCGGGGGTTGGACTGGATGATCTCTGGAAGTCCCTTACAGCCCCTAAGATTCTGTGATAAAGCAGTCTATGTATTGATGCCCTAAGCCAGCCTGATGTCAGAATATCCCTGCCATGCCTAGAATGAACACGTGGCCAGCAGGTCAGTGCCAAGAGAGGCAGCAGTGATAGGGTCATGGAGAGTTCCTTAGCTCAGTTTCCTGCTCCTTCGTCTGGCTCTGTTTTGTTGCTTTAATAGGGTTAAAGAAACATTTACATTGAGGCTTTTTAGGAGCAGTTTCATGTTGCTATTTTACCCAACTCAAAGAAGTCCAAAGGATTAAGTAAGGATTTGTGTAATGTTGTAGTGTGATGTGAATTGATGCACCTGGCTGTGCTTTGTCTCCTCTCTGAATATGGCATTGCAGCAGTGCACCCTGTGTGATGCAGAATCCCAGAATCATCCAGGTTGGAAGAGACCTCCAAGATCATCAAGTCCAACTGATCACCCAACCCTAACTACTCAACTGGACCATGGCACTAAGTGCCTCATCCAGTCTCTTCTTAAACATCTCCAGGGACTCTGACCCCACCACTTCCCTGGGCAGCACATTCCAATGGCCAATCTCTCTTTCTGTGAAGAACTTCTTTCTAAGACCAAGCCTTAACTTCCCCCTGCACAGCTTGAGACTGTGTCCTCTTGCTCTGTTGCTGGTTGCCTGAGAGAAGAGACCAACCCCCACCTGTCTACAACCTCCTTTCAGGTAGTTGTAGACAGCTATAAGGTCTCCCCCGAGCCTTCTCTTCTCCAGGCTAAACAACCCCAGCTACCTCAGCCTCTCCTCATAGGACTGTGCTCCAGACTCCTCCCCAGCTTTGTTGGCCTTCTCTGGACACGTTTGAGAAGGGACATTGGTATTTCTCCTGAGCTTTGCAGTCTTTGTAAGATATGGCACTGCTTCTAAATAGTCAAGTGGAATGGGGGGCTGCTTGTGGAGGCAAATGGGATTGCAGTCTAGAGATACATTTTTCTTGAGAGGATTTTTATGGCATTTTTCTGACACTTTCCAATGCTGAAACCATGCATTTAAGAGAATTTTCAGTTGCCTGGAAGTGCTGGCACTCTGTCTTTAAAAATGGGAAGGGTAGAAAACCCCACACAATTCTCTGCCACCTACTTAGGTTCATTTAAACCCAACGAACAAGGTTAAATAACTGACATTTGAATTTTCAAACACCTTGAGTAATCATTTATGCTGATGAGAGCAATCTAGTTGCAACTGCATAGGTAACCTGCTGTTGATTTTTTGCAGTTACTTTAGACTAAAACTGCCAGAGACTGTTCTTTGCTGAAGCTGAAACTGTTTCCTGTATTCCTTTGTACATTCCTGCACACATCTACATGCTGAGATTGTGCCTGTACTCTAATTTAGTCAGGCTAGGGTCACATTGAAACAGAAGTGGTGGTTTTGCTGAGAAAATGTTGTACTGCCAAAGCCAAAAGGGGACAAAATGACAATAAATGAGACTGTGCAGCAGCCAGCTAAGTGGTTACCACACCACTTCTAAACTAGTCTTGTCCTTTAGATCTGCGGTGGTTCTGATCCTGTGTGCATCAGTGTGATCCCCATCAGGGGTGGACCAGCTTTGGCTTTGGTCTGCAGTCACATCACTTCTCAGCCTGCTCGCTGGATACAGACTGCTCACATTCATGAAGGTTTGCAGTGCACACTGTGCTGATGTACCCAGCAGTGGATAGTGGTGTGGGTTTTCCACACCAGCAGATGATTAACCATGGCAATGGAATAGCACTTAAACAACTGCAGGAAGATATAGCTTGTGGTTGCCCAGCCAGGCAGCTTTAAGGGTGGTTTCTACCCACTGCAAATACTTGGGATGCAGTCATTATTTCTATCTCACACACTGACACCCTGATAGTGTAGAAGACTTTCTCCCAGCCATAGAAAATACTGTTCTTGTTAATGCTACTTGTTTTCCTTTTGGTTAGGCTTAATTGATGCAGGGGGGTAGCTATCAATGTGTAGCAAGGTGACTCTGTGAGCATGGCTCACCACTGGCCCTTCAGACCCCATTTGTGATTTGCTTTCAGAACAAGATCAGGTTTTATCATTTGGAACATGTCTGCATGCTGACAAACGAAGCAGATCCTTGAGACCAGTCTAGAGCCCAGCACACAGGCTTTTCAAGAAGCATGGTCTGATGTCTTCAGGCACTTTTCATGGAGGAATGGCAATGTGCAGTGATGAAGCTCCCCAGAAGCCCTGAGTCATCTTTGCCAAGTTACTTATAAGTAAGATGCTGCCTACGACTGACTTAGGTAGTTCAAGATCTAAAAAAGGAAAGGTTTCTGTCCTCTGTCAAGACTCCAGATCATCTTTGCAGCCCTCCTGTGGGCTCACTCCAGCAGCTCTGTTTTGAATCTGCTTGCTGCAGCACTCAAGCAGTTATGGGAACTCCGGGGTTTGTGTGTGGCTGTAGTCTACAAAAAAAGTGGTTGAGGAATCCTGTGTTGCTGCTCTGTGAAGCAGGTAGGTCACCCCACAGCTTGCTGGTGTGCTCCTGCACATAGATATTTTCATTATTGTTGGGGGTGGTTAGATGATGCCCATTTCTCACTTTCTACAGAAGTCCCAGCAGGTGCTGCAACCATTTTTGTTTTCAGTCCAGTTTCCTTGACTGAAAGCAAATCTCCTTCTCATATTTGTATGAAGGAAAGATGGTATTTTCTTACATGCCTGTGTCCAGCTGGGAGACAGTGGAGATTCTGAGAGAGCTGACAGGCTGTTTTCCCACCACCTTTATCAAACCAGGCAAACCTGGTTTAAAGATGTGTCCAACATCTGGTATCATTTTAATGGCTTCACTGATCAAGTTCAGAGCATAAAATCCTTAAGGTTTTGGCTTTACAGCATTATTTATTTAAGGAGAAGGAAACATTTTCACATGACAACAAAATTTATTAAGCATCACTCTTCCTAGAGGGTCAGTCTTGAGCTCTGATGACTTTCTAAGGCATAGCAGATACTGTCTGACTTACAGTCAGGCAGAGCTGTGGGTTTATGGACTCAGTGTTAGCAATGGAAGAGACTCACAGGTGGAGAGACAAGAATGTCCTGTCCTGGGATTAACTCTGAAATAAACTCTGCTACACACATGTACCATATGGATCTCTTCTCCCTCTCATCCATTACCAAAATAAGAGGAAACAGTTCATTGTTTCCTCTTCCAGCTCTCAGATTTGCAGGTTCCTCAAGGTAATATTTTTTAGTGTGGTCTATTCAGTATGCCAGGCATTTTTGTAAGCCTTCTGTTGAGTCAGTGGTGAGAAGTTCAGGTTCCTTCACTGAGACAGTTCTGAGCAAATATCTTTACTTGAAAATGCAATCATATAGCTGAACTTCTGAGCTTAGCTGACATGATCCATTTTTCTTTATTTGACAGTGTACCTGTGTGTGATCAGCTATGAAAAACACCAGTAAGAGAAGCAAATTCAAAACCTTTGTACTCAACATCTTTCATTTCATCTCTGGTCATTGCATTTGTTGAATCTCATGATGAAAAGAGGACTGCAATTTTTATTTGTGTTACTGTTACAGAGCCAGGCTACTGAGCTGAACTGCATTTCGAATGCCTTCATTATTCAGGTTATCATTTGAAGTGCAAGTAAATTGTTAAATAGGTAGTTGTGGCAGTGTAGCTGCCATTTTCTAGAGGCACAAATATATTTAGAATGGGAACACTGGATTCCAGGATGTTAGGGGGTAGAAGGGACATCCAGAGATTGAGTCCAATTCCCCTGCCAGAGCAAGATCACAGAATCTGGTGCAGGTTGCACAGGAATGCATCCAGATGGGTCTTGAAAGTCTCTACAGAAGGAGACTCCACAATCTCTCTGGGCAGCCTATTCCGGTGCTCTGTGACCCTCACAGTGAAGTTCTTCCTCATGTTGAGGTGGAACCTTCTATGCTGTAGTTTCTATCCATTACCCTTTGTCCTGTCAGAGGGTGCAAGTGAGCAGAGCCTGTCCCTTCCTTCTTGACCCGCAGCCCTCAGATATTTAGAAACATTGATTAAATCTCTTCTCAGTCTTCTCCAGACTAATCAGCCCCAGCTGGGTCTCTCAGCTTCTGCTCACAGAGCAGTGCTCCAGTCTCTTCTTCATCCCGGTAGCCCTCCATCAGACTCCCTCAAGTAGATCCCAGCCCCTCTTGATCAACTGAGAAATAGTTCTGGGAAATACAGTTTTAAACATCTTAGTGCTTATACAAAAGGGACAATACAAGACCACAAGTAACATGAATTTTCCTTCCCTTTTCTGGGTGAGCTTCAGGCCACAGTAGAATTAATAACAAAACAAATCTTTGATGTGGTGAGATCAGAATTTCACCCTTACATCTTCAGTGCTAAACCTAAAATTCTACTTTCCATGAGATATTTTACTAATTGCTAGTAATGGGAAGCATAATTCTGACATGTAGTGATGAGTTACAGAGTTCTGACTGGATTTCTCTTCTAGCAATCTAAACGTTTAACGGTTGGAGAACACTCAACAGAGGAACCTAAGCACATATTCCATGAAAATACCTGTTTGCAGGTAGATGTTCCAAGAGGAAAATGTGGAGGGTGTACATGCTCATTTGAGTGTGTAAGAAAAGATTTTCTGGTTTAGGAATCAGCCCTGCAGACTTCCATTCCACTTGTGATGGTTTAACGCACCCACATCAAACAAAAGCTCAGCTGAAGTCAGAGAAGCAAATGAAGCTGTATTTTACAAGCAATAATGCAATGCAATGAATATCTACTAAAATACACAATATTTACAATATTATACAAGCATTGAGTGCTGTGCCCAGTTCTGGGCTCCTCAGTTTAGGAAGGATGTTGACTTGCTGGAACGTGTCCAGAGTAGGGCAACAAAGTTGGTGAGGGGTTTGGAACACAAGCCCTATGAGAAGAGGCTGAGGGAGCTGGGGTTGCTTAGCCTGGAGGAGACTCAGGGGTGACCTTATTGCTCTCTACAACTCCCTGAAGGGAGGTTGTAGACAGTCTCTTCTCCCAGGCAACCAGCACCAGAACAAGAGGACACAGTCTCAGGCTGTGCCAGGGTAGGTTTAGGCTGGAGGTTTGGAAGAAGTTCTACACAGAGAGAGTGATTCCCCATTGCAATGGGCTGCCTGGGGAGATGGTGGAGTCACCATCGTTGGAGGTGTTTAGGAGGAGACTTGATGGGGTGCTTGGTGCCATGGTTTAGCTGTTTAGGTGGGTTGGATTGGTTAATGGGTTGGACACGATGATCTTGAAGGTCCCTTCCAACCTGGTCTGGTCTATTCTATTCTATTCTATTCTATTCTATTCTATTCTATTCTATTCTATTCTATTCTATTCTATTTTGTCACTCCACTTTCCCCTGTGCTGCTTCACAAAGCCATAGCTCAAACCGAAGTTCAGAACCATTTTAGCTCTACATTTTCTTAGCTTTTACCACACAGCTCCAACTTCCTGTAAAATGGTGTGATAGTTTCAGGCTGTGCCTTTAAGAAAGATAGCTGCAAATTCTCTAGCTGAATAGCTGGGTGCAAAAAGGAAAACAAGAAAGATAATTCTAAATTAGTTCCATTGGTCAGATGAATGGGATGTAGCTTTACAACCTTACATTATTCTCTCACTCCGTCTCTTTCTGCTGGCATGTCTGCTTTGCAAAGGAGTTATCTAATGACCTTGAGATAAGCATTACTGACTTACTAATGATGCTTTTGAGCTAACTAAAAATCCCTCTAACATTTTATCTTCTTCTCTTTTCTTCTAATTAAGTAGAGGGAAAAGGGAGGGAGAGGCTGGGGGGCGGTGAGGCGGAATCCTCCTGTCCAAGGAGGATTTCTGTGCTGTTTGCTTTTTGTAACTAGGATAGGATAGGATAGGAACTCATCTGAGTTCTGCTGAGGCTGGCACCTCCCTTCCAGGCATGGCTTGTGTGATTCAAAGGCATGGGCTAGGGATGTGACTGAGTTGGAGTGCACAGGGAGTCTCATGCCATCATCTTTGGCCACAAGGATGCTGGAATCACACTCAGACCTCTGAAGTGGACTTAAGGTTTAGGCAGAAGGGAAAACCCAGCAGTGAATGTGTTAAAATATCGTGCAAGAATCAGCTCCTTTTTTGAAAAGAAATGTCCTTCAGTGACTGTGGGAACTTCAGGAGGGGTGCAGACCCTGTGGTGTTCAGGAACTGCTTTTTCCAGTCTTGTAGAGCCAGCTGCTCACTAAATTCCATACAAATAGAGAGTCAATGCCTGGTTATTAGTAAAGAAATCATAAATAAATTCTGTACAGGGTGATAAAGATTCTATTGAGTAACTTTAATGAATTCAGGAACTTAAAATGTGCAGCTCAGGAAAGCTGTGTGCCAATAGGATGCAGTGTAAGGAACGGAGGCCTTTGAGCTGCAGAGATGTCCTGTGGTGGAAGAGGTGCCATGGGCAGCAGTGCAGCAGGGATGGGGTAGTTGAGGAAGCTACCCTGTGGTGGCAGAGCTGGCCCCCCACCATGTGGGTTCCAGTGTCTGTGGAGCTGGAGCAGCTGGGGCTGTGTGCGTGCCCCATCCCGCACATGTTAGTCACACCGGCTGCACTTGCACAGCAGCCCCATTGGCTTTCCACTTCCTAGATGTTCATTGATGTTTATTTAAATAATGAGATCATTCCCTGGAGTGAACAGGACCTATAAATACAGAGGGAAGACTGTGGAGAAAAATAAGATTGGAAATGCCTTCCAACTTTTCCCATCTTGTGGTCTGTTCTGCAGGCAGCAGCACAGACGTGCACTGCCACTTGCCAGCGCTTCATTAGCCAGTTGCCTAACGAAGCTTCGCTGCCTTTGCTTCTATTGCCCAGTTTCTCCAGTAATCATAGAATCACAGAATTGTTAGGGTTGGAAGGGACCTCGAGGATCATCTAGTTCCAAGCCCCTTTCATGGGCAGGGAAACATCACACTAGATCAGGTTGCTCAGAGCCACCCACATCCAGCCTGGCCTTCAAAACCTCCAGGGATGAGGCTTCCACCACCTCCCTGGGCAACCTGTGCCAGTGTCTCACCACCCTCATGGTGAAGAGGCTCTTCCTAACATCCAATCTCAATCTACCCATTTCTACTTCTGCTCCCTTCCCCCTAGTCTTGTCATTACCTGACACCCTAAAAAGTCCCTCCCCAGCTTTCTTGTAGTCCCCTTCAGATACTGGAAGGCCACAATAAGGTCTCCTTGGAGCCTTCTTTCCTCCAGACTGAATAGCCCCAACTCTCTCAATCTACCTTCATAGGTGAGGAGCTCCAACCCTCTTGTGACGCCCTTCTCTGGACACGCTCCAGCACCTCCTGATCCTTCTTGTAATAGGGGCTCCAGAAGTGGATGCAGTACTCCAGGTGGGGTCTCAGCAGAGCAGAGTAGAGGGGTAGAATCACCTCCCCTGACCTGCTGGCCACACTTCTCTTGATGCAGCAATGTTCTCCTTCCTAATAGGTGGAAATGTACTGTTTTCAAAGGTAGCATCATTTTACTCCTTCTCATTTGATGCTATGTGGAGATCCCAAGCCCTTTCACAGTGTTTTGTCGCCTTCTTTAGTATGGGAGAGATTTAAAACGCACTGCTGAAGGCAAAGCTTGTGCAGAACCTGAGCAAATCAGCATTCTTCATATTCATGCTGTTGAGGTTACATAAACTGCTAACAGGCAATAAACTTTCCTTATTCACAAAGGGAGACTACCAACTAACTACTGGAGTTCAACAAAGACTGCTCAAATGTGTACTTGATTCATATGAGACCTTTAAAACTGTTCTCAAGCCTGGAGAATGGTGTTTGCAGCCACTGGCTGCACACATGAAACATTTGCATTTGTATTTGGTGAAATAAAGTCAACCGTGTGCAGTTTGAAATTGCTGGCCTGTTAAAGGAAGTTAAAAGCAGCATACCAGAACACACATCTGGTGAGCTGCTTTGATCTCCTCAGAATCTGCTAGGAGAGTCTGCAAGAGAAGGAAAGGGAGGGTTTAGCCAAAGTCCTTGCTCAAAGCTCAGTGAAGAGCTATGCAGTAGTACAGATGATAAAATGTGCAAGCAAAGGAAACCATTGGCAATCAGCTTCATGCTAAGCTTCTCCAGCTGATACGTCTACCCAGAGGCAGCAGAATTCAGTGACATCATATGTTTAGAGAATGAGGTTTCCCATGTTTTCTTAAGAAATAACAGATGATATTCTATGAATTGCACTATGTCTGCCCATTCCCAAGAGACATGTGGCTTACAAGCACAAAAACATCTCCTAGCTTCCCCAGATTCTGGGGCAGAGAAGAGGAAGGGGCAAGATCCCAGACTGAGAGAGTTTGGGCTATTCAGTCTGGAGAAGAGAAGCTTCCAAGGAGACCTTATTGTGGCCTTCCAGTATCTGAAGGGGGCTACAAGAAAGCTGGGGAGGGACTTTTGAAGGTGTCAGGGAGTGATAGGACTGGGGGGAATGGAGCAAAACTAGAAAAGGGTAGATTCAGATTGGATGTTAGGAAGAAATTGTTCCCCATAAGGGTGGTGAGACATTGGTACAGGTTGCCTGGGGAGGTGGTAGAAGCCTCATCCCTGCCTTATCCAGTCTCTTCTTAAACATCTCCAGTCATGGTGACTTCACCATCTCCCTGGGCAGCACGTTCCAATGGCCAATCTCTCTTTCTGTGAAGAATTTCTTCCTAACATCCAGCCTGAACTTCCCCTGGTACAGCTTGAGACTGTCTTCTTGTTATGTTGGTGGTTGCCTGGGAGAAGACACCAACCCCCATCTGGCTACAGTCTCCCTTCAGGTAGTTGTAGATACCAATAAGGCCTCCCCTGAGCTTCCTCTTCTTCAGGCTAAACACCCCTAGCTCCCTTAGCCTCTCCCCATAAGGCTGTGCTCCAGACCCCTCCCCAGCTTTGTTCTCTGGACACATTCCAGCATCTGAACATTTTTCTTGAATTGAGGGGACAGAACTGGACACAGGATTCAAGGTGAGGCCTAACCAGTGCTGAGCACAGGGGCACAATGACTTCCCTGCTCCTGCTGGCCACACTATTCCTGATGCAGGCCAGGATGCCACTGGCCTTCCTGGGCACAGTGTTGGCTCATGTTCAGCTGCTGTCAACCAGTACCCACAGGTTCCTTTCTGCCTGGCTGCTCTCCAGCTGCTCTGTCCCCAGTCTGTAGTGCTGCATGGGGTTGTTTTGGGGTCTGCTGCAGAACAGAATGTTCAGGTGCCTGTTAGAACAACCACCTGCACTGCTGGATGGTGAGCATGTTGTGTGCAGAGAGATGCCCTAGGGTGAGAGGTTCTGGTGATAGCCAGCAGTGTGCTGAACTGTTCTGCTCTGCTAGGGCATCATGGCCTCACACTGGCATTTTGCTGGTGTTGCAGAGTTCAAGGCTTGGCTCATGGGTTTGTGCATGACAGAAGTGCAGGGCTGGGCTTTTTCCAAGGGGCCTGGCTTCCTTTCTCTTGAGTGGCAGAGCTCTCCTGGCCTCTGAGCCTTGGCCCTTCCGTTCTCATCTATGTCAGTGTCAGGTTGAAGCCACATTTCACTTGTGATAGTATTTGACACTTGAGCCTGAAAATTCAAAGGAATTCAAAGAAATTTCATTTCTTAATGTTGTTCTCTTGAGCAAGCTCAAGTATCTTTTCACAAACTCAATTTGTATGACACTGCTGTTACTACTGAGTGCTTATCTGTTGTGGTGAAGAGAGGGCCTCTGTCTTTACTTGCAAGTGTGTAGTTCACAGTTTGACAGCAGGGGACTCTGATAAAATGTTGGAATGAGCAAAGTATGCAGAAAGCTCTGCCACGTGTCCTCATGGAGCTGGTAAAACCTGCTGCCACTCACATGAACAGCAGGCTTGGAGCTCTTGACTCTGTAGCATTCAGTTCAAAGCAGCAGCTCCAGTTTGAAAGGATGCTGTAAGGCAGCGCCCAGTGTGGCAGTTAGAGCCTGGTTGGCTTTTTCAGCTTTCTTGTGTAGAACTAGACAGCTTTGGGGAAGTTCCTTTTAGCTTTATGTACATTTTATCTTCAAGAAACTGAAATACTTCATTAAGAGCTGTTAGTAAATTGCACATGTAGAGGTTACTTGGGTTCTTTTCTTGCTGTTGCATTTCCTTGTGGAATTCGTGTCTTCGAATGTTGTGGAATTTGTGTCTTCGAATATCATGGAATGTTTGCCGAGAAACCTTGGCATTTATTTCCAGGTTTTCTTAAAATTGATCATAGTATCAGTCAGGGTTAGAAGGGACCACAAGGATCATCTAGTTCCAACCCCCCTGTCCTGGGCAGGGACACCCCACACTAGATCAGGCTGGCCAGAGCCTCATCCAGCCTGGGCTTAAACACCCCCAGGGACGGGGCCTCAACCACCTCCCTGGACAACCCATTCCAGGGCTTCGC
This sequence comes from Melanerpes formicivorus, assembly GCF_026170545.1. NCBI lineage: Eukaryota > Metazoa > Chordata > Aves > Piciformes > Picidae > Melanerpes > Melanerpes formicivorus. Next base: position 1,999,376 of record NW_027142416.1, read on the forward strand.
CACTCTCATGGGGAAGAACTTCCTCCTCACATCCAGCCTGAACCTTCCACCTCCATTCCCCCTAGTCCTATCACTACCTGAGATCCTGAGAAGTCCCTCCCCAGCCTTCTTGTAGGCCCCTTCAGATCCTGGAAGGCCACAATTAGGTCACCTGGGAGCCTTCTCTTCTGCAGACTGAATAGCCCCAACTCTTTCAGCCTGTCCTCATAGGAGAGGTGCTCCAGCCCTCTGATCATCCTCATGGCCACATCCACTGCCACCAGTGGCAATGGGATGCTGGTCAGAAAGAGTCTGTGGCACGATGGGCAGAGTTGAATTAGCAGTATTTACTGCTTCCCATAAATTCCATATTACTGTTGTTGTTGTTGTGGTTATTGCTGTCACTATTGTTGTTGTTAGTGTTATTGTGTCTGTTATTATTGTAATTGTAGTAGTTGTTGTTTTCATTATTATTACTATTATTATTACTATTATTTCAACAGCTTGATCAAGTTGTCCGCCAGAGAAATTTGCACAGCTTGGAACTTTTCCTCTCCTGTGCTCAGAAGCAGTTGAGTGTTTTGCTGAAGGAGGAGCCGAGCACTGCAGAGGAAAGCAGAGACTGACCTCGGTACCACTGCTGCTGTGCGGTTTGTGAGGCTGCAAATCTCCACCCAGCAAACTGGCAAATATCTTCTGATCTTGTGGGATTGTGTCATTGCTTCAAGGCTGATCTGAAATGATGCTTGATAGAAGTATTTGTGGTTGGTGTTCTTTATTTATCTTACAGGTGCTATCAGATTGCAGATATGGGAGAGGGGAAAAAAAAAGCTCTGGAAAACTTTGGGTTTATTTATGATTTTTCTTTCATTGTATTTTCTAGTAGCCCAGGGCTGAAGTTCTGGATAACTGCAGCTGTGATCAGAATGGTTCCCTGTTCAGTCTGTTTTAAATTTGGCATCCTGTGTTGATGTAACTTATGAGTATTTTTGATATCTTTAAGCTGGGTAAAGCGCTTAACTGGCTGTAGATACAAATCTATCTTGACTTCCAAAGTGTGTGCCCAAGTGCATTGCCTCAGCTGAGCCTGAGGAGCTCATTGTTTCTTGCTGCTTGTGATGTGGACTGGAACATAAGAATGTTGGCAGGCATTTCTGCACTCATTTATAAACAACCTCAGCTCTAGTAACATATAGTTGAACAACTGAGCAGCGTGTCTTTTAGAGCAGTGCAAAACATTTCTATCGCTGATGTATGGCATGGGTTTGATTTCTGGTTGACAAAGCTTGTTTGGTTCCAAAACTCATTTTCTGATTGAAGCAGGATTAATGTGACTGCCCTCAGTTTCAGATGATGTATGTAATTATGTGGAGACTGATACTGCCCTGCTGCAGTGGAATTTCTGACAGAGGAAGGAGTGCAGCTCGTTGACCTCAGATGCCCTGTTTAAACTCCCCACTGATGCTGCTGGACTGTGGATCAAGCCGTAGGTGTTTCTAGTCTTGCTAACAGAAGGATAGGGGGAAATTTCTGTGCCTAAGCTCTGTTGGTTGTAGATTTGGGGCCTTAGTTATAAGATCTGTAAATGAAATAAGGGAAAATAAATGTTCATGCTTGGGAATGTAATTGTGAATGTGAATATTGAATATGTGATACCATATAGCCCTACACATTTCTGTTCTATTTCTATGTGGTTTTGTTGGTTTTCTCTCTGCTTCCATTACAGAACTCTAGATAGCTCTGAGGCTGTGCACAAGTCATAAACAGTGAAGAAATAACTTGCCCCAGAGTTTCTGTATGTTGCCTATAGACAGATACCTTCAGATGTTTGCATTTCTGCCTTGCTCCAAGAATCTCACTGACAAATGATGCTTGGATTCCTTCCCTCCATCATAAGAAAGGAAAGCAAAGCAAAGCAGCAGCAGTAGCCATTCCAGAGGCTGAGATTGTGGTGGTGAAGAGGGGGCCTCTGTCTTTGCTTGCAAGTGTGTAGTTCACAGTTTGACAGCAGGGGACTCTGATAAAATGTTGGAATGAGCAAAGTATGCAGAAAGCTCTGCCATGCGTCCTCATGGAGCTGGTAAAACCTGCTGCCACTCGCATGAACAGCAGCCTTGGAGCTCTTGACTCTGTAGCATTCAGTTCAAAGCAGCAGCTCCATCATAAGAAGGCAAAGCAAAGCAGCAGCAGTAGCCATTCCAGAGGCTGAGATTGCCTTAGGGCTTTGAGATTTTGGTGCACCTTGACATTGGCATCCGATCAAAAGTTGCTTGATGTTCTCCCAGTGTCAGTTCCTGACTGGCTGAAACAATCCATGCAGGCCTGTCCTCAAGGGGCTACTTTCTCTTTACACCAAAACTCCCTCACAGCTCCCTGTACCTTCCTCTTCTGCTCTGTATTTTCTACATTCACATACTTGAGCTTAAAGATTTTTGCCTGCTCCTTGGGTGAATGGAATATGTGATAAGATTTCATCTCATTTCCTAGCAGGAAAGAGCTGTTAATAAAAATTGTTGTTCAAGACAAGAGGTACAATTTATGCTCACTCTCAGGTCACACACAGTGTCAGTGAAGTTATCAAATGGACTGGGACTCTAACCCAATCTGCCTTCCAGCTTGTAGTTTTCAAGCATGGAGCACAGAATGGTCAATGGGCCAGCGTTAATGGGATGAGCTTCAACAAGGCCAAATGCCAGGTCCTGCGCTTGAGTCACAACAACCCCAAGCAACACTCCAGGCATGGGGAAGTGTGGCTGGAAAGCCATCTGGCAGAAAGGGGCCCAAGGGTTCTAAGCAACAAGCAACTGAATATGAGCCAGCAGTGTGCCAAAGTGGCCAAGAAAGCCAATGGCATCCTGGCCTGTATTAGAAATGCAGTGTCCAGCAGGAGTAGGGAAGTGATTGTCCTCTTGTACTCAGCTCTGATGAGGCCACACCTTTAGCATTGTGTCCAGTTTTGAGCACCTCAATACAAGAGAGATGTGGAGGTGCTGGAGCCAGTGCCACGTCCAGTCCCCTCTTGAACACCTCCAGGGATGGTGACTCCACCACCTCCCTGGGCAGCACATTCCAATGGTGAACGACTCTCTCAGTGAAGAACTTTCTCCTCACTTCCAGCCTAAACTTCCCCTGGCACAGCTTGAGACTGTGTCCTCTTGTTCTGGTGCTGGCTGCCTGGGAGAAGAGACCAACTCCCTCCTGGCTACAACCACCCTTCAGGTAGTTGTAGACAACAATAAGGTCTCCCCTGAGCCTCCTCCAGGCTAAGCAACCCCAGCTCCCTCAGCCTCTCCTCACAGGGCTGTGCTCAAGGCCTCTCCCCAGCCTTGTTGCCCTTCTCTGGACACGTTCAAGTGTCTCAATGTCCTTCCTAAACTAAGGGGCCCAGAACTGGACACAGTACTCAAGGTGTGGCCTAACCAGTGCAGGGTGGTATCAGTGTTTTATCCATATTTTACATGCTGTATAACAACTCCAGTATGTGCCAGAGATTCACATTGGCTTTATATTGCTGTAATTCCTCCTATTTCAGCCTTAAAAAGCCAGGGGGTTTAAGATGCTTCCTTCTGCCTGGCATGGATGATAACAATACACAAAGGATTATTCAACACTCAGCTTTCCTGAAGGAAAAGCGTGAGCTGCTTAGCACACCTGTCTTACAGATACAGTTATCAAAATGCTACAGATTTATCTCTGGGTTTGGGTGGGATTTTTTCAGATTTGGCAATAAATCTGTATCAGTAGATTCAGGTCCCCACCAGATGATGGCAAGTCATTGACACTCATTCTCTTTCTCCCAGTTATTTTGCCTTCTCATAAAAGCCAAAGGGGTTTTCGACTACCAGTTTGATTTGACAAAAAAAAAAAAACCAACAAAAAAAAAAGAGGGTGTTATGAAATGCTCTGAGTCTCCTGGAGCTTCAGCTGGCTGAATTTTAGAGCTGCATAGGAGTTTGAGAAAAAGCTAGGTGAATCTTACTAAGTTTGTCAGGACAAGGAGAAAGAGGGTCCAGGAGACTTAGAGGGGATTTTATCACTCTCTACAACTATCTAAAAGGAAGTTGTAGTCAGGTGGGGGTCTGGTTCTTCTCCCAGGCGACTTGTGACAGGACAAGAGGGCATGGTATGAAACTGTGGCAGGGGAGGTTTAGGTTGGATAATAGGAAGCACTTCCTCACAGAAAGGCTGATTGGGCACTAGGATGGACTGCCTGGGGAGGTGGTGGAGTCACCATCACTGGAAGTCTTTAAGACAAGATTGGATGTGGCACTTGATGGCACGGTTTAGCTGATGTGGTGGTGTTAGGTCATAGGCTGGGCTTGATCATCTCAGAGGGTTTCTCCAGCCTCAATAGTTCTGTGATCCACATGAGAGCATACTGCTTTTGTAGTGAATTGTTGTTAGGAAGAGCCAAAATCTATCTGGGAGTGTCTGTGTCCAGGGATTTCAGCAGAACTGCCTTTGGTCTGTTTGAAACAATAGCAGTGACAGTAGCATCAAGATTTCGGAAAGCTGCACATCTCCTTTTACCAGCTGGTGTCTTTAAGGGGGGACTGTGTGTCTTCAGGTGTTCTTGTGGCAAAAAGAGCAGTGGTTTCTGAAATGGTTGTGGGCCTGATGGTGAAATGAAAGAAGAAGCTGTAAGACAGGTGGAAGTTCCCCATACTCTCTTGGTAATGAGGACAAGGAAATTTGAAAGAACAGAATTTCTCCAGATGCAGAACACACAAAACCATAATGCTGTGATTTATGAGTTGAAGGGGACTTGGCTAGAAAGAACAGACAAAGAATTGTTCTGTTACGTGAACTTTGTGGTGTACTAAAAGAAAGCAAAGATGTGATGTTGTGGAACGGAGAGGGATGACAGGCTGAAAGAAGTGCAGACAGGAGGTTCTGGATCCTTTAGAAAATACTCCTCTGAATCTACAGACCCTTCAAATGTAAACAGCAAATTGAGTCAAGAGAAAAAAAGAAGGCTGAAGAGTCCCAGTTCATAGAGTAATTGGTTTCAGGACTCAGAACTTCTGCAGCTTTACAGTGGTTTCTGCTAGGACCTGGAGACTTCAACCAGAAAGTCTCATCTCTCAGAAACCAGTGCTCCACAAGAACCTGTACTTCATATGATACCCAAAACCTCAACATAAAACAGAATAAAAGGTTGTGTTTTGTAAAGCTTGCAAACATTGCAAGGCTGATGTGTTGAGGCCTAGATAACGTTAGCCTGACAAATGTCAGTAGATATTTCTGAAGGTCCTGGACAAAACGTTTTGGGAGCTTCTCTGGAGGAATGATGCTCACTGCAGGTACCACTGTATCCTTGCTTGGCTGCTAGACTAGTATTAAACTAGTGACAAGGTCATCTTCCAAAGGGATGGTTGATGGGTTTATTGTATATTGGGGCCAAATATTTATCCCTCTTCTGATACACAGGCATCCAGAAGGATGTGCTGAATTTCACCCAGCAGTCCTGAGGTCTCTTCCAACCTGGTTTATTCTATATTCTTTGTATGGAGGATAGCTTCTTATCCCAGGTGCTGTGTGAGCCTACCAGGGGTAAGGCTATGCTTGACCTCCTTTTTACAAGCAGAGAAGGGCTGGTGGGTGATGTGGTTGGAGGCTGTCTGGGGTCCAGTGACCATGAGATAACTGAATTTTCAATACACAGTCAAGCTAAGAGGGGCAGCAACAAAACCTCCACTGTGGACTTCAGAAGGGCAGACTTCAGGTTACTCAAGGAACTAACTCAGAAGGTACCTTGGGAAACAGCCCTTAAAAACAAGGGGGGCTAGGAAGGCTGGATCTACTTCACGAAAGAATTCTTGAAGGCACAGGAACAGGCTGTGCCAATGTGCCAGATGATGAGCCACCAGGGCAGATGGCCAGCCTGGATGGGCAATGAACTTCTGGGTAAATTAAGGGGAAAAAGAGGGTGTATCATCTTTGGAAGAAAGGTGAGGTAACCCATAGAATGTTTAAGGATGTTGCTAGGTCATGTAGAAAAAAAAATTAGATAGCAAAAGCCCATTTAGAGCTTAGACTGGCCACTGCTGTGAAGGACAACAAAAAATCCTTCTATAAATATACTAATGGCAAGAGGAGGGGCAAGGACAACCTCCACTCCTTGGTGGACACGGAGGGGACTATAGCAACTAAAGATGATGAAAAGGCAGAAGTACTTAACACCTTCTTTGCCTCAATTTTTAATAGCAAGATAGGTCTTGTCTTCCAGACAACTGGCCTCCTGAGCTGGCAGATGGAGGCAGGGAGCAGTATAGTTCCCCTGTGATCCAGGAGGAACTAGTTAGAGACCTCCTTAGCCACTTGGATCCCCCACAAGTCCATGGGACCAGATGGGATCCATCCTAGGGTGCTGAGAGAGCTGGCAGAGGAGCTGGCCAAGCCGCTCTCCATCATTTTTCAGCAGTCCTGGCTCACTGGAGAGGTCCCAGAGGACTGGAAGCTGGCCAACGTGGTCCCCATCCACAAGAAGGGCCGGTTGGATGAGCCCGGGAATTATAGGCCTGTCAGCCTGACCTCAGTGCCAGGTAAGATTATGGAACAGGTCATCCTGAGTGCAATAACACAGCACTTAGTGGATGGCCAAGGGCTCAGGCCTAGCCAGCATGGATTTAGGAAGGGCAGGTCCTGCCTGACCAACCTGATCTCCTTCTATGATCAGGTGACCCGCCTGGTGGATGTGGGGAGGCCTGTGGATGTAGTCTACCTGGACCTAAGCAAGGCCTTTGACACCGTCCCCCACAGCAAACTCCTGGCCAAGCTGTCAGCCCATGGCTTGGACAGGAGCACACTGCGATGGGTTAGGAACTGGCTGGAGGGATGAGCCCAGAGAGTGGTGGTGAATGGTGCCACATCCAGCTGGCAGCCAGGCACTAGTGATGTGCCCCAGGGATCAGTGCTGGGCTCCGTCCTGTTCATTGTCTTTATTGATGATCTGGATGAGGGCATTGAGTCCATTATCAGTATGTTTGCTGACAACACCAAGATGGGGGCAGGAGTTGAGCTGCTGGAGGATAGAGAGGCTTTGCAGAGGGACCTTGCCAGGCTGGACAGATGGGCAGAGTTCAAGGGCATGAGACTGAACACATCTAAGTGCTGGGTTCTGCACATTGGCCACAACAACCCCATGCAGTGCTACAGGCTGGGGTCAGAGTGGCTGGAGAGCAGACAGGCAGAAAGGAACCTGGGGGTACTGTTTGATAGTAGGCTGAACATGAGCCTGCAGTGTGCCCTGGTGGCCAAGAAGGCCAATGGCATCCTGGCCTGCATCAGGAACAGTGTGGCCAGCAGGAGCAGGGAGGTCATTCTGCCCCTGTACACTGCACTGGTTAGGCCATACCTGGAGTCCTGTGTCCAGTTCTAGGCCCCTCAGTTTAGGAAGGATGTTGACTTGCTGGAAGGTGTCCAGAGAAGGGCAACGTGGCTGGGGAGAGGTCTGGAGCACAAGCCCTTTGAGGAGAGACTGAGGGAGCTGGGGTTGTTTAGCCTGGAGAAGAGGAGGCTCAGGGGAGAAGTACCTGAAAGGAGTTTGTAGCCAGGTGGGGGGTTGGTCTCCTTCTCCCAGGCAACCAGCAACAGAACAAGAGGACACAGTCTCAAGCTGTGCCAGGGGAAGTTTAGGCTCGAGGTCAGGAGAAAGTTCTTCATAGAGAGAGTAATTGGCCATTGGAATGTGCTGCCCAGGGAGATGGTGGAGTCACTGTCCTTGGAAGTGTATAAAAAGGCTTGGATGTGGCACTTGGAGCCATGATTTAGTTGTCAGGAGATGTTAGGTATTAGATAATAGGTTCGACTTGATGATATCTGAGGTCTTTTCCAATCTGGTTGATTCTGTGATTCTGTGATTGCAGGAAGTCTCATTTAATACCATAAACAAACACACATTCAGTACTGGAGTAAGACTGAGGAGAGAAAGTTAAGGGTGAAGATTATTTTCCCAACCCTCTGGTGTTTAATATGTGAGACCCTTCACAATGAGCAGGCTGCGCTTCAGAGTCGGTCTTACTCCTGTGCCAGGAGGCATTGCTGTTGGACATTCCCATGGAAAGTAGTATTGTGGAGAGCAGAAGGGAAGTGGAGCAGGCAGCTCATCATCATTAGTGATCTTACAGGGACAGAATAAAGGTAGATAAGGTAGCTCAGAACAATCAGGCTTCCCTGGTGTCCCCTGGGAGAGGCCTGTCTTCATTACCGCCCAACCAGCCTGTGGACCAGTGTCATAATTCTGCGTTGTGCTGCACATGTGAGGTCCACTCATTTCAAAGTGAATTCAGTGCTTGAGAGGTCCTTGGGCAGCAAGACAAAAAGTGATGATTGCAAAGAGTGTTCTGAGTTATCACAGGCTGTGCTTTCAGGGCTAGTGAAACCACAAGAAAGTAGTGTCAAGCAGATGAGGGAAATGGCAAGCATCCAAGGAAAAACTCTGCTTAGACAAATAAGACAGTCCAAGAGCTATGGAGTGGCACAGGCCAAAACTGGGGTGAACGTGACATAAACCCAGCAAGGTTAGACAGCTGTAGCCAAAGTAAGAAACAAGCTGCTAGGCAGTACTGTACATACCAAGCAGGCTCCAACAGACCCCCTGCAGAGCCTGTGAGGAAAACAGTGGTGAGAAATGGCCCTGTGGGCACCAAGGTCAGAAGGAAGAGGCGGAAGATCTCCAGGCCCTGGAGCAAAGATTCCCCTGCTGGTTACAGAGAGGCCATGGTGAAGCAGAGATTGCTCTGCAGCCTGTGAAGAGATTCATGCAGGAGCAGATACTCACACTGCAGTCCTTTTACAACTCCATGGATATTCCTACAGGAACTGAGGCCTGTGGGGAGCCCATACTGGAACGCATTTTTCCCGAAGGACTACAACTCATGGAGAGGACTCACACTGGAGCAGGGGACTGGTGTGAAGGGGAAGGAGCAGCAGAATGGATCTATTGTGGGTTTACTCCATAACCTGATGTTCTTCATCTTCCTGCACTGCTTGGTGAGGAAGTGGTAGAGGAGTTGAGAATGAAGAGGTAAGGTAGAACATGGGGTAAAAAAGATAGAGGGGAAAGCAGTTTTAAGTTTTGTCTTTGTTTCTGATCATCCATCTCCAATGGTATGAAGGTGGTGAGACTCTGGAATAGGCTGCCCAGAGAGACTGTGGCTGACTCCTCTCTGGGAGTGTTGAAGGCCAGGTTGGATGAAGCCTTGAGCAGCAGAGTCTAGTTGAAAGGTGTCCCTGCCCATGGTGGGGAGGTTGGAATGGATGAGCTCTGAGGTCCCTTCCAACCTGAGCTGTTCTAGGATTTTGGCTGGCCATAAATTAAATGTGTTTTCGCCAAGTTAAGTCTAGTTTGCCTGTTGGCAGTAAGATGACTTCCCCATGACCCGTTAAGGAAAGAGAGTGAGCAAAGTGAGGCATCTGGTAGCTGGCCAAGGTCAACCCATTAGACATGGACTGGCATTGGACCCTCAGTAATAACCTAAGTTGGTACCTCCTATGGTCATACAATCATAGAATTGTTAGGGTTGGAAGGGACCTGAAGAATCATCTAGTTCCAAGCCCCCTGCCATGGGCAGGGACCCCTCACACTAGGTCAAGTCGCTCAGAGCCACATCCAGCCTGCGTCATGTCAATGGAGCCAGAAAACCAACACAAGTATCCCATAGGTCCTTCCTTATCTCACAATTGTTACATTGTCAGCAGGAGCTAGAAGCTTAAAAAGAGGGGAAGAGGGACAAAAAGCAGAGCCTGGAGGAAGAAGCTGGTGTGCAGTGCCCATGGTGAGGAGAGGCTGCTCTCAGCACTGGAGTGCTTCCAAAGCAGAGTCCTGGCAGCGCTAGAGAAGGGAAGAGGGAAAGCTCTCAACTAACATTGAGATACTCAGTCCTGAAGGTTGGAAGATAAAATAAAGAGGCAGAGCAAAGCAGCTGATAAGAGGAAGGAGCAGCACTGGGAGGTGGCAATGAAGCCAGCAAAAGGCCTGATCTGAAGGCAGAGCTCAAGGCTGTGGTGATGGAGAGCACAGGCAGAGATAGCTGGGTGAGTAATGCTGAAAGGAATGGAGATGGTGGTCAGTGCAAGAAGGGCTGACAAGACTCATCAGGGAGGAAAAACAGATTTCAACCATTCAGATGCAGAGCTAGGGTTGGGGTGGGGGCAGGGAGGCAGGGGACCAGGAGGGGAGAATGAACCTCTGTGTAATATTTGCTTCCACTCACGCACTATTAAAACTGGAGAGTGGTGCTGAAAGAGACTTAAATAGAGTCGATTTCCTGAACTTGTAATGAGTCCATGCACTCTGGCTTTGGCTGAGGCTTTTTCCATTTTTTTTGTGTGTGGTGGGGGGTTTTTTGTTTGTTTTGGTTTTTTGGTGGGGTTTTTTTTTGTTTCCACAGGAAGAAATAACATTTTCAAACTGACTGTAGTTCTGGTCCAAATCAGTTTTGAGATCCTAGTTTGGGAATGACAGGATCAAATTCTCAGAAGCCTTCTCAGGAGATCATGGCCCAGCAAAGATTAAGATATTTCTGCTGTCTTGATCTGGATCCAGAAATTCTTTCCACTTCTGAGTCTGCTTTCCAGCCAGTGCTGCTAAGGTGTATTTGAATCAGAATATTAGACTCCAAGCAGTTGTTTTTCTCTTTCCTTTGTCCTCTTCTCCTCCCATGCCCTAACCCCCTCCACTTGCCAAAGGCTCACTCCCTTCTGTCTCTACCTTGGTGCCAAAAAAAAGTAAAAAAAAAAAAACCCTTACAGCTCACCCTCCTTTTTTACTTTTAAATAAGATCAGATTTTGAGGGTTTGGGTTTGACTCATGTCTATATGAGGTAAAAGCCACTCAGCTTTTTCCCCCCAGGCTGAAAAGCCAATGTTGCTTTGGGTTTGTGGTGAAAAGGAGATTGATGTCCTTGTGTACTTCTCAATAACAAATCTTTTCTTTTCCTTTTGCATTCAGTTTTTGCATTGGTTCTACAGAATCACACAACCTACTGGGCTAGATTGATAGCTGGTCTTAAGCCAACAGATTTTTTTCCCTATGATCTTTAGCATTTCGGCTGACTTCTGTTTTCTGATGTGTTTTTGGATTGCCATGGTAGATGCTCTCAAGCAGAAATGTAATTGTCTGGTATTTTTAATTCTGTTTTTTTTGTCTGCTGGCAAAATGCTGCACAAGGTGGCCCTCAGCTTTCAAGGCAGGAAGCACAACTGCACACACACATACAAAAAACACTCATTCATCCCTCTCAGGTGTTGTCACATTGAGATAATCATGCAGTCCCTTTAGGAATCTGAAGGCAGAATTGGAGTTTTGCAAATCAAAGCTTGACTGCAGAATCACTTGGCACAGTGCCTCACTTGAGTAGTCATTGTGAACAAATCAATCTGTGCCTCAGTTTACTGCACTGTAAAAGATCACATGCCATGGAAGGGTTTGGAAGCTGAGGCACTACTCTCAGAACGTCCCGAGGTGCTTTCTAATTCAGGTGATTATTGCTGAGTGTCATTTTGACTACAAGTTCCCTGAGAAGTAAACAGACTGGTGTTTGGAGAGCTGCTACTCCCAGTAGCCATGCACTCAGAACATTCCTGCTTCTCCACCATCTCAGTTGGTTTGTAAGGGACTTCTTGGTTGCTTTCCTTAAGGTGGAAAAGTTGAAACAGAAAACATGCACAAAGCAAAAAAAAACCTCTTTGCTCATGGGTGCTAAGATGAGCAAAACAGTCAGGGTCTTTTTTTAGGGAACATTTTCTCCATCAAAAAAATCTACGTCCTCTCTTTATGGGGGGAGGTAGAAATCAAGGAGTTTGGGAGTGAGGGGCAAGGGGCATGGGGTAGCTTCTAAATGAATGTCAATGGTTAAATATCAGCTTTGGGTCTTTTTTTCTAAGCCTGCTAGGAGCTATGTACCATGGTGATACATAAACAAGAAGTGACCAATTATTCATGTGAAAAGAGGTTTCATGAATCACAGGAAAGCTGTAAATTATGTGGAAAAGCACATTTCACACTCTTTTCAGGATATAATTATGACAGCATGGAAGGACTACAATAACTATGCATATTATTTTTAATAAGGTTTGGAGGAGGTGGGAGAAGGGGTTCTGGTAGTACTGGGATGGTTTGCAGCAAACTCTTCTTTTGAGAAAGTAAAAAAGCCTTCTTGAGCTGCCTGCTGCAGTGAGGCTCATTGAAGTGTGTGCCAAGTGTGTAAACTAAACCCTGGCAGAGCTGGCAAGCCTGCAAGAAGGTCAAGCCCTGGAGCGTGTTGTTTGTTAGCAGAAGCTCTAGCAGAACACCACGGGGATGGCGGCTGCAGTGCCACCAGGCAGCTGAAGATGAAACAGCTCCTTAGGCAGTGCAGCATCTCTGCCCACAGGAGTGCATTTTTGCTTCTTTGGTGGTACATTGTAAGGGAGGATTCTTTCCAAGTACAGAGGAGAAGTCTCCTCCTGCTAGAGAACTTGCGTCGCATGGGTTGTTCCTCGCCTGAGGGACTTGAGTTCCAGCCTCCTGCGCTGCAAGTCCGCTGGCATAAACACCCACACTCTTGCAATCAGCTCGACTTGAGGACCCAGTTGTCCTGAGGTAGGGTCCCTCTGACTTCACTGTCTCTAAGATGATGCATATCATAGAACCATAGAATGTCCACTAACCCCAGAGGCAGTAAGGAGCTGGTGCTGGCCAATACCTTTTAGGCAGCAAGGAAGTCTTTTTCCTTCTTCTTTTAATGAAATGGCAGCACTCCCAATCCATACGTGCCTTCACTGCCCAGGGATACTTGGCAGCATGATGTGCTACAGAAATCCATCAGCTGGTTCACTGCATGGATACATCCCGCTAGAAGTAACAGTGAACTTCTCCCAACCGTGCAGCGCCTCCAGCAGTGTCAGAACTGTTTGGTTCTCAGGCACTTTGTGTTAGCTGCTGAGATTGCTGTTCCTATCTGAAACACTGCTGCAGAATGCAGAGTCTGAGGAGCATTACCTGCCTGCTTGCTTGGAAAGCCAAGTGGCAAATCTGACAGAGTTCATGGTTCTGGAAGTGTCACTCCACTGACTTGATGGAGAAAATATACCTCATGGCAAGGGCTTCAGGAATATTTTTTCCATTAGCACCTAGATTCATAGAATCACTAAGGCTGGGAAAAAACCCAGCCTCACTCCAGCCTCCATTCAGGCAGCTGTAGAGAGCAATGAGATCTTCCCTCAGACTTCCCTTCTCCTGAATGAACAGCCCCAGCTCCCTCAGCCTCTCTTCATATGATGCCCTCCAAACCCCTCCCTAGCCTTGTTGCTCTTCTCTGGACACCCTTCACTCCCTCAGTGTCTTTCCTCTCCTGTGACACCCAGAACTGAACCCAGTGCTCAAGCTGTGGCCTCTCCAGGGCTGAGTAGAGGGCACCATCACTGCCCTATTCCTGCTGGGCACACTGGGTTCGGTACAGGCCTGGATACCCTTGGCCTTCTTGGCCAGCTGGGCACTGCTGGCTCATGTTCAGCTGCTCACCAGCACCCCCAGATCCTTTTCCACCAGGATGCTTCCTAGCCACTGTGCCCCAAGCCTGTGGTGTTGCTTGGGGTTGTTGTGACCCAAGTATAGGACCCAGCACTTGGTCTTTTTAAACCTCATCCCACTGACCACAGCCCATGGATCTAACCATAAATGGCATCCACAAGGATGAGGTCAGAATGGACACAGAATACGTAGGATTTGAGCCCCGTCACTTGCCATAAAGTGGTAAGGAGAAGAGGAATGACTTTAGTCTTAAATCAGAGTGTCAGGACTTCAGAACACAGTTTCTGGATCTGGGAGCCCCTCCCAGTGGAACGCTCATGTGCAGAGATGAGGATACGGAGAACTGTGTGCAGACAGCGGAGTCAGGAAGCCTCCATCTTGCAGCCTGCCATCGGAGGTTGCTCTTCTTTCTTACTCTGTGTGTATTGGGTGGCCAGCCATGGCTTTCAGCAGCAGGGATAAAGCTTTTCCTGTCAAAGGAAATTAATTGAGAGTCCTCATGAATTTTGTTTTATAGTGGCTTTGCCCAGGGTGAAATGATTGCACAAGGTGCCAGTGACTAGACTGGAGCATCAGTCCTGTGATGTGACCTCCTTTGAACTGAGAGTAGGTGACAAGGAAAGGAGCAGCTAGCTGAAGGGGAGGATTCCAGCTGCTAAAGACACTCTTCACATCAGTGGTGCTGGCTCTTGTGCCATGGCTCATGAAGAACAGCCAAGATGCCCACCAGTCCCCACTTTTTGTTCCTTATCACTGTTCATCAGGTGCCATGTCACATTTAATGTTTTCCATCTGCTTATGGTCTGGTACTGCGCAACAGCAGAGACACGTTGATTCTGGACTGCTAACTACTACTGGCTGGCACTCCAAGGTGGAGGGTGACTTAACTGTGGTGGAAGACAGACAGAATTGTTTTCAATGTACACCTAAGGAGGCCCTCAGTAAAGCAAACATTGATCTTGGAGGAGGGCTTTTTGATATTTTTTTTTGACCTGTCTGCTGCCAGCAGGCTGTAAATAGGATCCCTATATTTTTCCTTGTTGATACTAAGCCACATTGGAGCTCATCAGCAACTTTGATGCCAGTAGAAGTTGCTGAGCACTGCTAGAAGCCTCACACACCTTGGAGAAGAGCAGGTCTGTACCAGTTGTCACGGCCCAGTTACAAGGAGTGAAGGCACTGCAGGCAGCCCATGGGTGGCCTGTGACTGCTGGTTCACTGGGTTCATCTTGCCTTCATGGACTACCTACCACTCTAATAAATCACATAGGCATGAGTTTCTTCCTGGAGCAACTTGTTTGCTTTATTTATTTGGAAAATTTCAGTCGCTGCCCTCACCACAGCTTCTTTCCCTGCTCTGAACTTGCCATGGCTGTGCTCACTCAGGAGCGCTCAGTCCCAGCAGCGAGTGATTTCCCCTGATGGTTTCTGAACACTTACTCAGTAGCTGTGCTGCTGGGGCGTGCTGAGAGCATTTCCAGATCAACTCATGGTATCTCAGATCTGACCCCCCTCTCAGGAGACTGAATGCTGCTGATCTGAGGCACTGAAAAGCCCTGGCACTTCCTGTCCCATTCCCCTCCACCCCAGCTTTAAGATAGTTAAACATTTAGAACAGAAAACAATCTATTTTTAGCACAATCACACAGGCACTCCGGGTATTTATATTTAAATTAAAACCAGCTTGTAGGCCTTCAGCTAATCCAAAAGCACTCTGAGTTGTTTAAGGAGGGCAGAAAAGATGAAGAAGGAAAGGGAAAAAGAAAAAGAAGAGAAGGTTTAAAATAGCTAAATAATGAAATAATTGCTGTGAACCTGACATCACAGAGAGGGAGGAAGCCCTAGCAGCTACTCAGGAGAGGTGGTGGGAAAAGCAGTCTGCTGTGCTGTGCATTGCTGCATGAGTAGCTGCCAGCTACGGCTGGCAGCAGACACCTGTGGGCTGTAGTGGCAAGGCAGTAGTTAAAGCCTTGCTTGGGCTGAGTCAAAGGCCCGGTGGTGCCTGTTTGGAACATTTTCCTTTGAGTCACTTGGTTTGAAATGATCAAGCTGTTGTTAGAGCCTCTGTAGTTGTTGCCTGGAATATTATTCCAAAGTGTTTACTGCACAGAGGTGTCTCCTGAGCAGTGCCTCTTACTCATATTTGTCACTCTCTTAGGAGGGGTGAGTTGAGCTTGAGCTGTGTTTTTGCTCACATCTCACAGATGATGGTCAGACAGGCAGGGTTGTTTCCGTCAGTCACCCTGGCACTGCATTTACTTCCAAGGTGAATCAAGGGGCAGATGTAAAAGTGACTGAGGTGAGCAGAAAAACAAATTCAAGTCAAGTACATTCACAATAAATAAATAAATAACTTCCAGTACAACCAAGGGTTCGGTGAAAAGGGGAAGGATTTAGTGCTTGTCCTGACTGGCCATGAGAAAGGGTCAGTGGGAGGTCCAGCTCCATTGCAGATTTGTCATGGAAGTCAGTGAGTTAAAGGCCTTGATAGAACAATCTCTGGCATTCCCCAGCTTCCAAAAGTGTGAATGTGTTTTAGTGCAGTGTCAGGGAGGTTTGGTGTGTGTCTGAGGCAAAGGAGGCTCTGTGTGATTTATCACTTGCTGGATCTTTACACATCCATCCTCTGTGCTTCTTTAACAGCCAACCTACTCCTGCCATGAACTCTGAGAGCAGAGGGCAACTGGAAGAAACATGGGGCTGATGTGTTAGACCTGAACCTTCAGAGTGCATGCACTGCCAAGTTCTTCTGGTAGGTGATGGTGAGCTGGGGGTTGTGCTGGTGCACTGTGCCTGTTTGAACAGAGCAAGAGCTCCAGCAGCATGGGAAGCATCAAGACCTGGGTTGTTCTTTGGCATACACAGAGGTAGGTACCATCCTGAGTTGACTGGCAGCTTTTGAGGCTCAGACTCCTCCTGTAAAAGCAAACATACATGCCTCACTGCCTGCTGGATACACTCTAGGATTGAAGACATGACTGTCATAGTCCTAGCAGACCGCCACTACTTCTGCCTTCAGAGTCAGGTTGCATTCACAATCTCCTCTTCAGTGTATGTGGTCATGTCTGTAGCTGCTTTGGTTTAGTTGTCTGCAGAAGTGTGCAGGGGACTCAGGGAACATACTGCACTGCTGTCCCTCATGGCAGAAATAGCACTTGAATCTTCTGATTGCTTAGAAAGCTCCTCAGTTTATTGCTGAGAAGACCACCATTGTGCAAGGAGTGAAGCAGAATGTGATCTGAGCTTTGCAGCTAAAGGCAGCTGCTGACCCTGAGTGATGATGCTGCCAGCATTTCGTTCAGGTTATTTGCTGTAGCTGCAGAGAGGTTGGGCAGGAAGCCCTCTGTCCCCACAACATGTCATCTGTTTGCATTGATTTGGATCAGGTGGCAAATATTTTGTCCATTCACTAGCTGTCAGAGCAGTTTTCATTGGGAGGTTCTTTCAGGCAACTGGAAGCAGTGTGTCAAGCTTTGCAGGTGTAGCAGATGTTGGTGTCACACCTCCTAGCCTGGTCTGTCACAGTCACAGGGTCAGCTTGGTAGGGGGTATAAGCTGGTTCAGCTGGAAAATGCTCTCATGCTGTTGGTGTTAAAGACTGCCAGAGTTACGAGCTGCCTGTGTTACAGGAGATAATGAGTTAGTGTTGGGTTACACAGGAACTCTGGAGAGTAAAGGCAAGGTCCTCAGGTGAAATGATCCTGGAAAACATCCTGGGAAAGTGATGGAATCTATTCTGCTGTCTGCTCTGAGAGTAATGGAGTGCTGCAGTCTTGCTAGGAAGGGGAGATGTGAGCACCCTGGCAGTATCCCAGGGTTACACATGAGGCCACGCCTGCAGCACAGGACTACAGACTGCCTCTGCTGCTTTCCCCCTGGGCATAAAGTTGGGAATTTTAGAGAAGTGTGATACTGGGTGAAGGGCTGGTGTGAAACCTATGCTGTGGCAAGGGCTATCCCTGGGGATAAAGCACCCCGAGACCCTGAAAAATCCACACCTGAACTGGAACAGCTTGCTTGGGAGGAGGGGGCAGCTGAAGGTGTCTTGTGCTGAGGGAGTGCTTAGAGGGTGACCATTTCCCATCTCTTGATCAATGTGCCACTCTCCCACACACACTTACCCCTTTGTAAATCAAACAACCACGCAAACAACAGAGAGCAAGCGTGCTGTCAGGCCTGCTTGTGAGCAAACTGTCTGGTAACGGACAGGAGGCAGTTGTAATTGACAGGAATTAGGTGTAATTAGCAGGAAGCAATTGTAATTGACAGGAAGCATTTGTGAGCTCATCTGGATAGGTGTGAAACCCGTTCTAAAACATGGTGTTTAAAACAGTGCCATTGAATTGGGAGCTGCCAGAGGAGGACACACACAGACTTTGAGTACAGCCTGATTTTCAGCTTGAAGTATCTGGAGCTGTTTTGACATATTTATGTTGTGTGATGGACTTGTTAAACAGGAAGTGAGAAGTCAACATTTGTTCTGTAAGCCCCCTATTCATGTTTACATCTCCAGACACAAATTAACACTTTGATAATGCCCTGCTCCACTTTTCCTTGCCAGGGTTTTGTCCTGTGTCTCTGTGGTTTCCCTTCCAGTCAATCTGGTGAATGACGTCAATCTCCTCATTGTCCTTCCTCATGTAAAGGCAACAGCAGAACTGTAAACTGTAGATTTATCAATGACAAGTCCAAAGCTCCCAAGGCCACCAGCAGTCAGGGTGGGAAGATGAATCCTGCCCAGGCTGCAGGATTCCTTTCCATCTTTTGTATGCTGAGTGGAAAATGTCAGAAGATGTGGGCACCATCATGGAAGCCTGAATCTGACATTCTGGGACAATATGCAGTGGAAGTAACAACTTGGGGGTTGGCTGAGATGTGCTCAGGGCTAAACTTGGGTTGTTAGAGCGGGAAGGTGTCTCTTCTTTGTCCTTATATCCCCTCAGCTGTAACTGGGTCTTATTTGGAGGTAGGAATGAGCTTGAGTGACATTTACAGCAGTTTAACTAAACCCTTTGCTAAATCATTTGGGCACAAGTGCCTGTTGTCTTTGCTAAGGATAGTCAGATGGCAAAGCATTTTTAACACTCTTCTGCTTCCACTGCTGTCTTCACATGACTGCACCTCAGTGGCTGGTTCAATAGATACTCTACTAATGCCTTTGTGTTTGGGAAGTTCTTGGCTTTCCTTACAGTAGCTCTGTCCTTCTTGTCCCACAGTGAGGAAAAGTGAAATGGGACTACTCTGGTTTGTTATTTAGAAAGTGGTCCAGGGTCTGCTCTGGAGTTTGAGCTCCAGAGTAAAGAATTGTAAAAGCTTTCTTAATTTCCTTGTTCAGCTGTATCTCAGAAATATCCCCATCACTCCTTCATGACATTTGCATTGTTATCTCCGGATTTTAAGATGAGGATCTAAAGAATTATCTCATCTCCAGAGACAAACTCAGCTCCCTCTGACTAATGGTTCCCTAATTGTGAGCAGCTGTTGGTTCAAAGGGCCATAGGAAGTACATGAAACCTTGCCCTTATGCTGCAACAAGCAGGAAAATAAAAGAAGGACTGACAGTTGTCCAGAAATCTCAGCAAGAGATAAAATGGTGGAGGCAGTTGCATGGGCAAGGGAGGAAACCACTGTTGGAAGCAGAGAGAAAAGCAGAGGCAGTAAAAAACTAAGGCAAAGGTGAAAGCCCCATTCCCATTGGGAGCACAGGTTAGAGAATGTGGAAAGACCAGTCTCTGATCATCTCAGTGTGAGGAGAGATGAGGCAAATTCAGAATGCAACACAATCCCCACTTGCAGGGGACACTTTAATAAGTTGGATTCTCAAAACCTTTGCTGCAGTGCAGAGATTTTTACCCAGGTTAAAAATAAATCCCTTGACCAAACAAAGGCAGAAGTGCCAACACGTCAGGCCGTGGTTGTGTGATGGAATGGTGCCCAAAAGCTGCCTGCTCTGCAGGAACCTCAGCTTCCAGCTGAAGTTTTCAGTGATGAACACGACTGTTTAGAAGTGGCTTCTAAGAGCATTTCCTCAATGACCTTCCCAAGGACTGAGGTTATGATGCCCCCGAGTTCCTTGGATACTTCTTATCCTTTTTGGGGTTGGTGCAGCATCTGTCTCATTCCAGGCATTAGGAATCTTCTCCAATTGACATAACCTTTCAAAGGTCCTGGAGATTAGTCCCGCAGTGACATCAGGCAGCTTATTGCTCTCTGCCTTATTGCTCTCTACAACTACCTGAAGGGAGGTTGTAGACAGGCAGAGGTTGGTCTCTTCTCCCAGGCAACCAGCACCAGAACAAGAGGACACAGTCTCAAGCTGCACCAGGGGAGGTTTAGGCCAGAGGTTAGGAAGAAATTCTACACAGAGAGACTGATTGCCTATTGCAATGGGCTGCCCGGGGAGGTGGTGGAGTCACCATCACTGGAGGTGTTCAGGAGGAGACTTGATAGGGTGCTTGGTTGCATGGTTTAGTTGATTAGGTGGTGTTGGATGATAGGTTGGATGCTATGATCTCAAAGGTCTCTTCCAACCTATTCTATTCTATTCTATTCTATTCTATTCTATTCTATTCTATTCTATTCTATTCTATTCTATTCTATTCTATTCTATTCTATTCTATTCTATTCTATTCTTTAGCCCCCTGTCTGGTCCAATGGGCTTGCACATGTCCAGTTTGGTGAAGTGATCCCCAACTTGTTTTCCTTTGGGCATATCTCTGGAATGTATTGGGAGACTAAAACCTGGGAAGCCTAAGGACCTGGGTTACATGTGAAACAACTACAAAATGCTTGGGTCTTCACTGTAGGTCCCTTAACTGCCTGAGCAGTGGATCCACAGTGTCTTTGGCCTTGCTTCCACCAATGCACACAGAGAAACTGCCAGTTTTTACCTTCCTTGCTAGTTTCAGCTGCAGCTGAGCCTTGGCTTTGGCCTGACTGCATTGGTGCATGCCCCACAGGCACGGCACAAGCAAGCTCAGCAGTTTGTCATTTGTGATAGGTTTTGCTGTGTTCAATATCAGTCCTATCCAGCCACACCAGCTGTCCAGAAATAGAATGGGGGAAAAAAAAGCTGTTGTGATTTAGCTGATTCAGGCATGGTAAAATGGCAGCCCATTTAGAAATGTAAATTAGTTTTATTTGCTTTGGTCTCATCTACTCCACCTCCAAGAACTGAATCTACTCATCAGTCATGTCACAGTGGGGGTACTTTCTCTGTATGGCCAAGAGTAATGTACAGATCCTAACTGGTGCTGTCAGAGTTCTTCAGCCTCCATGAGATGCTGTGAACAGTGTGGATTTACTAGTGTGACCTACCCAGGTAGATCCTGAAGTGGGCCTGAAGAAGCTGAGCATCTTTAACAGAATCCATCTGGTTGCCTGCAGTCCACAATCCATCATCCTTTGCAGTCTGGTTCTGAGTCATTCAAACCAAGAAGTTCTCCCCATTGTGGTAGAAGTCCTGTTTTGAACCAGCCTAGTGTGGTGGTAGCAAGGGAGAGGCCGTTTGTCAGAGGGAAGGAGCTGCTTGGCAGGAGAAGGAACTGACTTGGAAGAGCAGATGAAAGGATATTACGATGTGTCAGTAAGGCAAAGGAGACCCAAGGCAGCTCTGATTTAGATTCAGTTGTTAATCAAAACTTCTGGAGGGAATCCAAGCCTCCAAAGCTTGAACAGAGATAGAAGAAGCTGTGTCATATTAGACAGACATGTAAAGCTCTACTGAGAGGGAAATCCAATTGGAAGAAGGCTTTTCTCCCTCTCCAGCCTGTAGCTTGTGCTGGAGCAGTAGGAGACAGAGTCTTGGGCACTCTCTGGAGCCTACAAGTGCCCCTGCAGTGTTAGTGGAGAGAGAGGAATGCCTCTTCTACCTGGGAAGCCCTTGCCGTGACAGGCACTTCTAATGACTTTCTGTCGGGCCTGCTCAGGCTGACTGTCACTTCACACTCCTCCAGCAGCTTGTGTCTCTGAGCAGGAAGAACCAAGGTCTGCTCCTGAGTCAATGCACCTGACCCCCACAGAAGGGCTGAAATGGTTTGCCCAGCATAAACACTGCCTGTCTCTTGGGGCTTTTGACTCTGCACTTCAGCAGCTCTGAGAATAGGAAACCACCACTTTTATCCACAAAAGCCTGGCCACACTTGCTCACAGCAGGAATGTTGCAGGGTTTGTCTTTCAGGGAAGCAGCAAATGCTACCTCCTTACGTAACAGCAGTGGTGAAAGGGAAAAGGAAGGTGACTGAACCACTTGGGCAAGGCTGGGCTGAATCTCACAGGCTGAAAGTGTCCTTTTAGTTATCAGGTGTCCACTTGGAGAAGAAAGTGGGAAGCTGAGGATGTTGTCAGTGTCAAGGGAGGGGAGAAAGGGAAGGAGACAGAACGATAGCTTCCCCAGCCCCAAAACTGTGGCAGCTAAGTCAGAGAGGAACTGAAATATAGTTTTGAGGCAAGCTTAAAGCCTGGAGCCAGGAGAATCCTAGTAGAGCCCTTTCCTTTATGTAATGCTGTGATCTGGATGCTAGGAGCTTTCTGGGGAAGGGAGACTGCTTTGTTTTGTTGATCCCAAGTCCTGAGAGGGAAATGGCTTATAGGTTAGGAAACAGGATCGCTATCTTGAAATCATGACCAGCCCCAAAATATTTGGTCCTTAAGTTTCCATTCATGGTCTCTAAGACAGCACTCAGGCCACAGCAAAAAAAAAAAAAGATAGAGCTGAAGTGTGGCTTACCACAAACACTCCTTGAAATACCAGCTAGCAGTCTGGCACTTTTTCTAGCTCACTTATGTCTCCAAGCCACTCATCTATCTGCTGATCATGTTAGGCATGAACAGCATCCAGAACTCTCTCCATCTGGATTCTCACATATGATTTTTAGAAAGGCTCCAACACAGACTCTGTTTCTTTTCTTTGTTTTTGTTTCTGCTTTGTTATTTTTTCCATGTCCAGATTCAGAGTTTAGATGTTGCTGTGGTTGCCTTTCTCACAACGACACTCTCGTAATGAATCCCTACACTTTAGAAGCACCAGCGCCTGGATTAGGGTACAGCAAGATCTCAGGCTTAAAATATTTACATGCAAAACTGCCTGCAGTTAAGGAGGCAACACTGAAATCCCTCACCTAAACTTCTCTTCATGCAGGGACTTGCACAGAGTGCCAAGCCAGAATTCAATTAGTTGCTTGAAGACTTAGATTTTCCCCTGTTTTCTGTTGCTGAAAGGTCATGATGTTTTTTAAAGGTCTGTGCTGTTCCTGGGCTAGTTTCTTTTGCAGCAACCTGTAGGGAAGTCATAATGTAATGTTTATGGTGACATCCCTTCCGTGCTGTGGAAGGAATATGAATGTCATGAGTTCCACCTTATGACTGGAGAGACAGGCTTGAGCTGGAACATTGCAATCACACAACCCCAGTCTAGGTGGAATTTGAATCCCCAGCTGAACTCACGTTTTAGGAGCCAAAACTCTGTTTTCATCCCCCATCTTCCAGTCTTTGAAGGAGTTTAGATCTGGGATTCTCTGGCTCGGATGCCTGTCTAATGGTAGCTTCAATGCCAGAACAAATGGCAAGGAGAAGGCAGGAAGCATGGAAATAAATAGAGCCCCTAAATGGAAAAAGTGGTAATAAGATCTGTAGAATAACAATGGACAATGAAGAAGCTGTTTTTTTTATCGGCTGTTCTTAGTGACACAGCTTTTAAGACCTCACCATGCCACTTTTTAGGCTTAGAAAAGCACCTGTGAGTTAAGGAAGGAGGGTGGCAGCATCTCCCCTTTACAAATGGTAAACCACAGCATGGGGAGGTTAAACAGCAAGCCTAAGGTCACACTAGGAGGCCGTGGCAGGGGAGGGACTCAGTCTGTCAGTCTCTGTAGCAATGTCTGAATGATGACACCAACCTTTATGGCTTTTCAGATGGGAGCCCCAGTCTTCACCTCAAGAGGGACAGGTGGCCTGGTTGCCATTCTTCCCTTCTAGAAGCCACTTAGCAATGTTCAGATTTCCTGGCAATGTTCATCAGCCAGGATCTGGCTGGGTGGGTTGCTTAGAGAAATGGACTCAGTAAGACCCAACAGAGGACAGAATCTTGTCCTTACAGGCGCACTCACTCTTCTGGATACTTTGCCACATCTCTTCTTGCACAGTCTTCCATACCAAGTCCATAGTCAAGTTCTTTACTAAATCATGACTCCAGAAAATGAAGAGCTGGAAGGACTTGCATTAGATTTCAACACTGTTAAGAAAGGATACTTTCATCCCAGAGAGAAAGCAGTCCTTATTACTCAGCAGGGGGAACACCCAGCAGTCCTAGGAGCTATTCCAATCCAAAATGAAGAACCATAATGTGCTGTGCTGAGAGAGAATATACTTTTGGTGACATTAGGTAGTTAAAGGTTGACTTTTACACCTTGAGGACTGAAACATTGTAGTCTTAATATTTGGTTCTTTTTAATTCTGGCTCTTCGGTAGCTGCTTATCCCCAGTAGCACCACTGTGACTGAGCTGCCTAAGGAAGTGTGCAGTGTTAGACTACAAAAGGGTTCATTTCGTATTGGTGGATGTCCTCTTGGCCCTGTAAGCTGAGAACAGAGCAGCATTATTATTGCCCTTCCAGCTTTTGACTGTGTGCACATGTGCATACCCTCTCCTTACAGACCTTCTCTGTAGACTAGGCTCTCTCACAGTTCACCCAGCAGGTGGTCCTGGATCCTTCATCTCCCCTGGTGCCTTCTGCTCAGAGACACAGACTTTAAAAAGGGCTTCTCTGCCAGAAAGAACTCTCTGGGGGTAACACACACCTGGCTTTCAGGACACTTCACTCCCTCACTAGCAGTCCCGTACTGTCATGCACCCCCTCCCTTGCTGCACTGGCTAGCACCATGGATACAAAGCCCTCTGACCCACAGCCTCCTGTCAGAGGTTCCCCTTGGACCTGCACACGCACGCATGCACACAGAAGAGAGAGCCTGGCACCCAGAAGCAGCAGCTTTTAGGAAGACAGAACAGATCTGTGCTGATCAGGCAGCGGGGCATGGCCAGATAAATGTACTGACAAGAAAGAGTTTAGACACCAGCAGCCCCTTTTGACTCTATCAGACCTTTCATCCTCTTACTTTCCCTGATTTCTGCACTTCCCAAATGATTTTGATCTCTCTCCTTTCCAGCTTTCATTTCTTCTGATCAACATCCCATAGTAAATTTTGTTCAATCCCAATTCCCCTTCATGCTGTAGTGTCTCATATCCCCAGGCTGTGACCCCCTTGGTCTGCAAGGTGACCAGGAGAGATTTGCAGGTGATTCATGGTAATGGGTGTCACTGATGGACCTTGGAGGTGATGCTCCTCTGTGGCAACTCTTGGAGGGACTGGAGTGAGTGACTAGGTTTTTGGGATGCCTCCATGTGTTATGTCTGTCTGTTCCTCCATGTGTGTGTGGAGAGAAGCCACTGCTGGGCTGATGACTCCTGATCCATATCAGGGTATTAGCTAGGTCCCCTACCTGCCTCATGTGTGTGGAAATGAGCTTTTACCACGTAAGCCAACACCAGGAATAAAACATTTTTAGTGTTACCTCTCACTTAGAGCAACAAATGGCTCTAAGGGGTCAAGAGCTTCCATGACTTTCCATCTTGCAGCTCTGCCTCTGCCAGGAGCTATGGAGGCCATTGTGCTGTAGATAGCTACAGTGCTGGTAACTTGTGTGAAGGGAAGGTGACGACAGAGACACAACACTGTTTCTCCTCTGATGGTTCTAAAGCCAAGTGATGGTTCCCCAGTCCAGACATTACCAGCAGTGTTCTTGCATGTCTCTGAATTTGTCCATCACAGCATGGTGATACTGTCTGGTCAGGGCAAGGTGTGGACAAGGTTTGTTCCTGAGCCATGCTGCTTCAAAGTACAAGCTACATGTCCAGATTCTTGTTCTGACAGCACCAAGCATCTCTCTTGCAGTGAAAACAAATTTGGATACACACTTCTGTTTTGTTCACTCTAAGCCTTTTGCATTGCTGGAGTGGGACAATGCTAAACCCTGTTCATTACCTCAGATTCCATAAACCCTCATCTTTACCTCAGATTCCATAAACCCTCTTCTTTACCTCAGATTTCACTTTACCAACGTGCCTTCACTCTAGAGTAGTTTTCTAGATCCTGGATCATAAAGATCATTGAAAAAGGGGTTCCTTTTCCATCATGCTCAAATTGCAGTGACTTTCCTGTTGCTTTAACTTTAATTTTTTTCCCCTTCTCTGTTTTGTTTTTCTAAGAGATGTAATTCATGTAGGACTCAAGTGACCTTTTCTTAATCATGTTTTGGTTTGCTTTGGGTTTTTTTTTCTGTGTAAAATATCACACATGTTCCTGGTTTGTTCAACTCTTTAGAAAAGCAGATGATATATTCTGGTGTCCCTGGCATATTGCATCAGGCTCAGCTGTGAGCACAGAGACTCCATTTTGCCAAGCTCAAAGCATTCTCTTTCAGATCACGCCTGCAGGACACCTGAGATACGCGCGCCTGTGTTTGCCGTGCACTGGTGCAGGGGTAGCTGTGCCCTCCATGAATGCATTAGCAAAGCATTAATGTTTAACACACATCACTGATGCATCCATTACCTTCATCAGAGCTGGCCTCTGGGATGATTGTGAGTACTTCCTTGTACAGAATGTTCCTTGCCTGCCTTTGGCGAGGGAGGCCAGCCAGAGGAACTGCCTGTTTATTTGTGAACCAATGTAAGAGCAGACTAGCAGCAGACACCTCCTGCTGCAGGCTAGACCTGACAAAGAGGTCATCTTTGTTGCACATGGCTAAGGAATCACATCCCCTGCTGAAGATGGGGTCTATTTTTAGAAGCAGGCTAGAACCCTGCATTCTTGAAATTGTTTTAATTTCCATCTGAAGAGTCAGACTTCATGGCTAGGGAAAAAAAAAAAGGCAGGAGGCTGAAGGGTGAGTGTGAGCTGCAAGCCCCTGTGAAAAGAGACCTGATGAAATTACTTCTTGTGTTGCCCTGGCAGCACCAATGTGCTGATCAGTGTAGGCTGACAAAGAGCCATTGCCCAAAGCCAGTCCATAACATTCATGTGAGTTTTACTTAAGTGCATATGATTACAAAAATTGCCTTGACTTTGAAGAGCCATTGTGCTGCCCTGTTTATAGAGCAGTGTAGATTTACTGGCAAATTAAAGCTTTGGGGCTTGGGAGGGGGCAGGTGGAGGAAAGGAAATGGTTGGGCTTCATAGTGTATACCAGTCTCCAGAATCACAGTATCACAGTATCACCAAGGTTGGAAGAGACCTCAAAGATCATCGAGTCCAACCTGTCACCACAGACCTCATGACTAAACCATGGCACCAAGTGCCACATCCAATCCCCTCTTGAACACCTCCAGGGACGGTGACTCCACCACCTCCCTGGGCAGCACATTCCAATGGCGAACAACTCTCTCAGTGAAGAACTTTCTCCTCACCTTGAGCCTAAACTTCCCCTGGTGCAGCTTGAGACTTTGTCCTCTTGTTCTGGTGCTGGTAGCCTGAGACAAGGGACCAACTCCCTCCTGGCTACAACCTCCCTTCAGGTAGTTGTAGACAGCAAGAAGGTCTCCCCTGAGCCTCCTCTTCTCCAGGCTAAACAATCCCAGCTCCCTCAGCCACTCATTGTAGGGCTTGTGCTCAAGGCCTCTCCCCAGCCTTGTTGCCCTTCTCTGGACATTCTAATGTATCTGTGATGCTCAGTCATAGAATTGTTAGGGTTGGAATGGATCTCATCCTCCCTGCCATGGGCAGGGACACCTCACACTACATCAGGTTGCTCACACCCACATCTAGCCTGGCCTTCAAAACCTCCAGGGATGAGGCTTCCACCACCTCCCTGGGCAACCTGTTCCAGTGTCTCACCACCCTCATGGTGAAGAGCTTCTTCCTAACATCCAATCTAAGTCTACCCATTTCTACTTCTGCTCCCTTCCCCCCAGTCCTGTCATGCCCTGACACCCTAAAAAGTCCCTCCCCTGCTTTCTTGTAGCCCCCTTCAGATACTGGAAGGCCACAATAAGGTCTTCTTGGAGCCTTCTCTTCTCCAGACCGAACAGCTCCAACTCCCACAGCCTGTCTTCATAGCAGAGCAGCTCCAGCCCTCTGATCATCCTCGTGGTCCTTCTCTGGACACATTCCAGCACCTCCAGATCCTTCCTGTAATAGGGGCTCCAGACCTGGACACAGTGCTCAAGGTGAGGTCTCACTAGAATGGAGTAGGAGGCAAGAATCACCTCCCTTGACCTGCTGACTATGCTTCTCTTGATGCAGCCCAGGCTCTGGTTGGCTTTCCAGGCAGCAAGTGCACACTGGTGGCTCCTGTTGAGCTTCTCATCCACCAGCACCCCACAAGTCTTTTTCTTCAGGGCTGCTCTCAAGCCAGTTGCTGCCCAGCCTATATCAGTGCTTGGGATTGCCCTGAGCCAGATGCAGACTCAGATCTGTCACAGATGCACTGGGTTCAAACAATCCAGTGGAGCACCTTCCTCACCTGCCTGTTGCACTCTTCAGTCTGCAGCCTGCACTTCAGCAGGTGGCTGCATCTCTGCTGGAGACCCAAGAACTTTGGTCCTGTTTCACATGAGTAAACTGAGGTGGTCAGAGGGGAAAACTACAAACTGCTCTTACTACCACATGTGGAAACTGTAAACTATTCTGACTCTCAGTGCAGGCTACAGCATCTCACCCAGAAATTTCTCCTTCATGTCCCTGAGGACCCAGGTGACTGATCTCACATGTCCAGATCTGGGTTGGATTTCCAGTTCTTAGCTGAGAAACAAAGCTCCATAATACCAGTGGCTGATTTGTCACTCTTACAAAGGCAAACTCCAAACCTGGACTGTGTCTAACTGCAGCTTCTAGTCAACAAATATTGTTTGTGTCTTCTGCTAGATTAGAAAGCTATGGGTTATCTGAAATTCCTTCTGGGATGTGGTGGTTCCAAACCAGTCTCACACTGTGTTGTGCACTGCTTGGTCTCAGCTCATTCTCATCACTCTCTCTAAACACTGTCTGAGTTTGCTGCTTTGTTTTGGCAGGGTCCACATCAAACTGGAGAGCTGACTCTGAAAAAGCTTTCCCTTCTGCCAGAGGGGTCATATTCCTTTTCTTTTTTACTCAATAGTCTCCTTATTTTGTAACCAAAAATTATGTCACAGAATTGTCAGGGTTGGAAGGGACCTCAAAGATCATCCAGTTTCAACTCCGCTACCATGGGCAGGAACACCCCACACTAGATAGGTTGCCCAGAGCCACATCCAGCCTATCCAGCCTAGCCTTAAAAACTTGCAGGGAAGTCTGCAAAGAGACTCTCAACATGTCACCAGAACTAACAGCTGATGGTTTGCTAGAATGCTCATGTTTTTCAGAGTTGCTAATTTGCAGTTGTGGCTGGCCTGTTCTGGAGGCATGATCTCCATTATTCATTTATGGGTTCTAAAATGCACATCTCAATTCAGGCTTTTTTGCCAACCAGTCTGTGTGGATGTGTGTCCAGGTTAATGTGGTCTCTTGCTGATAGCTTGTCATTTACATAGCTTTTAATTTTCCTGCCAGTCTTCAAGAGCTCTGATAAAGACATCAGGATGCTTTCAGTACATGAGAGAGCAGTTGAAACAGCACTGGTTGCTGCTCCTTTATTTTGAGACTTCTGCAATCTGTTAAAATTTGACATATTCACAGCAACTACACTGATGGTCACTTTTGCTGCACTATTTATTCCTTTTTTTAGGTGAAAAGCCAAGTCACACAGGGATGTATCAAGTGCTTTACAGAATGCTAAAAATGATGCCTGCACAGCTCTCTCTAACAATCAGCCCTTTAAAAGAAAGGAAATCATCACCAGCCTTTCCTGACAGCCTGTCTTTCATTGTGATGGTAAAGTTTCTTCAAGCCTTTTGGACAGTGTCCCCTAGCAGCCTCTCTGTGATTTTGCTTCATCAGAAAGTCAGGGTCTGGAGTAGCTCTGGACTGGGTTACCCTGGCACAGCCTGTGTGGGAATGGTCCTTATCTGCAAGCCCTAATCACTTTGTGACTTTAACTGGACATCTCAGCTGTCACTTTCACTGGCACAGGGTTGACCTAGCTAAAAAAGACATCCAGTTTGTAGGTCAACAGATACTGCTTGAAGCAGAATTCCTGTTTTGCGCAACTGCATGAGCTCAGCTCTTGCATTGCTGGAAAGGAATCCTGAGACCAGGGAATGGTTTGGGGTCAGTGCTTGAGTAGTGAGCTTGTCAGAGGCAGTGTGGCTCCCAGCGCTGCTCACATACAAGGACCTGCCCTGGCTCCATAGAGCAGTTAAGAAAGGAAGTTAAAAAAATGTAAGCAATGTGACAAAGTAGGCAGAAAGAGCTCTTCGGGAGAGTTAAGGGTATTTCAAAATTGACAACTAATAGCTAAGACCAGTGTGATTATTCTAAAGTCATACACTCCTTGTGGAAAAAGTCTGATTTTCCAGTTCTCTCTAGGATTTAAACTGGAATAATCACATTCTTCCTCAGTACCTTTCAGCAGAAGTCTCCTCAGGGATGAATCTAATATAAGATCCCCACACCAAGGTGCAGTCTTTCAAAGCAGGAATGAGACTCCTAATGTCACAGGACGGAAGTGGCTGTGGTGGGGCAGCAGTGAGGCTTTGGCCCTGCAGGTGCAGATATCAGTTGAGTTTGGCTTTATACTTCTAGGCTTTGCTTATTCTTTTGCTGCATGTGCACGTGGTGCTGCTGCAGGAACCTTGGATGCTAGCAGCCTGACTTCCTGTGTCATGTGTGTGCCAGTGTCGTGCTGCTCATTTGATTGGAAGGATTTCTAACTTGGAAGAGAATTCCAGCTCAAAGGGGAAGGAGATCTTTTAGTTTCCTGGTTTTACTGTAGTCAATAATTGAAAGCAGCACTCAGAAATACTGGGGTGCTGTTGTGCTAGACATTCAGCAGTGTCAGGGTAAACAGTTCTTCTCTAATCACGCTGCTGAAAGAGATTCTGATGTGAAAATGGTCCTAAATGGATACCCTAAAAAAGATGAGGTCGAGTGAAAGGTGACCTGAGGATAAGATTGGAAAATGAAAGGAAATTAGAGGCAGCTGCTTCCTTTCTTTTGCCTAAAGGAACTCATTTACATTAGGCAGCAGAAGCGGCTGAGCATTGTTGTCCTGGTGACTCTTTGGAACACCTCCTCTATGTATGAGTTTTGGTTGTTCTCTCTCTGTATGGACAAGTGACCACCAGGAATTTCTGGAGAAGGAAAAGATGTTACAGCACAGTGCGTTCCAAGGAAATATCTGATTTTACTTCTTGTCTATCAGTTCCTTTCATTAGCTGCTGAAGAAGAACTACACCTAAAAGACTCCAGAGATTCTGGTGTTATGGGGGATTTTAACTCACGCAGATTCAAGAAGTGATATTTGTTCCTAGGAAATCATGGCCTACACATCTTGAAGCATTTGGAAGCCCCTTCATGATCTTTTTTCTGCAAATCTTAGGCAATACATTCAGGTGAACACATGACTGGAGCAAATCATACCAACAGCAGTTGGAAGGTGCCTTAGCTGCTTTACTTGCATCTTAGGAAAAGCTTTGTAACTGGCATATGCAAAGAGAAAGAATGTTTGGGGTTTCTCTCCTGTCAAAGCAATGCATCCACTGTCAGCTCCTCTGGAGTCAGTGAAGGGAGACAAGAGCTGCTAGAAAATGATTCATCACACTTATTCTAGAAACCTATCTCAAGAGAACTGAATCAGTGTCTGGAAGGGTCCAATTCTTCCCTTTGATTAAAGGGATCATAAAGACAAAAATGACTCATTGATGTATACCCAGCAGATGATTTGTGGCCAAAAGTCAGTTGTTTGTAGTGATTAAACCCATTTGTTTTGGGTTTTCTGTCTTTCCTTTTCATTAATTTGATCCTAACTCCTCTTTGCTTTGGCCAAGGTCAGTCACAGGCACACAAGACACTGACTGTTGCAGTTGGCTGCTCCTGTGTTGTTTTGGAAGGTGCAACAATTATATTCCTAAAATAAAAGAGACAGGATTTATAAGCCAGAGCACACAAGGGAAATCCACTTTCCTTGAAAGGCTTGGCTGCTATTTAAGTTGCCTCTTGACACAGTTACATAAAAGACCTACTTTATTTTTCCACTTTCTGAGTCAGAAGAGCTTTGGAGAAAATTCACAGTGGCCCTACTAAATGTATGGAGCTGGACTTCCAATGAGACTTGAAATACACTCAGAAATTTACATTCTACCATAAGATTTGTTTTGCAGGGGGAAAAAAAAAGGTGGTTTAAAGATAGTAGTCAAAGATTCAGGAGCTATGGATTCATGGATTCATTTCCTCACCCTGCCACAAGCTTCCTAGATGACTGGGAAACTCATTTAATCTCTGCTTATCAGTTTCCTGTGGTAAAACTTGCCGGATGTCCATGAAGATAAACATATTAAGGCAGATCCTCTGAGAACAGAGCCCACATGTCTGCTGAAGAAAAGCAGACAGTTTCTAGTCAAATGTTATTTCCATATACAAATATTTGACTTATAACAAATGAATTTAAAACGATCCCCACCACCACCTCATACTGCCAGCATAGCAGCAAAGATTAAACTCTCGCTTAAGCAGCTTTCCCCACACACCAAGAGCTCCAGCCGCCATGGAGCACTAGAGTGAAATAACCACACAGCAAACCCTCTCCCTCCCTCCCCTTCTCCCCAGCAGAGAAGATCCACATACCTCACCTGTGTCCTGTGAGGAGCATCCCATGCCCTTGGAATTCTTCCTTGAAAGATGGCTGTTCCGGTAAATCCAGGGGACAGACAAATACTCAGCAGGCTGACTCCAAAGGACTAAAGCTTTCCCAAGCAAAACAGTCATTGCACAACCCTGTGCCACCACTTCCCTCTCCTCTGGCCCGGCGGAGCTCGCCGTTAGCAGCTTGTGCTGCTCTCAGCAGCTCGGGGATGGAACAGGAAGATGCTGCCTGTCATGTGGGACAGTGCAGGGCCACATGGGACACGATCAGCTGGTTGTACTGAACAGCAGCCCTTGGGCACAGCTCTCCTGTCAGTTTCTGTTCTTTGCCAGCTCACCCGGGAGGCACGCTCGCTGTGTTGGAACCGCTTTTATGACGTGGGAGCAGCTCACCTGGGGTAGGTCTCCCTGGCATGCTATGCAATTTTGTAATTTTTTTTTCTTTCTTTTTAATTCAGAAGAGCTAAACACTGCCACTGTCACTGCCTCAGCAGGTTTTTCCCTTCTCCAGGTGCTAATGACACAACAAACCCATGGTCATGGCTGAAGGAATGTCAGCTGTTCTTTGCTGAGTTTGCACGTTACACACCTGTGGCAGTAAAGCTGAATCTTGACTCCAACCTATGCCTTTCCAAACCTACAATCCAGTTCTGTGAAACTACTTCCCTTCACACAAAAGGCAGATCTCTCTTCTTCAGGTGGCTGGTTTTACTGAAACAGGTAAGACTGTGCCATGGTGGCCAGGCGTGCTGCTGAAGAGACTTAATGTTCAAGTCTTTTATAACATGGCCTCCTGCCTCAGATGAAAAACTCAAGGTTGTTGAGTGGCCTAGGTTATGTGATTTAAGATTTGGTACTTTTTGTTTCAGGGTCCACATAAACTGGAAGGCTGATCTACCTCTGTGTCTCTCTTTCTTGCAAGAGCAGAAGTGGAGGATCCTGACTCAGAATAATCTGAGTCCTGATGGAAAAGCTACTCCATGGCAACCTTTGAACATCCCAAAGGACATCAGCACTAAGGATAAAATGAATCTTCTCCCAGGAAAATGTGTACAATTGAGGGACGCAGTCTCAGGGGACCAGCTACTGGTTAGAGGATTGTAAGAGTGGGAGAGGTTTGATGGAGCATCAGCAGCTCTGTATCCCCACACAGAGGGGTCGGGGCCTGGAGGGGCAGCACAGTGGAAAGAAGCACTGTAGAGCTAAGAATACTCTGGGAATGCAGCACTGCCTCTGATTTCTGAGCCACTAACTGCCAAATCAGATGTGGTTTTGAACAACAGTTTGGGCCAGATTGGGAGCCCCTGACGCAAGAGACATGGACCTGCTGGAGCAGGTCCAGAGGGGGCCACATAGATAATCAGAGGGCTGGACCACCTCTGCTGTGAACACAGGCTGAAAGAACTGAGGCTGCTCAGCCTGGAGAGGAGAAGACTCCAGGAAAACCTTATAGCTACATTTCAATAGCCAAAGGGGAAGGGAAGGCTGGGGAGGGACTGTTTAGAAGGGATTGTAGCGATAGGATGAGGGGCAATGGTTTGAAACTGGAACAGGGTAGATTTAGGTTGGACATCAGGAGGAAGTTCGGCACAATGAGGGTGATAAAATACTTGAATAGGTTGCTCAGGGATGTGGTTTAAGGCCCCATCCCTAGAGACATGCAAGGTCAGACTCAGTGTGTCTCTGGGCAGCCTAATCTAGTTGGAGGTGTGCTTGCTCAGTGTAGGGCATGATGACCTTTGAGAGTCCCTTCCAGCCCAGTGCAATCTGTGAAGCTGTAAACCACTCCACTTCCAAGAGAAGGTGGCTGAACTTGGAGTTCAAATGCTTGTCCGTAGCTGGGACAGGGCTTTGCTGCCTGGTTTGGCTCAGAGCCTGTGTGCAGCCTGTGGCATGTGGTGTGTTCATGGGCATTAGTGCTCCTGCTTTGGAGAGGTGGCATGGGCTAGATCCATCAGAGCAGCAGCCAAGAGCAGTAAAGAGATTAAACAATGAAGTTAACTACTATTGCTAAGTATAAGGGGTAAAGCATCGAGGCACTATGAACTGTTAATTATGAGCTGGCTTCCCAAAAGTCTATGAATTGGGGCATGAAGAGTTTGTCCCACCCAGTTCAGAGGCTATGGGTGGGAGAAAAGTCCTCAGCTAGCAAACAGAAAGACCTGAGACATTTCACTGTCTAACTTTGTTGATCTACTCCTATAATTTATTAGGCATGGGAGGATGGATTTGGATACAATAAGGACTGACCTTCCCATACTTTCCAGTGAATCCAAAGCCTCTTCACAGAATTCTGGTTAACTGTTTCCCCTCTTACTTTAATTTCCCACGCCTCTTGACTTCCAGGCCCTGCTTGTGACCGGAAGCCAAAATGCCATGAGAAAAAACTCTTCCTGTGGTAACCTCAGCCCTGCCAAGCATGAGGCCTACAAACCACATGGAAAGCTTGTTCACATACAATTCACTGCCCAAAAATATCCAAAAGCCTTTGGGAGAAGGATCCAACTTTAGACATTAATACAAACCAAACTTCTCAAATATTTCAGAGTCAGCCCTTTTTGCAGTTTTTATCCAGAAGTAAAAAGCACTTTCATTAACCATTTAAAATGTTTATTTGGGATGACAAAGCCATGAATCAAGTCATCTATTAAATATATTCCTCTGCTTAGTGTATTTCAGAGCACTGAGTGTTTTAAGCAGCATATTTTGATCTGTTTTGCACAGAGCTGTGGGGCTGCTAGTGAGACCCTGCAGATGTGCACAATCTAAGCACAGTTCCTGCCTGAGCTCCGTTCAGGCTCAAGTCAAATCTCCTGTGCCTGAGCACTGTCTTTACAGCAGTATCACCTCTTCCTTTCCAGAGAATGCAAGCTGCTTTTCAGGTTTGTCAGGTCACATACGAGCAGATGTGCTAGCAAGATCCAACAGTGGCCATATTGCATCCATTGTAGATGCATTGTAATTACCTTCAAATAATCACACTACCACAGTACGGTAGAGGTTGGAAGGGACCTCAAGAGATTGAGTCCAACCCCCATACCCAAGCAGGATCACCTAGGATAGTCTGCACAGGAATGCATCCAGGTGAGTTTGGAAAGTCTCCAGAGGAGACTCCACAATCTCTCTGGGCAGCCTGCTCCAGGGCTCTGTCACCCTCACTGTAAAGAAGTTTGTCCTCATCTTGAGGTGAAATTGTCTATGTTTGAGTTTGAACGGGGCATCTGCCTTGGCAAGGATTTTAGCACAGGCTGGGAAAAGTTAAAAAGAGCCCCTCAACCTCACTGGGGGCTCTGGTGTGCCAGGACTACCTGACCAGTTGTTCTCAAGCTAGCTAGTTACAGGTAGCTCACAGCTATATCAGAAGCAATTCTCATAGCACCTGCTCAGCAGGGCTGCTCTGAAGCAGCTGGTTTAAGCAAGTGATAGAGTTGTCTTGGAACCTACCCCAAGCCAGTGAATTAATCATCAGATGAATCAAAGACCATGATCAACCTCACTGTATCCCAGTTCAAGTGCAGAGAGTCCCCTGCTTTTATCTTCCTTCTCAAACAGCAGCTCTGTGTTGGAAATAAAAGAGCAGAAAGTCTGTGAGTTAGTTCAGCTTGCCTGTAGGAGCCTTGGGCAGTGCTCTTCAGGGCTTCTTCCCCATTTCTTTGCACAGGGTTATGTCAACCGCTACTAGACTTTTCTTAAAGGCCTAGGAAATGTATCCTCAAGCTCAGGCACACCCATTCCCTAAGTCACTTGTTGGTTAAATGCAAAAGATTTCTTATTCTCAGAGATTTACCTGGATTTCCCTGCAAATGATGTGCTTTGACTTGTCACATTTACACTGTTGCTCAGATTGTGAGTAGCTGGTCCAAGGCACTGACTAGCTTAGGAAAGCTACTCTGAGCTACATTGCTGAGATGCTACTGGGAGTGGCATGTCCTTGCCCCACTCTCCCTTGGTTTTACCTTCATATTCTTTTACCAGAGGGTTGAGCTTTAGGCCCATGGAAATGTCATCTCAGTTGCAGCTCTAAGGCTTTGGGGTTTGTTTCCTAGTTTTCTGTGATCATACTTCTCATCCTACTGCAAAGTCACTCCCTGGAAGTGTCCAGAACACGGACTCTCACTCTGGGTTGGGTTTTTTTTTTCAGTCTGGGGGAGGGTTCTGAGTCAAATACCCGTGTCCCTGAGGGTTTCTGCACATGGCTACATGCACTGAATGAAGGCCACATACCTAAACCTATTCCTTGCTATATGCCTTCTGCCCCATGAAGAGAGGCTGAGAGCCCTGAGGCTTTTTAGTCTGGAGAAGATAAGATTAAGAGGGGATTTAATAAATGTTTATAAATATCTGAGGGCTGGATGTCAAGAGGCTGGATTCCAAGTACATGCCAGGGTTATCTTGCTCTGCCCCTGGACAGTTTCTCAGTGTTGCAGAAGGAGCCAGACAGCATCACCCCTTATAATCTCCTAGATTATTCTGGACTGGTGCAAGAAAATTATTCCCCACACGAGGAGTAATACAGATAGGCAGGTGAATTAAACTAGTCAGGTGATTTCATATTTGCTGCACTGGAGATGTAAAGATGGTACAGTCAGGCCCTTGAGAACAAGACTTTGTTTTGGCTGCTTCAGAACCCGTCAAATATTTTAATGGATCATTCTCTGAAATAATTAAATCCTTTAAAACAAACAAAAAAGTAATTATATCCTTTAAACCACTCCACATTCTGGTAAGATCTTGCCAGCCAAAGTGTGGATTCTCCTGGTGACAAGTGGAGGAAAACCTCAGTGGTTTGTAAATGGCAATGTGCATTCTAGCCCAGGGTAACACAAAGACCCTCACCCAACTGAAAATTAAAAACTAGATTGGAATGAAGTGAAGTGAAATGAAATGAAATGAAATGAATAGCCTTGGAAATGCAGCATGCACAGAATGGTTGCAAGTGGGTGGCAGTTTCACTCTCCTGGGCTGTCAGGACTGTTTGGAGGTGGTGTCGAGAAGGTATCATTCGAAATTACTTGGCAGCTGCTAAAAGTATTCTTGAGTAATTTGGCCTGGTGTCTAAAAGAGAGTGTTGGATTCTGTGTAGGGCAACGTGGAAAAATA
Source organism: Melanerpes formicivorus (assembly GCF_026170545.1). Classification (NCBI taxonomy): domain Eukaryota; kingdom Metazoa; phylum Chordata; class Aves; order Piciformes; family Picidae; genus Melanerpes; species Melanerpes formicivorus. The sequence continues at coordinate 2,036,741 of NW_027142416.1, forward strand.
AATGAGCAGCTTAGCAGTGATACCACAGAGTGTATCTCCAAGCCCACATCAGAGGAGAGAGAGAACTGCTAAGGTGGGAAAAAAATCCATTATGGATGTTGCTGACTGTGATTTTTGTCATGTGTTCGAATGGCTTAGAGCTGCAGAACAAGGCTGCAGTTGTCAGGATACGAGGTCCTGCTGCTTCAGAGGTGTCAAATTATTACTCCTCAGCTGGAATAAACAGGACCACAGTGCCAGGAGCCTGTAGACTTTGGCCTGTGTCTTATCCACTGCTGGCACGTGTTCTTTTTTGTTCTTAATTTGTTTTTTAGAGTTTTCATTCTGATGTGTAGAGGGGAGATCGTTGTTGGTGCTGCTGATACCAAGGGGCTGAAAGCTGAAGCCATGAGACCTGATAAGCGGTAAGGAACTTGTCTGGGCTGCCCAGTTTTAAACTAGCTCAGGTGAGAGCAACTGGAAGTTGCCTCCTTATGATGGATGGTGTTGGCCTCCCATGTTTGAAACATCTCCATTCAGGTCATAAGTGAAATGTCCCAAAACAAGAGATGAGTTGTACAAGTGTGCTTCTTGTTTTGTCAGCTCTAGAGGTAAAGAAGGGCTGGGCTGTCCAGTTCAGCAAAATGTATGTTCAGATTGAAAGACCTTTTCTGAACACAGCACTTGACTTAAACTTACAAGGACAGAAATATTTCTGCATTGAATGTTTTCATCCTTGAGTCAGCCCCTGAGGTCATCCAGCTGCATAGCAATGATAGCATTAACGTCATCTATGGAAATAATTTCCAGTCATCCTCAAAAATCCATGGGAAGATGGACCTCTACTGAAATGAGTGCAGGTGCTGTTAAAGCACTTCTCACTTTACACTCTGTGGATTTCAATCATTGCCTAGCCTGATCTGAAATCAGCCAGGCCAGATAAACAAGATTTTGCACACCCAGCTCATCCAGTATCACGAAGGACTTTCCACCCTGTGGTACCTCGACCCCAGCTGGTGGTTAAACCCCCACTCAGGGGCACTCCCTCCTCCGCAACTGGATGGGGAAGAAAATCAGAGGGACAAACATAAGGAAGAAAAATGCCCTTATGGGCAGAAAGAAAAGCAGTTTAATAACTGCGGGGGGGGGGGGCGGAGAAAGTGGAAAAGGAAACAAGTGGTGCACATGTGATCACTCTCCAGCTGCAGAGGGATGCCCATGCAGCCTTGGAAGAACAGCTGCTTTGGAGAAACTGCACCCCTCCAGTTTTATTGCTGGTTGTCATACAGGGTGGACTGTCCCTTCAGTCAGTTTGGGACACCTGTTTTGGCCATATCCCCATTCAGGCTGTTGTCCACCCCCATCCTCCTCACTGGTGGTGGAGCAAGAAAGAAAAACAGCCCTTGGGGCTGTGCAAGGTCTGCTCGGCCACAGTTAATTACTTGTGGCATTATCAATACTGTTGTAGTCACCAGTCTAAAGCACAGCATTATGTGGCTGCTAGGAAGAAAACTCTATGCCAGCCAGACCCAGGACAGAGATATGTCCAGAGATTACTAGGCAGCAGCCTAAGTGAGCTAATACTTTATTGGAGGGAAGTTATGGAGACTTTTCTGTGAGCTTTACTCAGCATGCCCTGTTCCAGCTCTTACAGTCCTAGAACTGCCCAAGAGGGGCAGTGTTCCAGGAGTGAAGGTAAGGGGATCTTTTACTGTTTGACCTCACCTGAGCTGAAGTTTTGCTTAGAGTTTTTCCATCCTAGGCTTGACTTTGAAAGTGTTGCAGTGGATGGGATTTTTCTCTGCATTTATTGCATCTCTTCCCGCCCCCCAATCCCCCAGCTTCCATTCTCAATGAGAATTGGGCTTGAAAATAGGTGTTTAGCTCATACTTCCAGCTTCCACTTTCAATCTCCCTGTTTCTGACTGCTGTAAATTCCTGCCTCCTCACACAGGAAATTCTTTACTGCTTCCATTCCTTTGTCCCTGTCTGAAAACATCTCATTGTTAGCTCTTCTGTATCAGAAATGCTGTGTCCAGCGGTAGTAGGGAGGTCCCCTCATACTCAGCTCTGGTGAGGCCACACCTTGAGTATTGTGTCCACTTTTGAGCACCTCAATACAAGAGAGGTGTGGAGGTGCTGGAGCCAGGGTAGAGGAGGGCAATGAAGCTGGGGAAGGGTCTGGAGAATAAATCCTATGAGAAACAACTGAAGGAAGTGGGGCTTTTTAGTCTGAGAAAGAGGAGGTTAAGGGGAGACCTGACTACCTGAAAGGATGTTGTGGCGAGGCTGGTGCTGGTCTCTTCTCACAGGTAAGTAGTGATAGAGCAAGAGGGAATGGCCTCAAACTGTGACTGGGTAAGTTTAGACTGGACATTAGGAAGAATTTTTTCCCAGCAAGAGTAATCAGGCTTTGGAATGTGCTACCCGGGGTGGTGGTTGAGTCACCAACCCTGGATGTGTTTAAAGATGGTTTGGATGTTGAGCTTGGGGATATGGTTTAGGGGTGACCCTTGTAGAGTAGGGTTCTGGGTTGGACTTGGTGATCCTGAGGGTCTTTTCCAACCTGAATGTTTCTGTGATTCTGTCCCTGTCTGACAACATCTCGTTGGCATTCCACAGCTAGACGACAGGCAAGTCCATTTGTAATGAGAGGGAGATTTTTCACACCCTGTCTTTCTCTTGTAGGCTGCCTGTGCCAGCATTATTTCATGCTCAGAGGAAGCTATAAATCCAGAGGGGAAGCCTTTTTTAGGCGATAGCCAACTGCATATTTTTACTTTCTCAGACATACTTCAGTATTGCAAAACACTGTTTAAGCAATGCAGATAGTGCAGGCAGTGTGTCACTTTAAATGGCTGGCAGCACAGATTCTGCAGCTCTGGGTGACAGACCTAGGGCTGCTAAAGTAACTTCAATAAATGAAACACAGACGGGGCAAGGCTTACTAAAAATTACATCTTTCACTGTCTAAACATGAGTTTAATGTGAGTCAAGAGTGTTTTCACAGCTTGCTTCATAGCCTGGCCATAGTGGTGGTCCAGTAAGGAAAGATATAAATGATTAACATGTCTCTCTAAGTAGCAAGAAGCAGGTCTGCTTTGTGTCATGCTGTGGCTCTGTGGCCAAGGAAAGAGACCCATTGCAGTGTGTTCTATGAGCAAGAACATCGAGCTGGGCAGCCCTGAATGACTGCAGGGCTCATTCTTTTGTCTAGAATAGAATAGAATAGAATAGAATAGAATAGAATAGAATAGAATAGAATAGAATAGAATAGAATAGAATAGACCAGGTTGGAAGAGACCTTCAAGATCATCGTGTCCAACCTGTCATCCAACACCACCCAACCAACTAAACCATGCAACCAAGCACCCTGTCAAGCCTCCTCCTGAACATCTCTAGTGATGGCGACTCCACCACGTACCCCGGGCAGCCCATTCCAATGGGCAATCACTCTCTCTGTGTAAAACTTCCTCCTGACCTCCAGCCTGAACCTCCCCTGGCACAGCCTAAGACTGTGTCCTCTTGTTCTGGTGCTGGTTGCCTGGGAAAAGAGACCAACCTCCGCCTGTCTACAGCCTCCCTTCAGGTAGTTGTAGAGAGCAATAAGGTCACCCCTGAGTCTCCTCTTCTCCAGGCTAAGCAACCCCAGCTCCCTCAGTCTCTCCTCATAGGGCTTGTGTTCCAAACCCCTCCCCAACTTTGTTGCCCTTCTCTGTACACGCTCCAGCAAGTCAACATCCTTCCTAAGCTGAGTGGCCCAGAACTGGACACAGGACTCAAGGTGTGGCCTAACCAGTGCAGTGTACAGGGGCAGAATGACCTCCTTGCTCCTGTACACTGCACTGGTGAATATGATTAGTTCACAAAAACTCTAAATGATTATTCATTGAATTTACAGACAAGATGTAAAAAAAAAAGTCAGCTCTGAAACAAAATGCTTCTGAATTCATTATTTACATTTGGACAATTCTCACTTGCAGAGTGCATGTTGCTGCCAGACTGAATTGGCTGGTAGCTGTGCAATGGATTGGGTCATTTCAAAAAGCATTCTGTTTCTCAAGAGCACTTACATCAAAAGCAGGAGCAAGAGAGGCTGAGCAGGATGGTTCCAGGAACAATCCACATGTTTCCAAACATGTAAGTACAATTTTAAGGCATTTCCGTGGCCCTCCTCTGGACCCTCTCCATCAGGTCCACATCCTTTCTCTGCTGAGGGCTCTGGGCTGGTCATAGCACTGCAGGTGGGGTCTCAGCAGAGCAGAGCAGAGGGGCAAGATTCCCTCTCTCCATCTGCTTTTGATGCAGCCCAGGCTGCCACTGGCCATCTGGGCTGTAGGTGCCCATCGCTGGCTCCTGTCCAGCTTCTCACCCACCAGCACCCCAAGTCCTTACTGCATAGTTGTTAGCTGCAATAAGGAAACCTTCTGTCTGGAAACATTATAGCCCCTGCACTAGGGATCTCATTCCTCTCCATGAGTACCCAGGCAGCCTCATGCAAACGTAACTTGTGCTGCGCAACACTTGGTGCTTGCTGGGAGCTGAACAGAGTATTCTGTGTTGCTCCATAGCTTTGCAGACTCAGTGTATGGAACTACCTGAGGCATGGCACAGATGAGTCTAGAGGACACGTCCAAAGCCATACAGGAAACAACACAAAAGCATCTCTGTTCCTCACATCCATGTCTAGCCAGAAAGCCTTCCTCTCCTTCCAGCTCCTAAGGTCCTCCATTCACACTTACTTGTCCAATGATCTCATTCAATATCTTTATTGATGATCTGGACAAGGGGATTGAGTGCATCATCAGTATGTTTGCAGATGACACCAAGTTGGGGGCAGATGTTGATCTGTTAGAGGGTGGGAGAGCTCTGCAGAGGGACGTTGAGAGTCTGGACAGATGGGCAGAGTCCAAGGGCATGAGATTTAACACATCCAAGTGCCGGGTTCTGCACATTGGCCACAACTACCCCATGCAGTGCTGCAGGCTGGGGTCAGAGTGGCTGGAGAGCAGCCAGGCAGAGAGGGACCTGGGGGTACTGGTCGACGGTAGGCTGAACATGAGCCTGCAGTGTGCCTAGGCAGCCAGGAGGGCCAGTGGCATCCTGGTCTGTATCAGGAACAGTGTGGCCAGCAGGAGCAGGGAGGTCATTGTGCCCCTGTACACTGCACTGGTTAGGCCACACCTCGAGTCCTGTGTCCAGTTCTGGGCCCCTCAGTTTAGGAAGGAGGTTGACTTGCTGGAGCGTGTACAGAGAAGGGCAACAAAGTTGGTGAGAGGTTTGGAACACGAGCCCTTTGAGGAGAGACTGAGGGAGCTGGGGTTGCTTAGCCTGGAGAAGAGGAGACTCAGGGGTGGCCTTATTGCTCTCTACAACTACCTGAAGGGAGGTTGTAGACAGGCGGAGGTTGGTCTCTTTTCCCAGGCAACCAGCACCAGAACAAGAGGACACAGTCTCAAGCTGTGCCAGGGGAGGTTTAGGCTGGATATTAGGAAGAAGTTCTACACAGAGAGAGTGATTGCCCATTGGAATGGGCTGCCTGGGGAGGTGGTGGAGTCGCCATCATTGGAGGTGTTCAGGAGGAGACTTGATAAGGTGCTTGGTGCCATGGGTTAGTTGATTTGGACGCGATGATCTTGAAGGTCTCTTCCAACCTGGTTTATTCTACTCCTATTCTATTCTATTCTATTCTATTCTAGTCTAGTCTAGTCTAGTCTAGTCTAGTCTATTCTATTCTGTTATGAGATTAAAAAGTGCGTGTCACCATTCTTTTGTCTGCTGCTTCAGTGACCATGAGTATTAATATCTGCAGATCACAGAGCTGGAGTGCAATAATCACAGAGAACTTCACATGTTTGCAGAAGTTCAAGTGCATCATAAAACCAGGCACTCATCTGTGCTCCTTAGCCTCAGCCACCAGTCAAAAATATGACCACTGAGGACCTTTTTATCCATGCCTATGACAGAAAATTAATACATGTAAAGCCTAGCAATACAATCACTTCGTTTCAGTTCTTAACATCTCTTTTAATACTCTGTCAACACATTATGACTAGAAAACATGGTGAATATGGCCTGCTATATTTCAGTGGGCTCAGAATTTTACTGCTTTGAGAATCTGTGCCTGAGTGGGGGGAGCCAGCAGATGATGTTAGCTGCTTCCATTCAGCAGCAATTTTGCAGCGGAAAGCAGAGCACAGAAATAATTTCTGCTGGGCGGTGTGTTGTGAGGCAATATGTTATTGTGTCCCTCCCTCTCCATGCAGTGGCCACCCAGACCAACCAGCCCCTTTTATAGCTGCCACTGCTTATAGAATTGTTACCAACAGTCAGCACAGGAGGATGTTACACTTGGCACTAAGTGCAGCTGGAGAAGAGAAGGCTTGAAGAAGACCTTATTGGGGTCTTCCAGTATCTGAAGGGGACCTACAAGAAAGCTGGGGAGGGACTTTTTAGGGTGTCAGGTAATGACAGGACTAGAGGGAATGGAACAAAAATAGAAATGGGTAGATTTAAATTGGATGTTAGGAATAAGTTCTTCATCATGAAGGTGGCTGCCCAGGGAGGTAGTGGGGAAGCTTCATTCCTGGAGGTTTTGAAGGCCAGGCTAGATGTGGCTCTAAGCAATCTGATGTAGTGTGAGGTGTCCCTATCCATGCAGGGAGGTTGGAATTGGATAATCCTTGAGGTCCCTTCCAACCCTGACAATTCTATGATTCTGAGCTTTTTCATCTTAATTCTATTGCTTCAAATTTATTTTATGTTGCAATTTGTTCTATTTGTTTGCTTAAAGAAAACAATATTTTGGCTGCATTACACTGTAAATTTTCAGCTAACTTGGTCTTGCAATCCTTTCTGATTTATTTCTCTATCAGGTTAAATGGAGGGATTGGAGAAGTGATGGAGACCACAAACTGAATCCATGAGATTCCAAGTAAATAGCAGTGCAGCAGCCTCTTAGGCTGTTAGAGATTTGTCATATCTGAGCCACAGAGCTGTAGACTTGATAATGGAGTGTATGAAATATGGTTTCTGGGTTGCAGTATGCTTCTTTGCTAATCATCCTGTGACAATGACTACAGAACAGAGTCATTGCCAAGAACTGCACTGATGGCATCCACATCGCACCCAATGCTGCATTGACCACTATCTCCTTTTGTTTAAAGACCGTGCCAGGTATTCCCTTCCTTTTCTCATTTTTTTCTTCCTCATTTCTAAGATCTCTGAAGTATTTTTAGTTACATGATTCAGGGAAAAGAAAAAAAAAAGAAGTTAAAAAAAGCTTGCCAGCAAGTCTGATAGCGCTGTTCACAATCAGAATGTTTACATATTTAAACCTGGACCATGACCAGAAAGTGACCTGACATTGAATTAATTCATTAATTATTTACCCATCAGAAAGAAAACAAATCTGTTTCCTTCAGGCTTCTTCTCATTAGTTCAGACTTAATGCTAAGTTACAAACAGCCACTCAATACTCAAGGCACAGAACTCTTCAGCTTACTCAACCAACAGAACAGTGATTCATAGCAAGGAGTAAGAATATGAAACTGCTTTAAAAGTGATAGGATTTAAATCACTGAGAATCAAGGGGCTGTGGTGAAAATAAGATTTGCATCTAAGTAAATTACCTGGATTTGTATTGAGGAGAAGAGAGCACATAGGATGAAGTGGGCACCATGTGGTAATTCTGTACAGTATTCCCTAGAGAAATAAGTCTTACAAACTTGGGGAAAAAAAGTTGAAAGAGTTGTAATATTCCTTCCAGTACTTGAAAGGGGGCTACAGGATAGCTGGGGAGGGACTTTTTGCCATGGCAAGTGATAAGATGAGGACTAATGATTTGAAGAAGCTCAATTTAAATTAGACATTAGGAAGAAATTCTTCCTCGTGAGGGTGGGAAGGCACTAGAACGCTTTGCCCAGAAAAGTTGTGGAGACTCCAAGGTTGGATGGGGCCTTGAGCAACCTGGTCTAGTAGGAGGTGTGGATGATGGAACTAAATCATCTTTATGGCCTCTTCCAAACTAAGCCATTCTATAATTCTATGAATCTAAACCCTATAGAAAACTTTGAATAAATGCAGGCATCATGTGTCAAGAAAATGTAGCCTACCGCAGAAGGTCAGTGCCAGGATGTGTTAAGAAGATCCGTCAAGGCTGTATTGAGGCTTTCTTTATTGCAGGCAACTGCACTATAATGCAATGAAAATACTTTCTGTCCTTGCTCAGTTTGTGTATTTCAAGTCACACTCTGAATGCTGTCCATCCTTCACTTGAGTAGACAGGGTTTTATTTTTTTAATTTCCCCTAGAAAATTATCTACCACTCTGAAAATCCTGACTCAGCTTAGGCTGATTTGGTAAGTGAGAGGACACTGCAAGTAGAGGACGCTGCTGGAAAGCAGCTCCATGGTGAAAGACCGTGGAGTGCTGGTGGACAGCAAGTTCTGCATGGGACAGCAATGTGCCCTGGTGGCCAAGAGAGGCAATGAGATCCTGGGGTGCATCAAGAAAAGTGTGTCCAGCAGAGCTAGGGAGGTTCTTCTCCCCCTCTGCTTTGCCCTGATGAGACCACACATGGAATACTGTGTCCAGTTTTGGGCTCCCCAGTTCAAGAGAGACAGAGACCTGCTGGAGAGAATCCAACAGAGAGCCACGAGGAAGATTAGGAGACTTGAGCACCTCACCTCTGTGAAGAGAGATGAGAGCCCTGGGGCTGTTTAGTCTTGAGAAGGGAAGACTGAGAGTGGATCTGATCAATGTGTATCAATATCTGAGAGGTGGGTGTCAAGTGGAGGGGGACAAGTTCTTTGCAGTGGTATGCAATAACAAGACAAGGAACGACAGGTACAAACTTAAACATAGAAGATTGCACCTCAACATGAGGAGAAACTTGTTTTACAGGAGGGTGAGGGAGCCCTGGAACAGGCTGCCCAGAAGGGTTGTGGAGTCTCCTTCTCTGGACATATTCAAAACCCATCTGGATGCTTTCCTGTATGGACTACCCTGGGTGATCCTGCTTTGGCAGGGGGATTGGACTTGATGATCTCTGAAGGTCCCTTCCAACCTCTAATGTACTGTGACACTGTGAAGGGAATTACCTCCTTGGTGAATAAGGGTATTCTGCTTCTGTCTAGCAAATGGTTTCAAAAGGCACACATTTTTTTCAGTATTCTGAAAGCCACATATTTCATCATATTCAATATGCTATATCAATGCATAAAAAACTCCATCAAGCTCATTTCCCCTTGGAAAAATCTGAATTGAAAGGGAACTTGTCTCTATGGTCCAAATTCCTCTTGCTTGTTTATGCTTCAGCATTTTTGGTGTCTGTCTCATCAGCATCTCCTCACAAGGTTCTTGTTTCTTAAAGTGCAGCAAGGTTGCACACAAACCTGCCTGCCTCATTAGCTGCAGTCATCAGACAAGGTGCAAGCACTGGCACAGGGCACCAGATGTCTTCTTTTGATGCCAGGTCTTAAGTATTGTCTAACTATCTACTTCTAGTCACTTCTCCACAGCAACAGTCCCTTTACTTCATATGGACACTAGAAAATTTTACATGGATAGTTGAAAGTAGGTAAAGAGCCTGTAATTCCTGAGAGCCTACAAGTGAGAACTGTACTTTATGTCTTAAGGTATTTGAGATGTCAGTAACTGCTTCAAGAAAACCAGGGCTTGAAGTCCCCTAGATGTAGAGTCTCACGATTTTTGCTACCAAATCACAGAATCACAGAAACATTCAGGTTGGAAAAGACCCTCAGGATTGCCAAGTCCAACCCAGAACCCCACTCTACAAGGTTCACCCCTAAACCATATCCCCAAGCACCACATCCAAACCACCTTTAAACACATCCAGGCTTTCACATCCTTTCAGGTAGTTGTAGGGAGCAATGAGGTCTCTCCTCAGCCTCCTCTTTCTCAACCTAAACAGCCCCAGCTCTTCATCAGATTGGTTCTCCAGACCCTTCACAGCTTCCTTGCCCTCCTCTGCCCTGGCTCCAGCACCTCCACATCTCTCTTGTACTGAGGTGCCCAAAAGTGGACACAATACTCAAGGTGTGGCCTCACCAGAGATGAGTACGAGGGGACAATCACCTCCCTACTCCTGCTGGACACAGCATTTCTGATGCAGGCCAGGATACCCTTGGCTTTCTTGGCCACCTTGGCCCACTGCTGGCTCACATTCAGCTGCTTGTTGCTTAGAGCCCCGAGGTCCCTTTCTGCCAGACAGCTTTCCAGCCACACTTCCCCAAGGCTGTAGCATTGCTAAGCAAAGTATTTTGTTTAGAAGCAGGCAGCATATCTGAGGACAGGAAAGGCATAATGAGCTTTGAGAAATCTTAGGGTTAACCAGCACACAATTGTTTTCCTGTATCTTTATTTGGTTCTTGTCAGCATCTCATTGCACCCACTGCTATCAGGGACTCTCATAATATCTGCACATAAGTCAGCTTCTCTCTCTTCCACTTCTGACCACTCTGTGAAAGTGTTCCCTTGGCATTGCAGTTTTCCAGTTCTTGCTGGAAAAATACTTTTCTACCAAAAAAAAAAAGAAAAAAGAGAGATATTTGTTTGCACTTTGCTGCAGGTTGGTAAAAGCTTGGCAGGGAAATGGGGACCAAAAGGTTTGCTGGAAACTGGAAGAGCCACGCTGAAAATGTCTCCAGATCAGTCAACTGGTTTGCAGTTGGTAGAGCACTGCTAACATTCCTGTGAAGGGAGGTGGCCTGCACTCAATTACAGCAGAGGTAACTAAAACCTGGTTTGCTTCACTCAAAACTGCACTTCCTCACAGGGAGGTCTTTCTGTTCCTGCATGCATCACATGAGGCTGAAGAGCTGTTCTGATGTGAATCCCTAAACATACCTTTCTGACTGATGACTCTTCCTGTTGTCCCATCATCTGCTGGGGAAAAAAACAAATCACCTCCCGTTTTTGTCTCTGTTTGCCAATGACAAGGAGAGAAAGCATTCAGCAGGGGCTAGTGATCGGAGCAGGTGAAGGAATGAGCTTCCTAAAGAGTCTTTTCCAGCTGAGGGAAGATTCCCCTCTCGCTGGGGCTACTGTTCCTGTGACACAGAATCATCAGCATCTTCATCTGAGTCTCTTGCTCCTTCTTCAATCAGGTTTCCATCATTTTTTAATGTTTTATGTATTTTTCTGAACATGCTCCAGCCCAGTTCCAGCACCATTGCTGCTCTTGAGAAGTAAATACGAACACAGATTTAAAGCTTGAATAAATACAAATTTTCATGAAGAACAAGACGCTCATTGTCTAGGTTGGGAAATTTACCCGCAGCTGTTTTTTTGCTCCTTGATTGAAAAGCTGAGTCTGCAGTGGCCAAAACACACACTGGCTGCTAGAGACACAGGGGCACCGGCATCTCCAGGAACCCAGCAGCGGGGACTCCAGCCACCGGGCTGGCTTTTTACTGAAAGCCTGCCTTTGATTTATTTCCATAATAAAGAGCAAAGAGCTGCAGCATCGTAGTGATCTGAGATTTGTTTCTAGCTAACAGACTTCTGGTGGCCCATATAAGTTTGTTATGGAAGCACCTATTCCAGGAAATGGAACCTGTCCAACGGGATATCCGACATGAGGCTCAGAGGTGGTAGAAAACAGGCTTCTAACCACCTCCACAAGTAAAATTGCCCCAGCACACCTCTCCCTTTCTAGACCTGTAATCTTGCAACCTTTCCATCACGCATGCTCTTCTCTACAGCTTTACAGGGAAGTATATGGATGAATTTCACGCCTTTTCACCTGGTAACACCCAGGCAGAGCATTCTGACTGGCTGGAGACAGCTCTACGGGAAGCTGAGAGGAAAAGAGGGCACCTGGAGTTAAAGGAGTGATTAGCTGCCCTCCCAAGAAGCCACCAACCTAATGAATAACTGTGGAAAACTCTCCTGCCTGGAATATGGATGTTGGAAATACCCAACAGAAAATGAGCCCTCTCTCCCAAGAGCAGTAACATTGCCAGGCTTCAGGTCATGCCAGCTCAGAGCTCTGATCCATAAATCTCTCTGAGATACACCTTTTTTCATTATTTTTTAAATGCCTTAATTCTTTTTTATAATGAGTTGTACTTCTCAAAAAGCTTTTAACTCACACAGGGAGGATTCATGGGTGGCTGTGTGTCAGCACCAATGAGAACTGGGTCAAGCAAATGCAGAGCAGCTGAAGTTTGCTTTGGCCTGAAGCATCCCTGGGAGGAACATCATTTAAATCAGGTGTCTCCTGTGTTGTGTACTATTCATTGATGCATCTGAGGCCAGCTTCAGGAGCCTGTGTTTGCTTTTGTCCATTGCGTTCCCAGTGCTCTTTTGATTCAGCTAAGAAATCATGAGTTGAGCACAGACACGGAGCAGCAGCCTGGACTGTATGAATGTGCACTGAGTTTCCTGACAGTGGTTAGCAAAGTCCTCTGTGAGGAGAGGGATGCATTAGGATCTCCGCCTCTTTAAAACCCAAAGAATTCATTAACGAGGCATGAGGCTGAAGGAAGCCAGGCTGTCTTTGTATCCTTCTGCACTCATTTACCTTTTCCTCAGCTACAGTTCTCCTCTTTGTGGGAATGCACAGCTTGCTGGACAGTGCTTTATTGCTTTTTTTTTTCCTTTTTTTTTTTTGACAACAATCCAAAATAACCTAATTTAGTCTCTTTTTAATGTTTTTGGCATATCCATGAGGAACTTGGGGTGTTCTTCAGTTAGTTTGTTACTTAGTTGTTCTGTAAAGCCACGTCTTTATATGGCTTGGATGGCTGCTTGTCCTGGTTTGAGTTGAGAGAAGCACTGCTCTGTTCACTGACCTCCCTTGTCAGTTCAGTCTCTTTTCAGTGACTGCGCTTTCTGAAGTTAAGGGCATGTTTTTGCAGACACTATCAGCTTCTGGAAGTGATAATACTTGATGGTTATAGTTAGTCCCAAGGCTTGGTATGCAGAAAGGTTCTTGCTTGTGCTTTCTCCCACAGAATCCAAACCCGCCACTAAATCTTGCATACCGCACTGGCATGCCCCCATTAAAGGATCCAGAATAAGTAAAACAGTTGCAGCTGCAGGGAGCAGTGGACAGGACAGGTGACCCAAACCTGAGCAGTAAGGCATTTCATTCCATAGCTGTTGTATTCAGTATAAAGCTGAGGGATCACAAGGGTTAAGCCCCCTTATTCAATGGCTGGCCTCCAAGGAGAGCTCTGTCCAATTCTGGGCTCCCCAGTTCAAGAGGGACAGGGATCTGCTGGTGAGAGTCCAACAGAGAGCTGCTAGGATGATTGAGGGACTGGAGCACTGCCCTATGAGGAGAGGCTGAGAGACCTGGGACTGTTCAGTCTGGAGAAGATAAGACTAAGAGGGGATGCAATATATGTTTCTAAATGTCTGAGGGCTGGGTGTCAAGAGGGAGGGGACAGGCTCTGCTCACTTGTCCCCTGTGACAGGACAAGGGGCAATGGATAGAAACTACAGCATGTGAGCTTCCACCTCAACATGAGGAGAAACTTCTTCACTGTGAGCGTCCCAGAGCACTGGAACAGGCTGCCCAGAGAGGTTGTGGAGTCTCCTTCTCTGGAGACTTTCAAGCCCCATCTGGATGCATTCCTGTGTGACCTGTGCTAGATTCTATGGTCCTGCTCTGGCAGGGGGTTGGACTCGATAATCTCCTGAGGTCCCTTCCAACCCCTAACATCCTGTGATCCCAGTTGGTAAGTTCCTCAGTCTAGTTCCTGAATCCAGTGCCTGAAACCTGTTCTCATCTGGCACTGAGTCCAGTCTGGGACATGTCCAGTGCCTGCCCATGGCATCAGTGGTGGTATGATCATTACTGGGGGAGTTCCGTAGTGGGTTTTGTATTTTGAATGTTTCATGAAAGCTGTTTTAGGAGGTTTTTTCCAGCCCATAAATCACTCTCCCTTATTCCCTTCTGTCCTTCATTCAGTTGCCAGCCCAACCCCAGCCTGTGGCACTGCTCTCTGCTCAAAATTTAAATCTGTTCTCTTCCAGCCCACTTTGGGTGCCTGAGTCTGATGGCATTGCTTGGTTTGGAATAGATCTGTGCAGAATGAGCATTCTGAATTAATTCAGCCCATATGAATTATGAGTTTGCCTCTTATGAGTACTCTTAGGATTCCTTAAAATCTATTGAGAATCTTCCTGGCAGCAAATGGTGTCCATATGGCACCCATGTAAACAGCACCACATCCAGCACCGACCTGCACTGGAACCGCTGAGTTCAGCTTTTAGTTGCCACACTGGTCTGTTACAGTCCAGAAGCCTCTACTCCCTGTTGTTGCACAGCATTAAACAAGATTCTTGCCCCAAAGGTAATACTCTCTGACTTATGTCTGTTGATCTGTTTTATTACTTCTAGACCACAGGAGCCCTGAGTCTCATGGACCACACTGCTGTAGCAGAACAACAAATGTGTGCAACAAACTTAGAAACAAAGATCTCTGCCTGTACAGAATCCTGGAGGTAATGCTCTGGTTAAGAGCTTCTCTTTGCAGGGCATTGGCTGGAATAGCTACAGAAGTAAAAAGATCCTTCTTCAAAACCCATTTTGAACCATTGTGCCTTAAAGGACTTTTCTTTCACATGATTATTCCCTTTTGGGAGTGTATCAGTTACTCTGGGGTGCAAGTGGCTTTCATTCCAAAATGATATCTACTTTAAGATGTTCCAGTATTACAGAATAATTGTCTTCACAAGAGCTGGCTAATTTGCTGCTGTAAATGAGAATTCTCTGTTTATGTCAGAATTCAGACTTTAAATCATCCAGGTTTTCTGCTTTCCATAAATAACCTGCAATTGCAGATCATCACTGAAAATATTCCTTGAGGAGCTGTGTTGTGGATTAGAGCACTAGGAATTTGGGAAACAAGGAGAGAGAAGACCTAAGTGAGGTCCAAATGCTACATCCAGGTCTTCATAAGCCCACTCACAGTATCACAATACTTTAGAGGTTGGAAGGGACCTCCAGAGATCATTGGGTCCACCCCCCCTGCCAAAGCAGGATCACCCAGGGTAGTCCCCACAAGAATGCATCCTGACTGGTTTTGAATGTGTCCAGAGAAGGAGACTCCTCAACGTCTCGGGGTAGCCTGTTCCAGGGCTCCCTCACCCTCACTGTAAGGAAAAATTTCTCCTCATGTTGCGGTGAAATCTTCTATGTTCAAGCTTGTACCTGTTGTTCCTTTTCTTATTACTGTGCACCACTGAAAAGAGCTTGTCCCCCTCCACTTGACACCCACCCCTCAGATATTGATACACATTGATCAGATCCACTCTCAGTCTTCTCTTCTCAAGACTAAACAGCCCCAGGGCTCTCATCTCTCTTCACGGAGGTGAGGTGCTCAAGTCTCCTAATCATCCTCATGGCTCTCTGTTGGATTCTCTCCAGCAGGTCTCTGTCTCTCTTGAATTGGGGAGCCCGAAACTGGAGAGTGTTCCATGTGTGGTCTCACCAGGGCAAAGCAGAGGAGGAGAAGAATCTCCCTGCTGGCCACAGTTTTCTCGATGCACCCCAGGCTCCCATTGTCTCTCTTAGCCACCAGGGCACATTGCTGTCCCATGCACAACTTGCTGTCCAAGGTCTTTCTCCTTGGAGCTGCTCTCCAGCAGAGCAGCCCCTAACCTGTACTGGTGTCTATTGTTATTCCTCCCCAGATGCAGGACCCTGCATCTTGTCCTTATTGAACTCCATGAGGTTTGCCTGCACCCAGCTCTCCATTTGTTTCTGTGTAAGGAAGATGTGAGAAGTGGATCAAAAGACTTGAGCCTTGTGATCTAATGAGCTCTCTTTCTCTAAAATACTTGATGCAGCCACAGAAGTCTTCTGCCACAACCCTGTGTACCACCTTCCTGTGAAAATATCAAGGTTCAACATGAAGAACTTCTTGGGTGCATTTCAGGGGTGGGTTCTTTCCTATTAACTATTATCAGAGTTTCTCAGTTTTGCCTGTGTTGGAAAATTGCTTCAGAACCAACACTGGAAATATTTTCACTGCAAGCACAGGCCAAGGTATGACCTAGCCAATATTTAGTCCAGAGCAGAGTTGTAAATATGTTTTATTCTCATCAACACTTTTGTCTAAACAGCAGCCAGCCACCAGCTGTGTTCATTTTGGTGCCAATAGTGAGCAGCAGATAACTCCTCTGTTCTAGACAAAGCTTGTACTAGAATCTTCTGGTACTGAGATTTGGCTTAAAAGCTCTAAGGTTTACTGTAATGTCATATTAATGGCATATTGATGGCATAATAATAATGCAACTTTTAAAGAAAGTCCTGGGACTTAACACAGTCACACAACAGTTATCAGAACTGTCTGAGGAATGTGCTGAAATGCATGAAGGCATCAATGGGCACTCCAAGGCAAGGCTGATCCTCCCCTCCCTAAAGATGTAGATTAGTTTTGGCATTTGGGAGGCCTGAATGTCACAGCTGACAGCTGTATTGTGGCCATGAGCAGGAGTAAGTTATTTTTGCACCCAGCAGGAGGGGCTGAGAACTGCTCATTTTGCAAGAGAAGACAAAAATTTTAGTAAAAATCCTCAGGCAGAGATGTGAACATCACCTGGGGGCTAATTAACTTCAGGTTAAACTGCAGAATGCAGCTTAAAGCACAGCCTCAGTCACTGCCTTGTAAA
Source organism: Melanerpes formicivorus (assembly GCF_026170545.1). Lineage (NCBI taxonomy): Eukaryota > Metazoa > Chordata > Aves > Piciformes > Picidae > Melanerpes > Melanerpes formicivorus. The sequence continues at coordinate 2,053,370 of NW_027142416.1, forward strand.
GCAATGCAAAGCGCCAAAACCCCGTCTAGCATCAGCAGGTGCTCCAGCTGTTGTCTAGAGCTCTAACAGGAATTTGACATGAATCACAAGCTGTTTCTTTCAATCGGTGGATCCTTCTTATCCCAAGAAAAAGAAGGAAATGAAGCACTAAAAAAAAAAATATCTTTAACTCTATCTTCCCAAATCCCTTCTTTTTTTTTTCTTTTCTTGTAAAAGCTGGGTCAGAATTCGGCATAAACAATGAACATTGTGGGTTCACGTTGACATACCGGCCTTTGAAGTACAGAGAGAAGGAGGAAAAAGTAACAAGAGTGAAGCCTTCAGAATGACAGTAGGCAAGCTGTTTGCCTTAGCTGGGAGCTTTGTGGCTTTTGTTGTTCCTGTGTCACTATTATTTATTCAAACATAAATCTGAGACTTTTCCTGCAGAAGAAAAAAAGTGTTTTGATTGTCAGGCTTTTCATGTTGGTATTTGGAGCTTGGAAAACTTGTTTTCCTCCTGATTCTGCCAGGCTAGTAAAGAAGAAGAATTAGGTGGTATGTACATTATGTTTACTGGCAAAAGGTCTCAAGAATATTGAAAGAAGCCACTGCTCTTTATCTTCTTTTTTTTTTTTTTTCCCTCCCTATTTTGCCTCAGCAGGTAGAGCTCCATTTGTGCAGATGCAGGGTTATTAGAAGGTGGACTGTTAGACTGAGCATGGCTATCGTGACACACAATCACATTTCTGTGTCAACTCTGCTAGAGGAACATGTTTTGCTATCAAACTACACAGCCCAGAGTGAGGGGAGTTGTCAATCTGCCGCACCACAAGCATCACGGGTAGCCAAATATTTTCTGTAACAGTACGTCAGTGTAATTAAGGCTAATTATCTGCAACTCCAGAGCTCTGCTATTGGCACAACAATCTGCTTCCATGACAACCTGAAATTCCTTTGATCTTCCTGTGTTTTGAAAGCGTGAGGAATTTAGCTTTTCTCATGCCCAGAGCCAGTGGAGTAAAAGCTTTTACAGTTACTTAGTTAGATAAAGACTGCGACCATCTCGTGGACTTCCATCAGAAATCTTTCATTTGGCTGCTGCGGCTCAAAAAGATTCCACAGATGGTAAAATTGTTATGATTTCCTATTGTATGAAATTCTGTGGGTTTCCTGTTATTCTGCAGGTCTAGTAATCAACTCTGTTCCACCCAGGAGAGGGATAACAGTGTCTTTGGGCTCTAGGCCAAGTGTTCAGGAGAAGCACAAAAATCAGCCAGGTTCAGCAACTGTCATGGAGAGAGGGCAAAGCAGTCTTGTTCACCTTGCCATGTCTGGCAAGGCCATATAAACTTTTCAGCAAAACATGCCACTTCCAAAACAACGTGGGGAAAAAAATCACAGAATCACAGAAACATTCAGATTGGAAAAGACCTTCAGGATCCCCAAGTGCAACTGATAACCCTACTACAAGGTTCACTCCTAAACTATATCCCCAAGCACCACATCCAAGCTATCTTTAAACAGATCAGGATTGGTGACTCCACCAGCTCCCTGGGCAGCACATTCCAATGCCTGATCACTCTTGATGGGAAAAAATTCTTCCTGATGTCCAGTCTAAACCTACCCAATCTTAGCTTGAGGTCATTCCCTCTTATTCTATCACGAATTACCTGTGGGAAGAGAGCAGCACCAGCCTCTCTACAATGTCCTTTCAGGCAGTTGTAGAGAGCAATGAGGTCTCCCCTCAGCCTCCTCTTTTTTCAAATTAAACAGCTCCTTCAATTGCTCTTCATAAGATTTACTCTCCAGGCCCTTCAACAACTGTAAAGTTGGGTAAAAAGTGGTATTTCTGGCCTGGCAAAATTCTGGATATTTCCAAAGTATTCCTAAAAGAGACTACAGGGCAGGGGACATCTCCTTGGTATCTCCTGTACAGAACAGCTTCTACAACCTGACTTACTCTGTCTTCAAAACAATAAACATGTTGAGTGCCCCAACTTTGAAATGACACCATCTACAACAGTTCATTACAAAAATTACTCCTGGGTTAAATTAATTTATTAACTGAATTAGTGAACAAAGCAGTGATGTCATTCCCCCTCTACACCATTATCAGCAGTCTGATAGCAGCAGTGCTATGCCAAGCCACTATAGAGTGCTGTGAGTGCCTGCAAGGCAGCATCCCTGTGGAAATCTAAATCTGCCTTAAATTTGTCCACAGCCAGTTCCTAGAAGCTCTGCAATCTAGGCAAGGGGTTGGCAGCTTTTCACAAATGATGGGAAAGAAGACAGCTAAGCTGGATCAGGAGCTCAGAGAGGGTCCTGGCAGTAAGAGCTTCAGCTTGAAAACATCTGCCATGGGAAGGGGACTGGTCCACCCCTTTCCCAGCAAAGTAGTCTGAGAGCAGTTCCTCAGTGTCATGCAGGCAAAGGGGCCACCCTGAGTTGTGCTGTTGCTAGGCTAACCCCAAGCCTGGGCAGCGCTCCCCTGGGTAGACTAGAAGCTCAGACTGATTGCATCCAGTCACTGCTGCTGCTCCATGCCGGTTCTGGGCTGCTTGGCTTGGTAATGTGGTGCATGGCCTCAAACCAAGGTGGCTTTAGCTGTGCCTGCAATTTTCCAATTGTGTGAAGTTTTTCTAAGCTGTGAATCTTTTATGTCCACTTCTGCTTTTGGCCTTATTTTGCTAATTTTGGCTGCGTATAGATAAACATACCTGACTCAGCACCTTGTCTTGCCTTGCTTTAGGTCATCGATGGACCCTGTTATCAGCACCTTGCTCTGACCTGGTTGTTCAGAAGCTCTGGAATTATGCCCTGGTTGGCGAGGGCACCATCACTGCTTGTGCCAGGGTTGTCCCTGGATTAGGGCTTGTTCTGCCTTACAGAGCAGTCCCAGTCTTGCTGATGTCTGAGACCAAGAGCTCTGGCTCTGCTGACAGTGTTCGGTGGTAGGGGCAGAAGAGAGCACGGCTAGCTGGTGGAGGTCTGGCTGTGTTTGTGGTGTGTATTTACTAGCTATGTGCTACAGAGAGAGTTCTGTTATTCATTGTGATGTGATGTAATGTGTCAGCCTGGCCTTTCAGATCTTTTATGTTTTGAGACTATGCCAACAAATGATCTCACCTTGTTGGTGGGAGGGGTTTTGTTAATATACTGCTGGAAAACCCACTGGGCTCCTGCACACCTGGTGTAAATGGGGTGGGTGGCTCCCTCAAAGTTATTGGGGCTGTGCCAACCTATACCACTTAAGAATGACTCAATGTAAGGACAAATCCCTTTTATGCCAGGTCCTTATTTGAAGGACACAGATCAAGAGATCAAGAGCAGATCCTAAAGGTCAAACTGGAAGATTACCTGAGAGGCAGGGAGCAACTTTAGACTCTGAATCTTTTTGTCCTGTAATAATTTGTAGCTGGTGCAGGATGAGTGTAAACACAAGCACCATAATGTCTGTGTGTTTGGAGGTCCCTTTCCAGCATTAGAAAAGAACTGCATCAGAGGGAGGCAACTGAAGCTAATAAAATCAGTGCTGGTGTGCTGTACACAACATACAAGCAGACTCTTCTTTTGCAAATGATTCATCTGTTTGTTAGACATGAGTGACAGGGCTCAGGGACAGGGAAGTGTTTGCAAGCAGCTGAAGCTACCACCCTTTCCTGAAACAAGGTCTGCATTCTGCTGGGTGAGGTATGCCCCCTTGCTGGCTTCTGGCTTTTCAACAGCCATAGTAAGGACAGAGCCAAACTATTATTCTCAAGCTTAACTGTTCTTGGAGCTTTCTCTGGGGGATTCCTTGGTTGCAGCTGTAAGTCTCCTCTGTTTCAACAACCCACTCCAAATCCTCTTATATCATGCTTGGAATAAATAAGGTCTGTCTGCCAGCATGAGTCAGCTGTAAACACCATCCCTGTGCTATTTGGTGAGCAGCTGAGTGGAGGGTGGCACACCACAAGCTCTCTCTATCTGTGTGTAGGGTCCCAGAAACTGCCATGTTCTTGGCAGTTTAGCTAATTCCCAACAGCATCTGAAGCTTGTTATTGCAGCTTTTCATTTGCTGTGTGCTTCTGGGTTGAGAAACTGCCAAAATACCACAAGCAGCAATCCTGGTAGCTCTATTCTCATGAGATTTCCTTTTTTTGCCTTCCTTGAGCTCATGCAATTCCCCATCTATTTTTCACATGCTCGAACGATCCAGAAAACTTGGGCAAGACCTGTCAGTTCTGAGTGCTCCTCCAGGATCACAACACAGCATTCTTCACCCACCCTTATAGTGTCTGCCATGTATTATTCCAGACCTGAGTAAATGAAATAAACCATCACCTGTCATATAGCCACTCATTTAACTGCAAGAACATGCTCCGGGTCCCTTGCTGTGTGCTTTTACTGAATTCTTGAGCTTTCCTAGCAGAATCCTCATGGAATATGCTCTCTACAACTACCTCGAAGAGTGTTGTGGAGGGGCTGGTGCTGGTCTCTCCTCACAGGTAATTAGTGATAGAACAAGAGGGAGTGACCTTAAGCTGAGACTGTGTAGGTTTAGACTGGACATCAGGGAAAAAAATTTCCCATCAAGAGTGGTCAGGCATTGGAATGTGTTGCCCAGGGAGGTGGCAGAGTCACCAACCCTGGATGAGTTTAAAGGTCATTTGGATGTGGTGCTTGGGTACATAGTTTAGGGGTGAACCTTGTAGAGTAGGGTTCTGGGTTGTACTTGGTGATCCTGAGGGTCTTTTCCAACCTGAATGATTTGGTATGTGATTCTGTGTGAGTTTTGAACTGTCCAGCAGAACCTGTAACTGCAGAGCCAAAAGCAAGGTGACTTTCCATTGCTCCATGCAAGTGTGCAGTCTGTTGTGTGCGCTGTAAGCAGTGAGCCCTGTAAGAGTCCATGGATGTGGTGTGCACTGCACATGATGACCACAGCAGGGAGAGCCTGCTGATGTTACTCACAAATGTCTTGAATGAAAATAGAGGAGGAGTTTGTAAGCTGTACTCAAGCCTCTCATAACATGTAGAGAGGGAATTTGACAATGTGAGAGGTTTATTTTGGTTTGCATCGTGAGCTCCTTTACTTTGCACCTTTACTTCCATGACAGAAGAGTAGCATTTCTATATCCTTAGTAAAACAAGGAGCTGTGGCTTCATCTTGAAAATGGTGCCTGAAGAGGCAAGCCTTCCAGAAGTCACTGATGGTTAGACTCTTGTGTCACAGTTCCACAGACAATTTTCTCAGTGACAAAACCAATTTGAGCTGTTCCTTGCCCTTCCTTCCAACATCAGCTGCTCATTTCCACTCCCTGACTGTTCTGTCAATGGCTCTGCACAGTTAGTTGTGGACTTTTCTTGGTTGATGATTTTCAGCCAACTCGTCTTTTCCTTGATGGATTCTTTTCAGTTTTTAGCTTTTCCCTAAATCAGTTCATCTGTTTCATTATGACTCTGCAGTACTAGCAGGGTGGGTTTGGGATGGCAGCATAGGCAGAAGGAAAAGGAGTGAAGTAGAGCTGAGCAAAAGCCTGGCTTTACCACTGGGAGTAACTCTGATGAGGCAATGGTTTAAGGCACTAGAACTAATCTTTGGTCATATCTAGAAGAGAAGAGAAGAGAAGGCTCCGAGGTGACCTAATTGTCGCCTTCCAGTATCTGAAGGGGGCCTACAGGAAGGCAGGGGAAGGACTTCTCAGGATATCAGGTAGTGATAGGACTAGGGGGAATGGAATGAAGCTGGAGGTGGGGAGATTCAGGCTGGATGTGAGGAGGAGGTTCTTCACCATGAGAGTGGTGAAACCCTGGAATGGGTTGTCCAGGGAGGTGGTCGAGGCCCCGTCCCTGGGGGTGTTTAAGAGCAGGCTGGATGAGGCTCTGTCCAGCCTGATCTAGTGTGGGGTGTCCCTGCCCATGGCAGGGGGGTTGGAACTAGATGATCCTTGTGGTCCCTTCCAACCCTGAATGAAACTATGAAACTATGAAACTATGAACACCACTTCTCAAGATAAAGAGGGTGGTGAAAAGCAGTGCTGCATTGAATGGACTCTTGTGTAGAAGAACATAGCCTTCAGGGTGAGTGATTTGGGTCTAACTTGGACATGACCTTCTTCTGACAGAAAGTCCAAGTCATGCCTGCTGCAGAAGGCTCACGATAGTCAGTCATAACCAGTGTGTTAAAATATTACATGGCTGCTCTGGAACACAGAGAAGGATGAATGAGCAATAGCTGCTGAGAACACATTTCTGTGTTCAGCAGGTCTCAGTCAAGTCTATAGCTAAATTCCTTTTGGCTTTGATAATTAAAGGAAATGGAATCCATGTTTTCCTTGGTTTGTGCTGGGTTTTGGTGGGGGAGGTTTTCCAGGTTTTTCCTTCATTGACTGGGCTCTTCCAACTTTTCCTCATCTGACTCAACTTTCAGAGTCCTCAGCTATCTGCCCAGCACAGAAGAGTCTTCTTCAGGTCTCCACAGAAAAGTGAAATGTTTCATGTGATAGATGGGAGTAATTCTTTTAGGATGAAGATACCTGTTTAATGCATCTACCCAGTTTAATGCATCATCCAGTCCAAACACCCTGCCATAGCAGCACCGTAGAATCTAGCACAGGTCACACAGGAACACATCCAGATGCGTCTTGAAAGTCTCCAGAGAAGGTAAGATGGGATTCCTACAGAATCAGTAATATTCATTTGTTCAAGATCACAGAATCCCATAGACTCTTATAGCAGAATTTATAATGGTGGTGATCAAAGGATGAAGTGATGGTAGGCATTATGAAGCTGCAAAGACAGACTGCTCTTTCAGGAGCCAAGAGTCACAAGAATGCAGGCAGAGGCACAGATCCCACCTACAAGGGAGATGACCCACCATACCCAATGAGGTCCAGGGCCAGTAACCACGTCCAGCCAACAGTACTAATTGAAATTCCACATTGATGAGGCAGGTCTGAGGTCAAGCCGGAAAGTCAAATCAAGTGAGCTGGGATAAGAGCCAAAATTAGGAAGGTGTTCAACCTAGCACAGGTGTACCAGCAACATAACTCAGGTGAGCGACAAGGGCCTGGGCAGAAAAGTGGCCCCTGGGCAAAGCAGGGGATGAAGCCCACAAAGGAGGACAGCTCCTTCTCCAGAGCTGCTCCTTCGCAGCTGTCTGAGCCAGCAGGCAACATGGCTGTGGCTGTGGGACTAGGCAGCAAAACACTATGGGATGAGGTGATGCACTCAGGGGCCTGACATGTGGTTTTCTGGAAGCTGTGGCTTTCTTTTGTCAAACCAAGTGGTGATGCAGAGATTAAAACATGCAGGCTTTTGTGTTCAGTTTCCTGTCCACACACTGCATCTCACTTTACCTCATCTCACTCCTGACACCAGTGATGGAGAATGGTGAAGTGAAATGTGGGGACACAGCTACAAAAGTGAGGCCCAGCAGACTGGGAACTTTAAAGCCCCAGCATTGCTATTAAATTGGTAAGTGAAATGATTCCAGTATGAGATTATGATGATATTATGAACATCATAGCAAGATCTTGTGAGATCTCACAACGTTGTTTTGGGGCCTGTGTTTTGATCAAGAGCCAAGCCAGAACAATCCTCACTATCAGTACAGACTGGGGGATGAGGTGATAGATAGCAGCCCTGCAGAAAAGGACTTGAATGTGCTGATGGACGAGAAGCTGGACATGAGTAGACAGTGTGAGCTTGCAGCCAAGAGGGAAATTGCATCCTGGGCTGCATCAAGAGATGTGTGGCCAGTAAACTGAGTGAGGTTATTCTGCCATTTTGCTCTGCTGAGACCTGACCTGGAGTACTGGGCTCTGGAGCCCTCAATATAAGAAGGACATGGACCTGATAGAGAGGGTCCAGAGGAGGGCCACGAAAATGATCAGGGGTTTGGAGCAGCTCTGCTGTGAGGACAGGCTGAGGGAGCTGGGGGTGTTCAGCCTGGAGAAGAGAAGGCTCCAGGGAGACCTAATAGCAGCCTTGCAGTATCTGAAGGGGGCTACAAGAAGAGTGGAGAGAGACTGTGTTTTCCTTTTCCTGTGTTTTCCTTCTACTGAGCCAGTAGTTGCTCAGATCTTTTATACAGTTTTTAGGTATGAGTCCAGGTGGTGAATATGCATATTCCACAGTAGAGTATCAATAGTAGTGGCCTCTGCTCATTATCCAGGGCAATCTTTGTCTATGCACCTTCCATAGAGTCATTCCAATGGGGTTGCATAGCCTGGAGAAGAGGAGGCTCAGGGGTGACCTTATTGCTCTCTACAACTACCTGAAGGGAGGTTGTAGACAGGTGGATGTCGGTCTCTTCTCCCAGGCAACCAGCACCAGAACAAGAGGACACAGTCTCAGGCTGTGCCAGGGGAGGTTTAGGTTGGATGTTAGGAAGAAGTTCTACACAGAGAGAGTGATTGCCCTTTGGAATGGGCTGCCTGGGGAGGTGGTGGAGTCACCACCACCTGGTGGTGGAGGTGTTCAGGTGGAGACTTGATGGGGTGCTTGGTGCCATGGGTTAGTTGTTTAGGTGGGTTGGATTGGTTGATGGGTTGGACACGATGATCTTGAAGGTCTCTTCTTTCTCTGGTTTATTCTATGTAATTCTATGTAATGGCATCTGTCCAATACACGTCAGCCATTGTCTGGGCCAGCAGCAAAGGTGATTTTATCTTTGTTGAGTCACATCAAGAGAGAGACAAGATTTAGTCTCTCACACAATGGAGAACATGACAAATACCCAGTTGAAAGATAAAACACTCCTGTTTATAATGGCTCCTGGGGCAATGCCATTTCACCCAGAAAACTGCCTTCTGTTTAAGTGTGGCAACTGTGCCCACTAGCCAGGGGTGATTTTGGAATGAATACTTACTTTTTTTCTCTTTTTAAACAAACTAACAAAAAAAGTAATAAATAAATCCTTCAAAGGAAGAGACAGATATATGTTTTGATCAAATTGAAAAATGCAGGAGATGTACTTATTCACAGTGAATTCTTTTGGAAGCACAGAGTCCTAATTGTTGGAATGGAAAAAATCAACTATCCCAGAAATGTAAAAACCCACTTTTTATTTCAGTTTTGTAACACGGTGGTTCCCTGAGCCAGGACACACAACTTTTAGCTTCACCTTCCAGGGTTTGGCATCTCGTGTATCCTGGCAATTAGTTTGGCCTCTACAGTAAGATTCTAGGCCTGAGCTTGATTAAGAGAACATTTATGAATAACATCCGCAAACAAGATGAAGGCCACTGCCAGAAGAGGCCACAGTGGCGCTGAAGTAGATAGCAAAGCTGTTCTGTGGAGCAGGAGGTCCAGACAGCTCTAACTCTTTACCCCGATGGCAGTCATCACGCTTCTTTCACAACCTGCTAAGCCCAAGTGGAAATTCCTGCATTTTCACTTCACTTCTTTCTAAGTGTATTTGCTAATTTCAGTGGAAAACCCCAGACTCTGTGGTGTAGTTATGAATCTGCTGCTATTACCATGATGAATGAATCATGGTTTTACAGAGGGATAGAAAGACCAACCTGTTTAATCCCTCTTAAAAAAAACCCAAAACCAATTGGAAATTAAAAAGGCAGTTACCCACACAGAGCATCTCCTGCAACCCCTCCTCCCACAGATGTGACTGAGAAGCAAAGACGACTCCCAGTCTGGTCAGTGTCTGGATCTTCCTGGATCTTCTCAAACTTTGATCGCCACTTATTGCAAATAGTTTTCAGTCACCAGTGCTCCATGTAATCCTTCATCAGTCTGGCTACTGAGCTGGCTTCTTTGACAGCAGATAGGTTTAACTGAACTGTACATTCAGAAGTTGGCTTATTGGACAAAATAGTCCTCAGAGGTCCCAGTAGGACACTCCCTGCAATCTGAAGCAGTCCTCAAATCTGCCTCACTGTGCAGAGCATAGTGAGGTAAGGGTACGGTGAGGGTGGTGATGCCCTCCAAATCCACCTTAAGTCAGGGCACTGGCAAACAGCTCCCAGGGAGTGAGCAGCAAGGTTGCCATTTCTGAGCATCAGTTTCTTCCTCCTCCCATTGCACACTTGCTACATTAGAGGTGAGGGAGCCCTTCTCAGGTACTGCTGAATAATGAACTTTGGTGCCTGTTCTCATGCTGTGCCCTGTTAAGCTGCTCCTTCTGCCTTCAGATCAGAGGTGCTCTGACAGAAGGCAGAGCACATCTTGACAGTGCCCTGCTGGCAACATCAAATCCATCTGTAAAGACATACTAGTTATGCAAAAAATGCCAGAACTTCTACCAGGAGGGCAGGAACTGTGCTGTAATACTATACACAGCACTGTACATGAAAGATGTGTCTCATAGGACCTAGCTTGTGCCATTTTATGTTAGAAATCTTTTCTGCAGTAGTTGTGTAGAGTCCTTCTGTGCTCAATGAGGAGAAATGGTCACTCTCGAGACCTTAGGATCCATGTCTGGGCTAGGAGGGCTCTGGGGTGTATGTGCCTCTTGACTGACACAAAGACACAGTGCTTCACCTGGGCACCTTACTTTCAAAACCTGTTGGCAAGAATCCTGCCCTTACTATGCAGGGTGGAATGCAGTCAGAAATCTCAGACAGGAGCCCTGTAACAAACTGCATGGACTGGGTTTTTAACAGATAGGGTTTTCCCATCTGTTATTCCAGTATGCCACAGAAAGGAAGCATGTTGACTCAGTATGGTATTAAGCAAGAACTGACAGATGTCTGTGAGGACCCTCTACTACCCAACATGCAGAAGATTCATAGCCAAAGGGCCAAAGTTATGTCAGGTCCGTTCATGATGTTTTGCAAACTCACCCATACCTGAACTTTGTCTGCCAGAACCATTCCATGAATCGATAATAGGCACAGAGAAGATCTTTCTCTCATATATGCAACATGCAAAGCTAAAAGTGCAGAGAGGAAGTGTTGGGAAGCAGGAATGCAAATCTTCATTTTTTTATCAGGAGAATGAACTCCCCAAAATGTCACAGGATCACAGAATCACCAAGGTTGGAAGAGACCTCAAAGATCATCAAGTCCTACCTGCCACCACAGACTTCATGACTAAACTATGGCATCAAGTGCCACATCCAATCCCCTCTTGGTGGTGACTCCACCACCTCCCCGGGCAGCCCATTCCAATGGGCAATCACTCTCTCAGTGAAGAACTTTCTCCTCACCTTGAGCCTAAACTTCCGCTGGTGCAGCTTGAGACTGTGTCCTCTTGTTCTGTCATCATGGTCCTTGTCCTGTCCCACCACTGACAAGTGTCTGGCCCCATCCTCTTCCCTCCGCAGGTTCCTTGACTCTTGCTGAGCCTTGAGAAGATTCCCTGTGTGGCTGCTTTTCTCCAGACTTGGCAGCCCCAGGTGTCTCAGTCTTTCCTCCTCACAGAGATGCTCCAAGCCCCTCAGCATCTTTGGAGCATCCACTGAACTCTCTCCAGTAATTCCCTGTCTGTCTTGAACTGAGGAGCTCAGAGCTGGACCCAGGATTCCAGATGTGGCCACACTCTTCTCCTGGATGTGTTCCTGTGTGATCTAGTATAGGTGATCCTGCTCTGGCAGAGGGGTTGAACTAGATGATCTTTCAAGGTCCCTTCCAGCCCCTAACATTCTGTGATTCTTCAAGAACTGCTTCCCTTCAGGCACTCCCTTTAAGACAGGTTGATGACTCTCCCAATACAGTGGTCAAGTCCCCAGTTACTTGTCTCATTAACCTGCAACCACTTGAGAAGCTCTCTTGCTTCCATGGGCACACATTTCTGTACTTGTCAGCACAGCAAAACTTTCTAGAAGCAGAGGGAGCTCCTAGGATTCTAGTAAGCACTTCTGAGATGTGGCTCAGGCCTGTTCTTGCAATTATCTAACTCTCTAGTAGCTGCCAGAGGGCAGCAAATGAGATGACTTTTGTGTGGCAGATGGAAGAGTTGACCAAGCTAGGGCAGGCAGTGTGGGTGGAGTGTGTCAGAAACAGGACATTTTCAAGCTGTCTAGAAGACAGACTTGCTAAGAGCCCCCATCCACAGCTCATTACTAGACTGTCCAACAGTATTTCAGGGGGAACAGCACAACCCTTTTACACTGCACGTGGTTAGGAGAAGCCCCAGAGTCCATTGCAGACTGTCATGAAGCGGTAGCATATGTCAAGGGGGAAAATGGGTGGGCCTTGCTGCAGAGCTTTGATTGTAGGCAATGGAGTAACACCAGCCCTTCCCACACTGCCACATGGCTCTGAGCATCACATCAGGAATGCTGTAAATACAGAGAAAAGGGTTGTGATGTGTTGACCCTGGCTGAACACCAGGTGCTAACCAAAGGCTCTCTGAGACTCCCCCTCCTCAGCTGAACAGGAGGGAGAAAATATAACAAAAGGCTCTTGAGATGAGGTAAAATCTGGGAGAGGTCATTCACCAATTACTGTCACACACAAAACAGATTTGACCTGGGAACAAAGAATTTAATTTACTTCAGTAGCCAACAGCTGCCATTGTAGACCTATGGTATCCAATGATACAGAGCAAACATAGCAGGGTGCTGCCTTCACTCTGCATAAGTGTGCTTCACAGTTCCTTCACAGTTCATGTATGGTGGTTGCTAAAGAGTGCAGCTTGGCATGGAAGAGTTTAAAATAGCAGCTTAGGCGACAAGGCAACATAGTTGGGGGTTAGAATCAGGGCCTTAAGCAAGCTTCACATAAAATCCTGGTTAGCACCTTTCAGAGTCTGTGGATACAGTACACAAACAACAGTAGCATCAAATCCATGCAGAATGCGTCTTGAGAAGTCTCCTAAGATCCTAACAAAGGCTGAGTTTTCAGTAAAGGACATGTTCCTTACACATACCCTGCCCCAGACCACTTGAACTGTTTTTGAAGGGCAAACACCCAGAGAGAACCCACTGGCACACTTTAGTGCTGGGGCTTAGAACTTCAGCATCACTTCTATTTAGTTTCAGTCCTCAGATCTTTGTCTTTGGAAGGGCCTCGGGCACTGGTGTAAATTCAGTCTTTCCTTGGCTCTATTTGTGGTACTCAGACTTGATCTCTTGGAAACAGCAACTTCTCAGCTCAGGTGTCTGAGTTTATGTTCTGGGTTTGCTGGGACAGATCCCAGGCCAGCTCCAGGCCATTGGCAGTTGTGAGTTATCCAACACAGCTGACCTGAGTTGGCTACAGGTGTGTCCTAGAGCATCAGCACCACATAAAGGAGGAAGTTTGCTGATGAGAGGAGATTTGTTTGTTCTGCTTCTATTCCTTTCTGTTTCCTGCTCCTGAGACCTGCCTTCCTGTTCAGGGTGAGTGCTGCACTTTGCTAGGCTGAGTATGACTTTATTTGCTTTGTATTGCCTTTGGTGCCAGCTTGGCTATCCCATTAAATCCATTTTCAGTTCAACCTTTGCATTTTCTCTACTCTTCCTGATCTCCTTTCCCTACAGGGGAGGGCTCATCAGATGACAGAGTAAGTGGTGGAGTTTAGGCCCACATTCAGGCTGATCCTAGGCGGCTTGGTGTGAGAGGACTTGGGTGACAGTGAGTGGCACTGTACAGGAGAGAATTTGCTGGTCTCTTGTGATTTTCTGAATGTATAAAAATCTATCTTGGTTTATCCAGCCCTCCAACCCTAATGTTATATCACTATTCATTATTATTCATGCATAGATATATATAAATCTTGCTTACATCTTGTGAAACTCTGTTTCAAGCACTTTATGCAGCAGTGATCGACTATGTTCTAAAGTGTTTGTTTCCACTGCATTTAAGTGATTCAGCTTTTAAATTCCGTGGGTGTGCTTATGCTCCCTTTTCAGAGCATCTGTCATAGTATAGACTTTCTTCTTGTCCCTTTTTACTACTTCTTTAAAATGAAGAACACCTTTCCTAAAACTGACCTTTGAGACCATCAAGTCCAACCACTTTCCTTGAGCTCCCAATTCCATGATTACTGCTAAACCACTACCGTTGAGCCCCAACCCTAAGTATCAAGTGCACACAGGTTTTAAATATCTCCAATGGTGGTGACTCCACCATCTCCCTGGGCATCCTGTTCCAATGTTTGATAACCATTTTTGTGAAGAAAATTTTCCCAATATCCATCTTGAAGCCCCCAGGCACAACTTGAGGCCATTTCTTCTTGTCCTGTCAGTTGTTTCATGTGAGATGGGACCAGCTTTCAGGTAGTTGTAGAGGGCAATGAGATCTCCCTTCAGCCTCCCCTTCTGAGACTAAACAATCCCAGTTCCCTCAGCTGTTTCTCATAACATTTGTGTTCGAGGCCTTTCACCAGCTTAGTTGCTCTTCTTTGGACATGCTCCAGCATCTTGATGTCTTTCTTGAAATGAGTGGCCTAAAACTGAACCCCATGTTTGAGGTTTGGCCTCCCCAGTGCTGAGTGGTGGGTGACGATCACATCCCTAGACCTGCTGGTAATGCAATTCCTCATACAGGCCAGGACGCTCTTGGCCACTTGAGCACTTTGCTGGCTCATATTCAGCCAGCCATCTATCAGTCAACACCCCCAGGTCCTTCTCTGCCAAGTAGCTCTCCAGCCAATCTTCCCCAAGCCTGTAATGCTGCGTGGGGTGATTGTGGCCCAAGGGCAGCCCTTGATGCTTGACTTAATTGAATCTCCTATGTTAGCCTTGTCCTGTCTATGTGGATCTCTCTGCAGAGCCTTCCTACCCTCCAGCAGATTGACATGCCCACCCAACTTGGTGTCATCTGCACACTTGCTGAGGGTACCTCGATCCTTTCATCAATGATAATGATGTTAAACAGAGCTGGCCCCAGCACTGAGCCCTGGGGAACACCACGGGTGACCAGCTGGATTTAATGCCTTTCACCATTCTCTTTTCACTTTTTCACTAATTCCCCAAAACTAGAAGTTCTCAGATATCTTTGCTGGAGCAGAACTGTTTACTGATAAGGCTGTGATGTACGAAGCATAGGGATTATTTATTGCTTGTGTCCTCAGGTTGCCCAACTCTGCTGTCTGACAGCTGAACAGTGCCCTCACTTGCTATGAGAGTGGGGCCTGGGAGCACCAACCCACCTCAAGTATTTCAGATGAACTCGTTTAAAAGCAGAGCAAAGCAGATGGAGTATTTAAATAGCCCTGACCACTATGTTTCAGTGTCAGAGTTTTTTGGTTTTTAGAGGGTGCATCCATGGCTTTAGTGCCCAAACCATCAGCCTGCAGGCTCCTGCTAATCCATAAAGCATGTGAAACACTGTTTTTTATGTTTCTTTGTTTGCAGAGAAACTTTTGTCCCCCAGCTTCAAGCACAGTCCCATCTCTACAGCACACTGCTGCTTTTTTAGAAGCTAACATTCTAGGGGGGGGGGGAAATTCCAATAATGTTAATCTAGGGTTTTTCTTTGGAACTTGAAAGCTGATTCTCAGGAAAGAAAAGGATCTTTAAGTATTGCTAATTGGGGATGGGGTGGGAAGGCAAAAAGAGACTTTCCTTTTTCAAGACCTCTCTAATTTACTAGCATGATTTAGAGTGTCCTCAGCATGCAGTTGAGTCCAGGCTATGACACAGAATAAGACTGCACAAGAAAAATATTTTTTGTTTGATCTCTTTTCTTGATGTATTTGGTTTGTTTTTCACCCTCAGTTAATTACATCGTTGGCCATTAAGGGGTGGCCAAAAGAACATGGAACTAGGGCATTAATCTAATTCAACTTCTTTCTTTTCTGTGGACTTCAGCTAAATCCTTGGCCTGCAATCCCAGTTTCTCAGATGTACATAAGTAATGAAAAGTGCAGAAACTGGATGTTTCACCCAGATCCTGACCTTGAGAGCCTTCAGCCCTTCACCTGAGAAACAGAAATAAAATTGCTTTCCTACCTTGCAGAGCAGAAAATGTGGTTTGTAGAAAACACTTGATAGGTGGTGAAAACCTTGGAACCTGATGTGATGCAGAACTAGGGTTAGAGGTTCATGCATCGCACCCATGCAAGACATTCTTGTTCACACAGAAATGCCTCTTTAGGTGGAAAATCCATAGGAATCTAAACCTGTTTTCATTGATCACCCTGGCAGCCACCTCAGGGGACTCAGAGAAACAGATGAGCCTTGCTTATGTAACTTTATTTACACGAATCTTAGGAGAAAAAGACCCCTCCTGTATCTGCAGCTGACTTGTTGCAACTGTGGATAACTGTAGTTTTGATCAGGTTTCTTGACTGCTGATCTTAGAGGCTTCTGTGGTAGGGCTATTTTTAGGCTGATTTTGTAAGCAGGTAATGTCTCTGTGAACACATGAGCCATCCATCCTTCCCAAGAACCTTTGTATTTGATGCTCCATTCCAACTCAGTCTGGCAGAGGGGTAGAAGTGAAGACAAATGCCTCAGAATTCTCATGAAAAGTGGTGGAGGAAAAAGACTGAAATGAGAGCTTTCACTGAGGAAAAGCCAATTCAAACTTGGTTGTCATCCACCTGAAAGAGTATCAGGTGGCACATGGATTGCCTTAGAACCAGGAGCACTGCCCCAGCTGACTGCCAAAGCATGTGGCACACCACTGTGGAAAGAGGAAAGGAGCTGCTGTGCATGTGATAAAGATGGTGGGGATGGGGAATATGTAATCAGGGGATGGGGCACTATTCCATAGGAAATCAAGTATCCAGAGCTGTGAGGACAAGGAGAAAGAAGAGTATAGCAGGTGCTAAAATAAACCTTCATAAAACAGGGAAGCAGAGCCAAGACTGGTGCCTGTGGCAATGGTGGTCCTGGTTAGAGAGAGAAACCAGCTGCCCTGCAGGCATGTGAGTTAGAGGTCTGGTTGGCATGGGAGAGAGGATATGGTGGCAAGCCCCCTATGTAGTTTGTGGGACTTTAGCTTTGTTGTGTATCTGGGCCCCACAGAAAAGCAGCCAATATTGTCTGTGTGCTCAGCTCTTTCCTCAGGGTGAAGTAAGGACAAGCTTGCAGTCAGACCTTACTGTGTTTCCCCGCATTTCTGAGCTGCAGTCAGCCCCTTGTAGCTGAGCAAAAGGGTATTTTTCGGCTGTGGTTGGAGTGCTTAAGGAATATGCTGTAGCTCGCCATTGTCATTTCACTGGGTTTGCATGTTAGCCTTATTATATGAGCCTTTGTTTTTGCCTTCCAAAGGCAAGAATGTTCATTAGACGGCCTGTAAGATTCATCCCCTCCATCTCATTCATAGCCGTAGGGTGGGTGGAGGAAAGAAAAAGCTATTGTGTGAAGTAACAAGAGATCGTCAGTGAGATGATGTGATTCATGTCACATTGTTGGAGGGGAGCAGTGAGAGCCCTGCTTAGAAGCACAGGGAACTTTTTGCATCCACTCAAGTCCCTTCTCCACCCTTTGTTCAGGCAGGAGCCTCTGTACAAGAGGGTCCCAGCTGCCCAGGACAGGTCAGCCAGGGAATTTTTGAGTACCCAGCACTTCATGCTTCTTGTTTATGGAGCTCAGGGAATAGCAGCTCCTCACCTGGGGCTCACTTCTCTCAGGTGCTGGCATGCCGCTGCAGCGGCACAGTGCAATTGTGCCTCTGCTTGCCTTCAGCAGAAGCAGGGCCATTAGTACAGGTTGCTCGCTGCCTGGTGGTGCAAATATTCTTGGAGGAAGGATGCACCCTTGCAGCACTGGGACTTCCAAGTGGCTGTGTAGCTCTGGCCTCTTCCATAGCATTGTCCAAATACACACAATCTGAGGATCGAGCCCAGAAATGCCACTTCTCCTATCACCTTCTCTCCCCACACAAAACATCACCCATTTTTATTGTCTTGGGAAGCAAGACTTCTCAGAATCCCCTTTCTATGGAAATGAAACAATCCTTTTTCCATTATACTGGCATATTTCTCTATGGGAATTGCAATGGAAGGAGCTCTGCCAAACATTCTGCTTTTTCTTTCTCTTTACACATGTTGCCTTGAATCAGTGAGAGGTCTCCTATGCCCAAACCTGATTAAAACTCATATAAGTTAAGACTTTTTGAGCTGAGTGCATGTTATAAAAGCTGCTGTGAGTCAACAGCAATTTTACAGTCTTAGTTTTGTGTGGTCCTGGTTTGGAGAGTATTAGGCATAAAGTTGTCATACTGCATCTCTAATGGGTGCACTCAGTAGGTGTAATTTATGGGACTTGTTGCCTTTTGAGAATGAAGTCATGTAGTGTATCAGGGGTGCCCTGCAAATAAAGCAATTAAATTTTGTCATCTTTCTCCCAAGGTGTCCCAAGCAGGGCTAAGAGCAAGCATAGGGGAATGCAAAGTGGGGAAGGAGGGAGGTGATTCAATTCTGTCGCTTGATCAACACTCACAACGCTTTCTAAAGTCTTTAATTGAATTTCATTTGCTGAAGCCCAATGCTATGTCTGGAGGCAAAGAGCACATCTTTTCCTTGCCAGTTCTATTTATATGCTTGTGAACTAGATCATTGTAATGAATACAGATGGGCAATAACTACAAAGTTATTGCATAATTTTTCAAAATTTTATGATTGCCTTTCCTACTTCCTCTGAGAATAATGGCTCCACTGTACAGCCTGCAGACCATTCACTGTATCTTTCATACATTTTACCACTTCAGCAGATTTTAATTTATTGGAGACACACTAGAAGTGGTAAGTAAACAATCTACAGAAAGAATCCGATTTATAAGACAAGGAAGACTTGAACCAGTATTAAGTTGCTTTGGAGATCACTTGGTGAATGCAGGTCTAGGATTTTTCATCTTTCTGACTTGGCAGCCAAAGGCAGTGGATGTGTGTGGGGGGAGGAAGTCAACTGAAAGCCACCCACCGCCAGCTTTATGGAATATAGAACAAGTTTGTAACAGGATGGCTGCTTGGATGGAAAGGGGTTTTACACTGCTCGGAGGAACTTTCAGGCCTGCTAGGAGAAATTCAGTTCTCTTTCACGGGGATGATGCAGGCTTGCTTTTGCATCTTGGTAGTAGCTGGAGTAGTCTTGGCCTGTGACTGGCATTCTGTGTTCTCCCCGCTCCAGTCCAATCCATTCTTCTTCTTCTGCTTCTGAAGTAATGAAGTGGAGCCCTTTATCCTGAGCTGTGATTATGAGTAAACTTACTTCTGAGAGTATGAGCCATTTCCCATTTAACTTAATGGAAGCCTCTGAATTAATAAAATGAATTCTGGATGTGTCCTTAAAACAAATGAGTTTAAATCCTGGCCACACTGAAGCTGATGGCAAGAAGAAAGCGGAACTTGGCCTCAGTGTCTGTGCATTGGAAAAGGTCATCACAAAGTCTGCTTCCCCTCCAAGGCAGAGCTAAGTGCTTTTTGAATCACTCAAACCTGTCCCAATGCAAGAATATAGTCCTCAAGACCACCAGTAATGAACTGTATGAATGCCAGTTAAGCTGGTCTTCGAAACCTGTTTGGGGACTGGTTTGTGATTACATAACTGACTCTCAAAACCAAAGGTCTTTGACCTCAATGTTCAGAACCGTGTTATCAGAGACACCATTTTCAGAACGGTCCCTGCATCTAAAAACCTCAGCTTCTCAAGTTGCTTCATGACATGAAATAGAAAATGTTGCTACCTCAGCCACTGTGACTGAAACATCCTTTCATTTATCACATTTTTACAGGGCACAACACCAATGAGTGCTTACACCACCGAACTATGCTTTGGGGTTGCATTCTCATGTGTATTTCTTTGGCTAATCTTTCTAAAGGAAACAACCAGGGCTGGTGACTGATTTTGGTGGCAAAAATGGTTTGGTAAGCTGGTTTTGCCAGCATGGAGAATGCTGCATCCC
Organism: Melanerpes formicivorus; assembly: GCF_026170545.1. Taxonomy (NCBI): domain Eukaryota; kingdom Metazoa; phylum Chordata; class Aves; order Piciformes; family Picidae; genus Melanerpes; species Melanerpes formicivorus. The sequence goes on from NW_027142416.1 coordinate 2,073,073, forward strand.
CAGCTAGCAATACAGTATTGTTGTCTACTTTTTAATTCAAACCTCATATGCAAAAGACCATTGCTCACTGGTGGTTGTTGTTTGGGGTTTTTTGGTGTTCCCATCATTTAATACTCTCTTTTATTATCTATGGTCATGATAAATTTGACCCTTGGTACCCACTTTGAATAAAGGGCATCTGCTGTGTTTTGTTTGACTTTCCCTGCAGCATGACTCCAGCTTTGCTGGCTGAATTGTCTGAACAAACCACAAGCACGTACTTCATCCTGCGCCAGCAAATTTACAGCACTGTTGTCCAGAGAGCCAAAATCCTTTTTGATGTGTTGGTGTTTCGTTTGTTTGATTTTATTTGTGTCATTCTGATCAACAGTTTAAACTTGGAAGATGAATTGAAGACACCAGTTTCACAGTCCTTCAGTGGCCTCCTGCACTCTGACTGGAATCTTTCCTCCTTCAACCTGGATCATGTGTCAAGCAGAGGAAGGTGAGTCTGCCTAATCTTCACCCCTCCTCCAAACACTAAACCCTGTATTGTCAGCATTTCAAATCACGAGTTTCCCTATTTCATGTAGACAAGCATTTCCTTTGTACCAGGTCACAAGCATTTTTACATTCCTCAAAAGATTTTTGTCTTGCTTTTCCCCTCTATTAATGCTTTTTAGTTACTTTTTAGTGCTTTGGCATAGTCAGTTCTTTCAGCATATGGAACCACTTCTACCTCCTTATCCCCTGTACCCACTTTCCCACTCAGCATGATGACATGTGACCACTCAACTCATAAACAGGAGTTAGGGAAACAGAAGTTAAACCACGGGCACCAAAAGTGGTTTTGAGCATGGAAATGTGGAAAAAGTGGGATACTGCACAGGCATGTGGTTTGTTGCCATCTGCCTGGCGCTGTGAGTGTGTGTGTGAGCACAGCCACCCAAGGTTACAATTGAAGGGATTTGGTTTTTTCCTGGTAAAATACTGTGCATTTTGGCTTGAAAAGTATGCTTGCTTCCCACCCCATGGTGAGATTACAGGTGCTGCACGCTACTATTATGGTTGATCTTTTGCAATAAAGATACCGCACAGGCCAGGATGCTGTTCGCCTGCGGTCCCACAGCCATCTCATTCCTCCTGGAGCCCCATCTAGTGGCTCTGTCCTCCCGCACATCGACCGTGCCTCCCGGCTGAGGACTTGTGCGCTCGAGAAATGCATCAGTAAGGGCAGATGTCTGTGCTGAGAGAGTCATGGAACCGTGCACTGGGTTGGGTGAGAGGGCACCAGCCCCCCTGCCAGGAGCAGGGGCATCTTCAGAGTCCTGTCCAACCTGATCCTGAATGCTTCCATGGGTGTGCAGTTGGGCAACCTGTGCCAGAGTTTCACCACCCTCACTGTAAAATATTTCTCCTTAACTAGGCTAAATCTCCCACCTTTCAGTTTAAAATCATTTGCCCCTGTCCCGTCTCAGCGTGTGACGCCGGCAGGTGTGTGGCATGGAGCAGATTTCAGAAGGTGGCTGGCATTACTTGGGCACTGTTTTAGTTACTGGTAGGTGCTGTGCACAGGCAATGAACTTGCTCTGCAGAGACAGGGAGGGACACAGCTGAGGCAGCATAGTCTGTAAAGTGCTACAGAACCACCCCTGGGGTGGGCTGCTCTGGGGAGTGCTGCTGTGGCTCTGGGGCTGCATCAGAGCTGGATGGTAAGGGGGTGGGGGGGTGAGTTGCTGGCCAGTTCTGGGGCTGTCTGCACCACTGCTGTGTGGATTCACCTCAAAACTGAGCTGGCTTTTCAGAAAGCCCATGCCCAGTAAAGGCCAATTGGCTCTGTGGAGCCACAGGGGATGTGTAGCTCTGAAAAGGAGTAGAAGTTGATGTGGAGCAGAACGGTGCAGCGTGTGCCAAGAGGGGGAAAGAGGGACGTCTGGAAAGGGAAGGAAGCAGCTCCTCAGCTTTGGCATTTGGACTTTTTTTTTCTTTTGCTGTAGATGTCCATCCCACAGATGAACACTGAGAGCTGAATGCTTCTTTCCTAACTGTTTTTGTTCTTTTATTCTTTTATTAATTTAGAGTTTTCATTGAAAATCTGCTTAAGGTTATTAAACTGAGGAAGAAGACTGGCTAAGGCGATGGGAGAATGTAGGGATTAGTGGGGTGTCTGATGAGATGTGTGGTGTCTAAGGACTTAAAAACAGATAATGAAACATGGATCTTAGGAGGAGCTGGTGAAACAGCTCTGCTTTGGGGAAACAATCCTTGGTGCCTCTTCTCAAAGCATCAGTGTTCAGCTTTAGACTCCCAACTCTTTCAGCTGGAACTTGATGCCCAGCAAAGGTAGTCCTGGGAGCATCTCTCAGTATCAGCCCTCAGTGCCTTGTCTTCTGACACTCAGCAACTATTTCAGCTGAGACACTTTACCATGGTCACTTACCTGGAGGGAGGGGTTAACTGGAAGCAGAAGAGGGGAAACTGTGTGAAGCACCTGAAACAGACAGAGCTCTGATCACAGACTACTGGAACAGGCTCCCCCCCCCCCGGAGGTTGTGGGGGTCTTCTTCTCTGGAGACTTTCAAGACCCATCTGGATGTGTTCCTGTGTGACCTGTGCTAGATTCTATGGTCCTGCTCTGGCAGGGGGGTTGGACTTGATCTTTGGAGGTCCCTTCCAACCCCTAACATCCTGTGCATGGGGACAATTTAAATGCCAGTCCTGGTTTTGAAATCTGATGCCAGAAGTGTTAACAGTGGAGTGCATGGGTAGACTGCAGTCAGTCAAGAGCCGCCTCAGGGTCTGGAGGACACATTGTAGAAGTCCAGGAATCTCCTCTTGCCACCCACACTTCTGTCTTGGGGTGGCAATCTGTATGGTTTCTGAAGCTGTTGTTCACACTTCTCAAGTTTTCATCAGAGCCTGTGAGGTAGCTAGGGCCTTCCACCATACAAAGGTCCAGCAAAGCAGGGAGCTGGGGAGTTGAGACTTGTTGGTTCAGGGCCATGGTGGGTTGAAAATTGCACATGCACACACCCTCATCACAACTCATTTGGAGAAGATACCCCCAAAATAAAAATCACCAGCTTCGGTTGGAAAGGAAATGCAGCTATATTCTTGAACAGACTAAAATCTGGAAATACGAGATGCAATGAACATGTACAAAACATACAATATTTACATACATTTACAATTTATAAACAACACCAGAACCCCCCTGGACAAAACCAGGGGGTTACCAACAGCTTCCTCCTCCCCTCACCCCCCCGTACACAGGAGAAAAGAGAAGAGCAGATGGTAGCTTGTTAGTACCTAGCCACAACAAGAATGCAGCCAAGGTCAGCAAAAGCCAAGCAGAAGCAACCACCTAGTATCTGCTAGAGCAAAGAAACCAGAAAGAGACAGAGTTAGTTTATACAACTAACTTTGTCAGTTATCAGACCAATTTGGACCTTATCTTTATTTTCCCTTTTACATCCAGTGGTGATTTATTTACATTCTGCCACATTTCTACCCAATCTGTGGAAAATTTTCCTAGGCATCAGCCTCAAACTATCCCAGGGGCTCAGGTCTGCTGCTGACAGACTTCGCCCAGGTCATTTCATCTTGTGTCATAGCCTTCTGCTTGCAGTTAATACTGAACTACCTCATGGAACTGAACTGCAGCTTAATTAATGGTTTGCAAAACACTTTGAAATGCTCACTTGACATAGTCAAAGGATATTTAGCATCACATATTTACTTAGTGAGTTTTCCTTGCCAGGTGCATTCTTCCTGAAATTCCCCTTGCAGTAACTGTTTGCACTGCTCTAGCAAAAGTCAAAATGGCTCAACTAGCCTGTTTTCTGTGGGGGAACTCAAGGCTGCAGGAATCAAGTGCTTGAAACTTGAGGAGAGCAGCTATCAAGGTGAGGATCTGTCATGGTCCTGGACAGGGCAGTGGGAGATAAGCAGACGCCTTAACTGTGTCTGCGCCCTCAGGGGTGAGTGCATTGGACCAGGCAACCTGCATGGCACAGCTATGAGGCTGTTGCTTACCCTGGCCAAGTGTGGTGGTTTGAGCCTTAACTGGAATGTAAGAGCTCAGATGGGGGGCAAGACTGAGAATCCCTCCCCTGCTTCCCACCCCCACCTCTGGGGAAAAAAAGGAAAGAAAGGGGGATAAGGAAAAAAAGGAGGAGGTGAATCTACTGAGAAATAATTTGGAGTTGGTTTGGAAGTGGAGAGGTAAATTTTTCTTTAAACTGTGTGTGTATATACAGAACAGGAAAGGTTCACAAGGGTAAGGAACAAGGATAGATAGGGAGAATATACAAAACCAACAGTCCTTTGAGGATGCAGCAGGGAGGAAGGCCAGGCCCAACTATGTGGCAGAGAACTAGGAAGCGAGCAGCAACTGTTAGTCATTTCATCCTGGTGAGGCAGAAGTAAAAAGGTAAATGGCTGCAGTGTCTTCCTTTTCATATGCTTCCTGGACAGGGAGGGGGAGTGGAACAGACTAGCTTGGTTTCCCAGGGGGAAAACCCCACTCTGGGGACAGAGTTCTCACAACCCCCTGCCCTACTTTCAGGATGAGTGTAGCCCATCACACCAAGGCAGACCCTGGTTCATCTGGGGGCTGCTGGCACCAGCTAGACAGCAAGGTCTTTAGAGATGGCTTGTTTCTGTGAGAGATTTCATACCCTTCCCTCACTGTGCTTTCCAAATTTTGATGAACACACAATGATGGCCTCCAGCCCAAGACTGGAAAAATCTTGTATCGGGGTCACTCTTACCTCCGCCCAGGAGAAGACAGATCCAGACAGTGTGACTTGTTGTGGCAGCTGTTTGTGCAATGGATGTGGCACACATGGTGCATATGATGCAGCCCCCAACAGCAAAGGAGGCAGCAAACAAGAAAACACAGCCTGGCTGGGAGTTTCTAAGGACTCCTGAGTTCTAGGTGTGCCTGCAGTGTTGGAAGGAAGGCTAAATGCTAAGTTTACTTTGAAGGAGGAACAAATAATTTTCAGTAGGAAAGTGCTTATTCTTGGGTAGGACTGTGCAGACTGAATTTTAGTTCACAGAATCACAGAATATTAGGGGTTGGAAGGGACCTCCAGAGATCATACAGTCCAACTCCCCTGCCAGAGAAAGATCACCCAGGGCAGGTCACCCAGGACAACATCCAGGTGGGTTTGAATGTCTCCAGAGAAGGTGACTCCACAACCTCTCTGGGCAGCCTGCTCCAGGGCTCTGGCACCCTCACAGTGACAGTTTTTCATTACATTTGCATGGGACCTCCTCTGCTTGAGCTTGCCCCTACTGCCCCTTTGTCCTTTCATTGGACAAAAAGTTCTGAATGTTGAGTTGACCATGGAGAAGTCACAGTCACTCACTCCAGAAAGAAATTAATAACCTGTAGTAACTCCCTGCTGATGCTCTCCTTTTTCCTTTCCTCACCCCTTAGGTGAGGCTATTCTGGCAATTTTATTTTGGGGGGTAATTCTCTCAAATTAGTTGGGTGGTAATTTCAACCCACCACAGGAGGAAATACTCAAAGAATTCCTACAACCATCTCTTGGCATTGTGAGTGAGAAATGGGAGGTTCAGAGCAAACAGGAATTTGATGCTAGGCCAATAATGTTTTGCCTGGTTAGTCTGTGCAATAATAAACACTGCAGGTTGCTCTTGAGGCATACTGTGAAATCTTGCCTCCTAATGGGGATAGAGGCTTAGGATAAACTAACTGCATCTCAGCCTTAGTCTGGGTTCAGGAGCTCAGTTCTATAGGTCAGGTCTTGAAGAATGGGGAATGGGAAATGAAGCCCCATGAGCTCACTGTGCATGTCCTAGTAATTTTGTGAGACTCTTTCAGAAAGATCCCAGCACAAATTGGAAAAGTGCTTAGAGGTGTCTGGATAAACTAGAGCCATTTCATTCAGTTTTGTTTGCTTCTGTCAGCATTCCTAACCTGAAACTTCTATAAAGTGAGTCAGCATCCTCAAAATAATGATTATCAGTTTAAAAATGATGGTGTTTCTAAAATAAGTATAGCTTGAGTTTTCACTTCCCCTCCCAATGACCTTCTCATTTTGAAGTGTTTAGATGTCCTTTTCAAGCTGTCCTCTATAATCACACAACATGCAAAGGTGGGGGGGGGGAGGGCTGTGGCTTTCTTTTTGGTGAAAGCAGAGATCATAATTTAGTCAGATGCTTTTGTCAACTGAAACTGTAAAAGGACCAAATGTACTCAGAAGACAAAACCAGTGAAGCTGTTAAAACTGTGACACCTGCCTGTTGCACTCAACATTTCAGATCCCCTACCTGCCTTTGATCCAGCACCCCCAGCTCCTGGGTGGGAGATCAGAGACAGAGCCCTTTCAGTACAGGGACACAGGAATGTGAGGCAGGATGGGAGCCCACAGCTAACCTACTGACAAAGCATCAAGTCCCAATTTTTCCCTCACAGCATGTTCTGCCTAACTCCAGCATCAGCTGTGATGAGATCAAAGAGGCTTCCTGTAGAAAGAGTTATTAATCTGGGTAAGGCTGAAATAGTTCTCAGGTTGCTTCTGAATTCAAGCATAATGCAGCCAGTAAGGTCAGATTTGTCTCTTTCTTTGACTTAAGCCTATCATGAAGCGTAAGTGCCCTCTGATGTTGTTCTTGAAATAGAAGGCCTGCATGCTGCAGCAAAGCTCCTGATAGCTGCAGGTGTATTTATCTTGGGCAGCTAAATTGCTAGAGAAACAAAAGTTTTGGTTAGTTTAATTTGGCAAGACAAAGATGCCATCCTAGGGGAAGACTTTATTTAGAAACTTTATTTTTCCCCTGTTAAATTATATATTTTGTTGGGGGGATGGGGGAGAAAAAACCCAAAACTTTTAAAGGGTCAAAAGTTCACAAGAGACTTTTTTTTTTCCCTGTTATAACAGGAAAAAAATTAAACGGATTCCCAGTTGGGCAGGATGAATTTGTTGTCAGAAAGCATGCTGAACCCCAAAGTGACATCTCATTAGTTGCTGTGCTGTAGTTTTCAATCTTCTTCTGTATAACACATTTGTCTAAAGCTCAGCCAGATCTGGAGGCTCAGTGCAAAGGAAAGGGGACTGCTTGCTTCTAGTGAACACTCCAGATCTGCTAGCCTGAGGGGTGCCACCTGGCATTCTGCCAATTCTTCTTCTCCCTAAGTGCAGTGAGGTCTGATTTTAATTGATATTTCTTGAGACTAATTAAGAAATACTCTTCACCATTGGAATCCTGATCATGACATGAATGACACCTTTCCAGACAAAATCAAGAACTTTCACCCAACCTTATTGGAAGCTACTAGGTGACAGCTTGAAACCAGGAGGCAAAAGTAATGCAGAGCCTTCATGTGTGACAAATGCGCAAGGTGGCTGCAGGCTGGTTTTGGTAGGGGTAATATGGAGGTCACCTTGGAGTGACTGCCTGGATATGTTCCTATGTGATTTACTCCAGATGGTCCTGCTCTAGCAGGGAGGTTGTACTAGATGATCTTTGGAGGTCCCTTCCAACCCCTACCACTTTGTGATCACAGCCTGAGTTCACAGAAACTAAAAATTTGCTGCATGTGGTGCCTTTTAATATGACGCTAACAATAAAATTCCCCTAGCAAGCACAACCTATCTCATACTGGGTACTTTGGCTGGAGGAATACTGCAAGGCAGGCTTTGGCAATAAGAGAAAGCCCAGAAAATACAAAACTGGGGTTTACTACAGTCTTAGAAAACAGTCATAAAGAAGCCATCACCATTACAGGTGTGAGCTGGAGCAGAAGGGGGACATAGGGAAACATAGGGAAAAACTCTTTCAATCTGAGGGTGCCAGAGCCCTGGAGCAGGCTACCCAGAGAGGTTGTGGAATTGTATTCTCTGGAGAGTATAGGGTAAGGCTTCTGGCCCTTTCCACGAATGACAGGAACCATTTGTGCCACCTCCTCTGATCAAACTGGGGGTGAATGTCATGGGGAGCATGGGAAGCTGCTCCTTTGTGACTTGGGAGAACCTGGAGCTCTCTCAGAGGGAGCCCTGACCCTTGGCAGGCAGCTGGGAGGTATTGCTGTGGGTGGTTCCGCAGTTTGTTTCCTCAGAGAATCCTCAAATGCCTCGAGCAGCTCCAGCCAGCTTGGTTGACCTGCCAGCCTTTACAATTCCCACCGTGCAGCAGGTGAAACAATACAAAAAGTATTGAGTAAGGAATCTTAATCTGTGTGCAGAGCTTCTTAATCAATGGTAAATAAATAGGGCTGCTCCGTTCCTTTGAATCCCATCCGCTGGTGTTTAGCCCTGTGTTTTTAGTGGCAGCACAGCTCCCTGTGCTGTGGGCCCAATGAAATCACAAGATATTTTTAAAAAAATAAAAATAATCTGGGCTGGGATTTCAAAAGGGTGTGGTGGAACAGCCAGGGTGAAAAGTTTTATGGTGTATCAGTAGGCAAGTGGGACCTCCTGGCAATCCCTTCACTTCCTCCTCAGCGAACACGACCTTTTCACAGAGGTGCGTTTTTTGCTGCCACAGTTTTACAGCTTCCCGTCTCAGCCCTGGTTTCTGTCTTCTTCAGCATGAAAGCAAGGCTACCTCTTCCTTCTGAAGAGGTCCCATGTTGCCTTTCATCTTCTGAAGAAACCTTTTCCTCTCAGGTGCTGTGGCTGCAACAGAATGCCCCAGAGTTGTAAATTTAAAATGCGATTGTTCCCTTTGGTGTTAGTTTTAACTCCTTGTGGCGGAAGAGCTGGGAGGACATTTCCAAAGTAGGTTCTGGTCTGCCTGAAATACAGGAAGAAGACAATGTGGTACCCCCAGGAAGGAAAGACTTGGAAGAAGGGATGTGAAATAAACAGAAGGAAAGCTTTGGGGGAGATGGGGTAGGTCAGGGAATAGAGCATAAAGGATCCATCTGATGAGGAGGGGGGAAGAGGAATCCCAAAGGAAACCTTAGACACAAAACCACTCTCACAGCACAGATGGGCCCCTTCAAGCCCTGTTTTCATTTGGCTCCACCTGGATGAGAGGTGGTGTGAGTGCTGTATGAGCTGTGTAGGGCAAACCAGACCAGCCCTTCTCTGCTATGCTTGTGGCAGTTTGTGAGCAGGTTTCAGGACCACAACTCTTGCCCCATCTCCTTGAATACTATGTTGGTGTGGAAAACACTTGTAAATCAGTTAATTCAGTAAAAATATAGGGCTTGGTGGTTTATTTCTTTGCAGTCTCTCTTTTCTGTTCTCCTCCTCTTTTTGCTTCCACTTTTCCACTGAGCCACATCTGTGGGGCTCTGGCCTCCTGTCTAGGCACGGCAAAGGCCAAAGCAGAGGCAGGAAGAGTGATGGCGAAAAGGATGACATTTTATGAGTGAGAAAGGGAGAACTGAACGTGCGTTTCTATTTCACGGCTGTTGTGGGAAAGTGTCTTATTTTTATTTAGGAAGCATTCCTAACATGCAGCATTTTTGTGTTGGCTGATGTTGGTATCAGTGAAATTCAATGCCATTGCTTAAAACATTTCAGTTATTTTTGGTGAACTGGGCATCGTTTTAGGGTTGGGGGAGGGGGGGAAGCCATAGTGGTTCCAGGCAGCTATTTTTCCTGAATTCCCAGGAGCATATTCTTTTTCTCTAGGCAGGAAACTCTAACAACTCCAGGTGAATGGGCCAAAGGAAAGCAGTGGTTTTGTACACTTCCCTTACATTCATGTGGCTTGGGCCATTCCAGAGGCTTGGAAGTCTTGCCTGGAGACTTTGAAACTTGCATTTTCAGAGCACTCGACAGACAGTTTGGATAGATGACAACCTCGTCTTTTCCCTAAAGCCCTTCTTTCTAACTTTTCCATTAATATTTACTCTTTGCAGTCACCACATCTCACAGAAGGGCTGGGCATGTTCCCTTGCTGCTGAAGCTGTCAATCAGAATTTGCTGGGGTTCTTGCTTGTCTCTAGATCATCTCTTAAGTCCGTCCTACAGTCTCCAGACATACAAATTGAAGCTGGTGACAAGGCTCATGCCCTTCAAACACTGCATCTTTCTTCTGTGCAGTCTCTCTGATGCTGACATCTCCCCTCACACAGCTCAGACCTTGTTTATCTCACATTCAGCTTTCTTCATGGTTTCTGGCTTCCAACATCTAGCAAGAGGTTGTTGGCTTTTTTCATGCACCCATGGCAGATTAAGTACTAGCATACTCAAACCTGGGGTGAAGCAGACACCAGTTGCCTATTGCCACCTCAGAAAGGAAGGTCCTGGTCCAGCAGGGCAGATCAAAATAAAATCTTGGACACTCTTACTGAATACATCTGAATGCTATTCCAGCTCTCCCTCTCCTAGTGTCAAAAGTAATACACTTTTTTCCCAGGTTCTCACCTCATTCCCACTGTCCTGAAAACAACATTTCTTTCTTATGAAACTGAATGAAAATGTTCAGAACATATTTCTTAAGGCTGTAAGCCAGTTACGGAACCTCCACGATGTCTCTAGGTTGTTTTAGGTTTTTTTTTTTTATTAAGCTGTAGCGGCCTCAAGAGAACTTCTTTCAATTCAGTTGAAGACCATCAAGAGAAAACAGAATGCTGATGACTGGGACTGTAGGTAAACCTTCTATAAACTTGCGGGCTCAGGAGAGCTCCAAGATTTGCCTGTGATTTCTTCTATGCTTTGCTTAACCCTTTTATTCACCAGGGCACCATGCTGCTTGTGTAACTGTCTCCTCCTCCATGTCTTTCAACTGGTGTGCATTCTTACAAGGTGCTTTTGCAGTCAGAATCTTCTTTCTATAACAAAAATAAGAACGATTCAGAAGTGTCAACATGTGATGCACTTCCAAAACTGACTAACACTGAAGTGATCATCCTGGTTCTGTCATATACCTTGTCTTCAGTAAGGCTTTCAATATTGTCTCAAATAACATCCTCATAGAAAAGCTCAGGAAATGTGGCATAGATGAGGTCCATGAGGTGGATTGAAAACTGGCTTGACAACAGAGCTCAGAGGGTTGTCCTCAGTGGCACAGCGTGAACTTGGAGGCCTGTGGCCAGTGGTGTTCCCCACAGATCGGTACTGGGTCCAGTTTTGTTCAATATCTTAACTGATGACCTGGAAGAGGGGACTGAGAGTACCTTCAGCAAGTTTGCTGAAGATACAAAACTGGGGGAGGGGTGACTGCCACCTGCCAGGCTGTGCTACCATCCAATGAGATCTGGACAGGCTGAGAGATGGGGGAAGGCAAACCTCATAAAGTTCAATAAGGACAAGTGCAGGGTCCTGCATCTGGGAAGGAATAACAACAGGCACTAGTACAGCCTAGGAGTCATCCTGCTGGAAAGCAGCTCCATGGTGAAAGACCTTGGAGTGCTGGTGGACAGCAAGTGCTGCATGGGACAGCAATGTGCCCTTATGGCCAAGAAAGCCAATGGGATCCTGGGGTGCATCAAGAAAAGTGTGGCCAGCAGGTCTTGGGAGGTTCTTCTCCCCCTCTGCTCTGCCCTGATGAGACCACACCTGGAATACTGTGTCCAGTTTTGGGCTCCCCAATTCAAGAGAGACAGAGACCTGCTGGAGAGAATCCAACAGAGAGCCATGAAAATGATCAGGGAACTTGAGCATCTCCCTTGTGAAGAGAGACTGAGAGCCCTGGGGCTGTTTAGTCTTGCGAAGAGAAGACTGAGAGTGGATCTGATCAATGTGTATCAATATCTGAGGGGTGGGTGTCAAGTGGAGGGGGACAAGTTCTTTGCAGTGGTATGCAATAACAAGACAAGGAATGACAGGTACAAACTTGAACATTGAAGATTGCACCTCAACATGAGGAGAAACTTGTTTTACAGGAGGGTGAGGGAGCACTTGAATAGGCTTCCTGGAGAGCTTGTGGAGTCTCCTCTGGAGACTTTCAAAACCCACCTGGATGCATTCCTGTGTGGACTACCCTATGTGATCCTGCTTCTGGCAGGGGGGGTGGAATTGATGATTTCTGGAGGTCCTCTAACACTCTGTGATTCTGTGATCTTGCTTCACTCATCTGTACTTGGGCCACTTGTTAGCTGGCACAGTGTAACCTGTCTGGGCCATGATTAGCACTCGCTTGAGCACCGGTAGTCAAGCGTGTCTAGTAGGTGACCCCAGCTCTGTTGAACATGCTAAGCCCTTAAAGGCTAGAGGATTGTGTAGAAGAATGGAAAAGCAAGGATCATCTTATAACCAGCTTTCAAAAGTTACATTGATATTGTGTAGGGAAAGACTTATCTTCTCTCTGAGAATTGCTCTAATGCAGATGTGTGGGAATACTTAAACCACATGTGACATCTGGTGAAAATAAAGATTTATTTTGGCCAAACTGGCTGTATTAGCAGATAGAGATCCAGCTTTGAACTAGATCTTAGTTCATAGCCTGCTGCTGCCTTGGGATCAATTTCAGAATTTCTGTTTGTTTTTAATATGCAGAAATTACTTGCAGCTGATTTATGCAGGTCCCTGTGTTCTTCAAAAAGGCGCTACTGAAAAGAGATGGGTAACTCAGAAAAGACCAAAAAATGACAGCAATGTTAGATGATATCTACTACAACTTTTGGGTTTCAATTGTAAAGATGGGTTGTCCTGATATGGCAGAAATTAACAGCTGTCTTGGCAAGAGCTGGAACTCCATGCATTTCCTCTCATCATGCTGTGTCTTCACTGGAGTGTGCTTTGTGGTTATGTTTGGGCCACACCACTCTCTTCTCAGAAGCTTTACTGTGACAATGCACAGATGTGTTTTTAATCTGTGTCCCACTGTCTTTTGCTGTGACTCTCCTTTCCCAGGGCATTCTTTGGCCTGTTGGACCACCTTTGTCCAGTCTACATAATCCCAGCTATCCTGGGCTAGTCAGAGAGCAAGACTGGCTTGTTGGTGAAGAATCCTTTCTTGAGGGCCTTTTTAGATTGATCGTATGCCACTGACAATCTGATAACTGGTCTGTCTGAAGACTTGCCTGTGTGGTCTGTATGAAACTAATTCATTACCTCAGATTAGTTCCATATGAACAGCTGAAGCTTTATTCAAGGTACCATTTGGGGATGTATGCAGGAAGGTTGTCATTTAAGGGTTAGATATTTACAAGATTGTCTGCCCCTTTTCAGGTCGCTTTTGCTGGGGAGATAGAAAGGGTAAAACGGTTTATGTAGAGAGTGATGAGAGAAGGGGATATTCTAAGGCTATCATTTCAGACAGTCATTTTGAAATGCAGTAACTAGATGTGGTCTTGTTAGAGGACTGGCCTGACTTGATGGTTTTACACTAAATTTAGAAGACATCAAAGAAAGAGACTGGACACTAATGAAAAACAAGGAATTCTGTTCTACATAGCACTGTAGAGACAGGCAAGATCAAGACCATAGGGGAAGACTAGGCTTAGAGGGCATAGGAAGAATGGGTTATGCTTTGCTCTTTAGCTTCTTGGCTGCTTTGTTGCCTACAAGCTATTTCTAGATGCACCATGAACTCTTGAATGGTAGAGGTTTCTTACTTTAATTTGTATTTAAATTTCAACAGGTCAAAGAAAGACATTTGCTGTAGTCCTTTTCATGCTGAAAAGAAACGTCACTGGCAAACACCCAAAGTGATCAAACAGACACAACAGTCTTGTCTCAGGCTGACAGCCACAGCAGTTCATAACTGTTAAAACCAAACACAGAAGGGCCAGGAGACTTAGCAATTTACTCTTTTATTCTCACTCCTAGAATACTGACTCCATTTCAATCACAGCTGGGGACAAAGACAGCCAACAACAACACTCCACTCCTAGCATGATACCTTTTTATGTCCTCTTCTGGGATGCATCAAATGTTGATGACCAACTTATAACCTTCTCCACCTCCCTTCCTGAAAGTGTAGCTTTTTGCCAGTAGCCGTCTGCCAAGACTTTAAAAAATTTGAAGCTTAGGATTATACCTAAAATATTAAACACCTTCCACACTATCAAATGAGGTGGTTCAGCTGCTGGTGACCTCAAAGCTGTCAAGTACTTGGCACCTTAAAGTTAAGATGGCAGTTAGGTATTGGTACAAGGAACCTGACACTGACACAGTCAACTTCTCTTTGAAAAGTTCAGGCTCGTGGCCTTAACCCAACCTTTGACTTTCCTTACAGAAGGGCAGTAGCATTTTTAATCTGCACAGGAGGGACAGAGTCAAATTTTAATAGAGAAAATGTGGAGCACTCCTGTTTACTTACCAAAATCGTGGAGTACTTGTGGCTCAGCCAGTGACATATTCAATGTTCCCTGGAGAAAAATGGGACAGGAGATGTCACTGAAATTCATAGAACATTGACTGAGCTACTGGGATGTGACTCAGTTGGTAGCGCATCAGACCCTTAATGGGAAGGTCTTGAGTTCAAACCTGCAGTGGGCAGTAGTGTCCTCCCTACTCTAGTCCTGAGGTCTGTGGTTACAGGTTGGACTCGATGATCTTTGAGGTCCCTTCCAACCTTAGGAATACTGAATATCATTCTGTTCTCAGAAGTGGCTAGTGGCTAAGTATTGATAAGGAATGATCTGACAAAAATGTAGAGATAAAGCTTAAAGAATAACTAAAACATTCATCTTAACCTTACAGTTTATTCAAACCTTTCAGCCTTTCTGCTTCTGCAGAATTGAGTGGGGTAGTTTATGGGAATAAACATCCTCGTGAGGTTAGAATCAAATTCTGGTGCAGCTACTGCAGAAAAATCTTCACATTTTCTTCACTTTGTTTTCAAAAATAGGCTGGGCTAAGGAGCAAGGCAGTGGTGGAAGCCAATAACCCAAACCTTCCCGAACGAGAAGACATGTTGGCTTTGGCTCAGCATTCATTCTCCCATTTGCTCTGCTCTAGTTAGTTGTGAGAAGAGCTGTGTACAACCAGAAAATGTCATTCTGCCTTTTTTCAAAAAGCAGATCTAAGAAATTGTGTGGAAAACTCAGTGTGTGGTCAGTGAGATAGAACATGTTTGAAGGGCTTCAGAGGAGCAGGATTTAGGTTGTGGGGCAAAATCCGGAGTCCAATAATGTCAAAAGACTCTTGACCTTTAAATTAAAGCTTCACACTTCTGTCTGCCATCTTGATACACTTCCTTTTACTTCCCAAGCTTTCCCAGAACAGAACACAGAAGTAAACCACTCCCCACCCGAGGGATCTTTTACAGCTATCCAGTAGGGGGAGGAAAAAGAAACAACAGAACAATGTTGAGTGTCTGGAGAGTGCAAAACCTCTTTGTAAATGATGAGCTGGTGCAGGCTGCTCTTTTTGCTTTCGACTGCTTCTCAACTTCTCGACTGCTTTGACTTGAGACTCAAAAAAGTCTGTGATAGTATCAGCAAAGCTTCCCTAGGCAACAGCAGGTTAATCAGGTCCATGCATCCTGGTGGTGTTTTGGCTACTGAAAGCTTTACTGAATAATGGCATAGGGAATCATTCAAGGTTTTTCTTTGATTTGTTCTTGATGAAGTAGTTAATGATTTTTATTTTTTTTCCCCCAGCTTCAGCTGTTCTATAGCAGCCCTTGGGAATCTTGACTCTGAAAATGTCTGTCCTTATAGAGATGTTTCTCTCAATGAGCTACACATTAGACTGTCCCTGCAGCAACAGTGAGCTTCTCCCCAGCTGCTGTGCCCCTTGAGGGCTGCTGTAGCACCGCTCGTGTGCACTCAAGCGTGGAGATCAGTTTGGTTGAGGGACTGGTTACATGTGCTGAGATACATGACATATTGGCTGGCCTGGTTTTGATTTTAAAACATCATAACAGAGAAACCACTAACAACCTTTAATCAACGCCTCAGCTATTTAGAGTGCATAAAAAGAAATTGCAGAGAATTTGTGAACTACACAAAGCCCCACTAGAACGTCTGAATTTATTACAGCTGTGGGACTAGGAGTCAACTGCTTGAACTGAAAAGACTTAAATTACTATGTTTTAAGTAAATTCAGATAAACTAATGTCTCAAATGCAGCAACATATGTTGTCTGTCCAGTAAACTATCCACAACAGATGTTGGCATGACCACTCTAAAGATAGGCCTCTTCCTTTATTATGGAGCATATGCAAGAGATTGCAGTGTCAGAAGAAATCTGGAGAGCAAGTGCAAGAATAAATAGGTGACATCTGAGCTGTAGTCCTGCCATTGCAGGGAGACTCACTGCCCACGAAGGAGGTAAGTTAGCCAGGAGCATCCTTCATGACAGCTGAAAAATGTATGTCTGATGCATTGCTTTGTCAGTCAGGTGCCCTCCACTGGACCATCAGTTCAGCTTCTTCATCAATCATTGAACTACTTCCTTGAAATAGAGTTGTTCAAATTTATTTGACGCTTCCTACCCCTTTCCTGTGTTTTCCCTTTGAATGTGGTGTTTAGCTCTTTGTTTTGCATGGTCAGGCATACTTGCTTCTTCCATACATCCAGAGATTGCAGGATGAGATTGATCTTGTGTTATCACAGTACCATGTAAGGGTTTAAAAGGAGGAACAGAGCTGGACTGAGCTACCATCACCTGTGTTTCTGCCACAGAACAATACAGCATCAAATCTATTTATGAGCATAGATCAGATTTAAGAGACTCAATGAATAGGGCATGGCCTTGAAGTAGTGTAGTCTGCTAGTAGTGTAGCCAGAGGAGAAACACAACATAGAAAAGCGGATCGGTCCTGTTTGGACCGTTTAATGGAAAACTGTGGCCCTTCCATTCCTTTCTGTAGGAGCTCATACAGACATGAGACATGAATGTCTTAAGGGAAATTTTTTGACAGCTGAGCTATTTGACTCATTAGGTAAAAATTTCTGTGCCCACCCCAATCTCCTCCTCTTTCTACTCCACTCCCTGTTTTCAAAATGGCGTGCTGAACCTTAAAGCAAAGGCTACCCCTTGTAAAACACAGCAAAAAGGGGCAAGATCCCTGCAGAATCAGAGGGACTGTAGTGCATTCCAGGCTGCTGTTGCCCGATTAATTTATTGGTTTTTTTGCTTAGAAGGAGGTGCAAACACTTGTAAGCTTTTCCTCAGGTGCAAACAGAAGGAAAATAACTATTCACTCAAAACCTGATTAAGGATATAAAGTCATCCAGCCATCCCACGCTAGACTGACTCAGCCCGGTCTGTAAAATCCATGTATGAGCTTAAGGAAGCCACAGACTTAGTAACACCCTAGTCCAGAAGCTTTATCTAAAGAGAATGTTGTTTGGTTATTTCAAAACCATTTCATCTTTTTTTCCTATTCCCTATGAAGTATGAATTTCAGAGGACATGAAGCCTCTTCCAACCTTGGTGATTCTGTGAAGGCATTTCAGGGTATGTGCTTGATCTAAAGGCCAGATCTAAAAGGCATTCAGTCCCCTAATGTGCATTTGAATACTCTTTTCCACTCGAAAATTCCTGTTCTCCATGCTGAGTGGCAAGACAGTGAGAATATCAGTAGGAGAATTTTGAGGGGCTTTTACACGCACAGCTAGAACCTTTGATTGTTTGTTGTTTGGGTTTTTCTTTGCTGAGCCAAACGTCAGTAGTTAGCTTCCTTTTCTCTTAGTCTGCAGCTGCTCTATAGACTATCCATCATCTTAATTACGTTTCTATACGTCATTCTCTTACACTAATCAGAAGCAGACCAAGTGGGAAACAAATTGCTCCACAGGGATGAAGTCTGTTGCTGTGAACGGTATGTTGAATAAGAGTCGAATTCAATGCAAAAGACACGATGCTTGTTTGCACATGTTCAGCTGATGTAATTTATCTGTAGGACATATTGCAGCTCTTTCTTGTGGTCATCAGTGGCCACAATCCAGCAGTGATCTGCAGAAAACCAGCCCCACTGCTTCCACTATTGTTGTTAAGTTGCGTGAAGCCAGTCACCCACCAGCTCAGAAACAGGGGCTGGCCTGTGAGCACTCGGCCTGATGGTACCTAGTTTCTTACAAACACATGTCCTGCATGCCCTGTCTCCTCACACTGTGGTTGACCCAGCCTTTTCCACCTTGAATTTTCTCAAATGTCACAATAATTTGTTCCACCTTGCTCAAACCACCCATTCCCATGACAAGTCTTCAATCCTTTCCATCTCCTGCTAACTGCTGAGAGTGTTGCTAGCTCAGCAGGAGATGGACAGTGCCAGGCAGTTAGTGACAGGACAAGAGGGCATGGTATGAAGCTGCACCAGGGGAGGTTTAGGTTGGATATTAGGAAGCATTTCCTCACAGAAAGGCTGATTGGGCACTGGAATGAACTGCCCAGGGAGGTGGTGGAGTTGCCATCACTGGAGGCCTTTAAGACAAGGTAGGATATGGCACTTGGTGGCATGTTTTAGCTGATGCCATGGTGTTAGGTCACAGGCTGGACTTGATGATCTCAGAGGTCTTTTCTAGCTGCAATAATTCTGTGAGAGCTTTAGACTGTTGCTTTTCTGATCACTTGACTGACTGCTGCTTCTCACTTTGTACATACAGCAAAGGCAGCATGTAGAGACCAAGCCCTTCCTTTAGGGCTCTGTCAGGGTGTCGCCATTCCTCCTGCCCCCAAGATATCCTTTTTCACAAGTAATAGTAGCTTACTGTCTTTGAGACCATTATTTCTCTGTCAGGTTTACATGATGGATTCAGCCTGTGGGTTCAAAGGCTCTTAGAAAGACACAGCTAGTCCAACAGATATTGTGAGCAAATGTCCCATTTCTTTAGAATACCAGGCTTCATTTTTAAGTCATGGTGTGATTAAAAAGAAGGATCAGCAAGACCTGATAGGACATTGCTGAAGAAATGGAAAGAAAAATCAATGAGGATTAGGAAGTAAAAAGAAAATAAAAATAGTTAAACATCATCAGAAAGACAACCTTGGAAAAAAACAAGAATTCTTTAGGTTGTGCTTTAGCTGTTTGGGCCATGACTGGCCAACTGCTACTTGGACAGGTTTTAAATATTAAGGAAAATATTAATAATAGGTAGGAGCTTAATACATATAACGCCCAGTTGTACACTTTCTTCATGTTTTGCGTGTTACTAAATAGAATGGCAATGCTTCCAGGCCTTCCCTATGCTGCCTAAACCAAATCTGTTTTGTATAAACTCCCAGGTGGTGTTGGAGCCTTTCTATCTTTATGAGCTAGTGAGTGACTCTCAGAGTGTAGCAGCAGTTCTGTGAAACTCCCAGTGCCATCTGTAAATAAGTGTGTAATTACACACCTAATGAATATGGTATAAATACACAGATAAACACAGGTAGAATACAGAATCAAGCTTACTCAGTGCTGCTGAAAGGCATGCTGTGATCTTTGAGTTAATCACCTATGCTTTGCCACCCACTGCTGCTGACAAACCTTTGAAGCAAATACTCAGCTGTTAAATGCTGATCTTGCATTCAATTGAATCCACTGTAACTTTGATTTGTTGCTGGAGTTCAGCAGTTTAGTCCTTAAAGGCTGGATGCATAGCAGGGGTATCTCTAGGATGTTCTTACTTATTTACAAAACTTCCTGAAGACAGGTTTTCGTGAGGAGGGGGCAGCCTCTTCTCCTTGTTGTCAAGAGACAGGACCAGAGGAAATGGTTTCATGCTGTGCCAGGGGAAGTTCAGGCTGGATGATAAGAAATATTTCTTCACTGAAAGGGTTCTCAAACATTGGAATGGTCTGCCCAGGGCACTGGTGGAGTCAGTGTGTCTGGAGGTGTTTAAGTGGCCTGTGGACCTGGCACTTAGGGACATGGTTTAGTGTTGACCCTCCAGTGCTGGGTCAAGGGTTGGACTGGATGATCTTTGAGATCTTTTCCAACCAGTTATATTCTATGATTCTGTAATAGACCCGCTGCCCAGTATAAGTGCAGATAAGCAGTAGGACATCAGAAGGGAAAAAGAAAGCAGCAAGAAAAGCATACTACTCTTCTGGTTGTCTAAAGTCACAGCTTCTTTCTTGGGCAGGAATTATAACCTCATCCAAGATCACATTGGGCACATTGTCTAAAGCTGTAAGGGAAGGCAGAGCTTTCCGTTCCCTTTCAGAAGGAAAAGCAGGGAATGTGGGCGTGAGTGAAAAGAAACTAGTAACATATCTGCTGAGGGAAGGAGACTCTTCTTAAGCAAGAGAAATGCCATGCCCTGAAGCCTGGGGACGTGACATTAGGCTGCTCGCAGAAAGGAAATGATGTATGGGGAGCTCAGCAGTAGTCTAACAGCACTCACTCCAGAGTTTATTAACCTACAACACATTCTTCTAAAGACCACGCCAGCCCCATGGGGCCTATTTTCCTAGCAGGTGTCAGGCTGTTGTCTAGAGAGGCCATGTCTTTTATGAATGGAACAAATGTTGCCTGACCACCAGCACAATGGACTTGCTCTCCTTCCTCCTCAGTTTCATCCCCAAATTCTCACCAAGCAGCTCTCCTGCACTGGTGAGAGTACACTTCAGTCCTTGCACTGCAGCTGCCAAGGAGTTTCTAAATGGTGCTTGTGGTTTCTGTAACATGGACACCTGCCCTCTAAGCTCTGGCCTGAGACCACCAGCTAATTCTGTGCTGGCCACCCGGCAGCAGCATGCAGCCATTTGCCTTCCTGTTGGAGTGTGCCTGTGTGTGTCTGGGGGTGCGTGAAAGGCTCCATTTCTTCCCTTTTATTGGTCTTTTTTTCACCTGCTGCCAGACAAACAGCATGGGCTAAGAGTCTGTTTCATGCCTGACAGAATTTTGAATTTATTGACTTGCCATTCTTTTTAGTCTTGATAGAACTTGACAGGCGAGCAGACAAGCACCTAAATTATCTTAGCTCCTAACCGGCACCTTGGCAGGCCAAGAATAACAGATAAATTAGAGGGGTTGAGGATGGTGATGGGGGTGGGGAGATCATGAGAGAAGGGAAAACAGTGAACTTTGGACTGGAGAAGCTTTGGAATAATAATTTTACAAAGCATAACAACATGAGAGAAGGCTGCCAGAAAAACCTCATGTGTGTGAGAAGGGCAGTTGCATATGCAGTGGGAAAAATGCAGACGCACGCTCGCCTCTGGGACACCACGGGGTGAAGCAAAGGAGGCTTTGTAAAGGGAAATGAATGCAATGACCTCAGCTTGGGTCGCAAGAGAGTAGAAGCCCACCAGGCTGTGAAACTACTGCTGAATTAGGCATGCTTGGCAGCCCAAACCGTTTGGGAGAGGCCCAAGGATGAGCAAGTTCTGAGGATTTGATTTCATTTTGGAGGGTGGTCTTTCCATTGCGGGGTCAGCAGCAGGACAGCCTAGTGGGTGTAGAGGTGGAAAGGGAAGCACGCAATTTGGCTGACTGTTGTGACCTCTGGATAATTGGAAATTTAACTTTCCATGTCTCAACACTCCCTAAATCTTCCCACACAAGCCAAGTCACAAAAAAAAAAAAATAAATAGAGGAAAATCTTCCTAGGTAGAGGAAGGTATGTAATGGATGTGCTGTGAGATTCTTCCTTGTCACCTGTCCTGTCACAGCAGACACTAGGTATTGAAGGGTGTAATACAGGAGAGGGCATTTGGTGTTCACAAGCTGTGGTTGACAACCATGTCAAACGAGAAGTCAACGTGAAGTCCGGTGCAGAGCCACGAAAATGATTTAAGGGAGTGGAACGTCTTCCTTATGAGGAGAGACTGAGTGAGCTGGTGTCTTTTAGCTTGGAGAGAAGGAGATTAAGGAGTGACCTCATCCATGCTTAGAAATACATAAAAGGTGAGTGCCAAGAGGATGGAGCTAGGCTCTGATCAGTGATGTGATGCCCAATGTCAGTACAAGGGGCAATGGTGGAAGTTGAGGCATAGGAAGTTCCAGGGAAACAGGAAGAAGAATTCTTTCACTGTGACGGTGACAGAACACTGGAGTGGGCTGCCCATGGGGGTTGTGGAGTATCCCTCTCTGGGGATATTCAAGGCCTCCCTGGATGAGTTCCTGTGTGACCTGCTCTAGGTGATCCTGCTCTGGCAGAGGGGTTGGACTGGATGATCTCTCAAGGTCCCTTCCACCCCTAACATTTTGTGCTACTTAGCACATGAGGGTAGAGAGCACAGTGGGTTAGACTGGTAAAGAACAGCAGGTCATATGGAGCATGTACACTTGGGCCTACAAGTTGTTTGAAATACATAGCATCTCTTTCAGAGGGGTCTTTAGGACTTCATCCCATGTCCCTCCATGCTAATAAAAGGCAAAAGCAGTTGCACAGTGACAATTACAGGGCACCCATCGTAGAGCTAAAGCAAAGAGAATGAAAAGCTTGGCAGATGCTGATCAGAAGCAAAATTCACAGGTTCACAGATTGCATTGGGTTGGAAAGGACCTCAAAGGTCATCTCGTCCTGCAGTCCTTGCAGACAACCGGGGCACTTCCAACTAGGTCAGGATGGCTAGGCCCCCACTGAGTCTGGTCCTGAATATCTCCAGAGATGGGGCCTCAACCTCATCCTTGGGCAACTTGTTCCAGTATTTCACTGCTCTCATTGTGAAGAACTTCCTCCTGATGTCTCTGAATCTATCCTACTCCAGTTTCAAACCACTGCCCCTTGTCCTGTCACCACAGTCCCTTCTGAGCCTTCCTGTAGGTCCTATTCAGATATTGAAATATAGCTTTAAGGTCTCCCTGGAGTGTACTCTTCCCCAGGTTGAACAGCCCCAGCTCCCTCAGCCTGTCATTGCAGCAGAGCTGTTCCAGCCTCCTGGTCATTTTCATGGTCCTTGTCTGGACCCACTCCATCAGATTCATGTACTTCCTGTGTTGAGGGCTCCAGGGATGGATACATCACTGCTCAGTAGAGCAGAGGGGCAGGATCCCCTCTCTCCATCTCTGCCCATGCTGCTTTTGATGCAGCTCAGGCTGCCATTTGCCTTTTGGGCTGCAAGCTCACACTCTTAGTTTTTGTCCAGCTTCTTATCCACCATCCTTTTCTGCAGGGCTGCTCTCAAGCTCATCATCCCCCAGCCTGGATTGATATCAAGGGTTGTCCTGACCTAGGTGCAGGACCTTGCACTTTTCCTTATTGACCCTCATGAGATTCTCCTCAGCCCACCTCTCCAGCCTGTCCAGGTCCCTCTGGATGCCAACCTGTCCTTCAGTCTTATCAGCCACATCACTCAGCTTGGTATCATCTGCAAACTTGCTGAGGGTGCCTCAGTCTCACTGTATCATTGATGAAGATACTGAGCAGCACTGGACCCAGTACAGACTCCTGAGGGACACCACTTGTCGCTCGTCTCCATCTGAACATCGAGCGTTTGACAACTACGCTTTGTATGCAATCATCCAAGTAATTCTTTAATGACTGGACAGTCCACCCATCAAATCCATCTCTCTCCAGCTTAGAGAGAAGGATGCTGTGGGGGACTGTGTCAAAGGCTTTACAGAAGTCCAGACAGATGACATCTGTTGATCTTCCCTTGTCCTCAGAGCTCACAGAGGTTAGGATGAAAAAAGGGCTTCAGAACTGTTCTCTTTACTGTAGGAATACTGTAAGTTGGTGCGGTGGCTAGTGAAGAGCTGTGAACTTTAGTGATGTAGGTTCATGTGAGAGAAGAGGTGGAGCTTCAATTTTATGAAGAATAAGAGAGAAATGTCCTGGCCAAGCTTGTGAGTTTGCATTTGCAGGACTTGTATAAAGTACTGCCACTTTAAATGTTTTCTCAGGAGAAGTAAATATTTAATGTTATACTTAAATATCCTCAGTAATTACCCACCTTCCTTTAAAGAGTGCCCCACAGGGTGTCTCAAGACTGTCTCTTTCTGATAGAGGGTAGCTCTGCAGAGGCACCTCATGCTGACATCCTGTTTCAGGATCTGCCAGTGAGCTGGAGGGTGAGGATGACTGCTCCAGCAACAGCACATCCAGCTGCACACATACGTGCTCCTCTGAGTTTAAGCAGAGGACAGACAGGGAGGTACAAATACCTGTGGTGACAAATTACGCATGAGAAAATGAGTGGCCTCCTTCCTGTGGGTGCTGTCAAAGCTCCTTTGCCTGTGCCAGTGGCAGATTGGATGTTTGAGCGTGCACAGAGGCAAAGAATTTACCAGTTGGACACATGATACTTGACCTTTGTTACTTGGCAAACTGTGGAACCAGTCTTAAAAGACTTTGTTGTGCTCTGTCAATGTCTTGTGCTCTCTGAAATGCAGAGAGTTGTATCACTGTAAAGGCAGACCTTGCAGCAGATAAGGCATGTTCCCAAAATGTTCTGGTTTGCATCACCTGCAGTTTTGGGCTATTTCTGCCTCCCAGCTTCTTCTTCCTTCTTTGTCTACCAAAGTAATATCTAGTGAAATTCAATGGCTAGCTCTACAGAACTTTTTGCAACTTGCCTCATTGTACTGAGGCCCAAGAGACTCATCAATGCTATATGACACCATAGCTGGAGTGGTAGAGGGTAGCCCATTTTGCTCGTTTCTCTTCTGTTTTCCATCTCCACAAGATGGCTGTGCCTCAGAAATAGGTTGCCACTGGCATTACAGGCTTATTTCCTCTTCTAAGGACAATGCTCACAATCTATTCCCTTCTAATTCTTGAATGTGACTCTGAAGAAGCCAAACAAATGATTGCCCCTGGAGAGAATTCCTCCCAAGTTTTCTGCTAATTAAGTTCAAAGCATGCTTGGGCAGGTCTGAGACATTTTAATCGGTGCCATGTAAGAAATGGTGCAGGGCAGACAAAATCCTTTAATGCTTATTCTGAACAATCTAGGATGTTTATAATGCAGGAGCCCAGGGCAATGTTGCTTTATTTTTTAGCAGCAAAATTGTTAACTTATTCATCTGAGTATGGGGAGACACCAATGTATTATCTGCACTTCAGCAGGTTTATTTTGATATACCAAATATTAGGAGGAAAAAAAGCTGATAATTCTTTTCCCCTTGCATGGAAAGATTTAATGATGCTGTCTCTTTATTATCTTTACCTTCTTCATGGGAGAAAGACACACTGCACAGCACTGATGTGTCACACTCCTGATACAAAAGGGTGAACAGAGAATAAATTCAGTTTTAGTCTTAACTTTGGGCCTAGACAGCAAATAAGGAAACCCCACTGGTTTTCTGTGATGTTGCCTAATTTCTTGTCTTTCTGGGAAAGGATTAACAAAAACAAGTGTCAGGGGTTAACATCAGTGGGACTGATACAGCTGTTATACTATTATGACTGACTTGTAGGTCCATGCAGTTAGAGACTCAAAAGATCATGGTATCGCAGTACATTAGAGGTTGGAAGGGACTCAAGAGATCATCAAGTCCAAACCCCTGCCATAGCAGGATCACTTAGGGTAGTCCACACAAGAATGCATCTAGGTGGGTTTTTAAAGCCTCCAGAGAAGGAGACTCCACAGCCTCTCTCGGCAGTCTGTTCCAGTGCTCCCTCATCCTCACTGTGAAGAAGTTTCTCCTCATGTTGAGGTGAAATCTATGTTCAAGTTTGTATCTATTGTTCTTTGTCTTACTTCTGTGCACCACCAAAACCAGATTGGTCCCTTCCACTTGACACCCACCCCTCAGATATTTATACACATTGATCAGATCTACTCTTGTTTTCTCAAGACTAAACAGCCCCAGTGCTCTCAGTCTCTCTTCACAGGGAAGGTGCTCAAGTCCCCTAAACATTCTCATGGCTTTCCATTGGACTTTCTCCAGCAGGTGTCTGTGGGGAGCCCAAAACTGGACACAGTATTCAAAGTGTGGTCTCAGCAGGGCAGAGTAGAGGGGGAGAAGAACTTCACTAGACAAAGACACTTCTAGTCATGACTGACTGGTACTGAGCTTGGCTTGAATAAGAGCTGGGCTTCACCCAGCTGCTCACAGAATGTTTGGCTGTCCAGACAATGTTGTTCTAAGGTACTGTGTCACAGGGTTCATGCCATGTAGAACAGCAGTAAAGGCTTGTAAAGGTTCCTACAACTGCTTGTTGGGAAACCCAAGATCCTGTTAGGGATTATTTTACTTTATTAGGCAGTAGAAGTCACAGCTTTCTTGGCACAATAGGAATAAGATGACATTCCCCTTGCCCTTCTTAAACCTGCCATCTGGATCTATTTATAATTGATGTAAAGTTCCTAGGAAATTACTCAGTATCACTGGAGGTTGAATGCACCCTCCTAAAAAAGCCAATGTAGACAGCAATAAGTGATGAGTTTGGCTGTTTGCAGGATCACAGGATGTTAGGGGTTGGAAGGGACCTCCAGAGATCAAGTCCAGCCCCCCTGCCAGAGCAGGACCATAGAATCTAGCACAGGTCACACAGGAATGCATCCAGACAGGGCTTGAAAGTCTTCAGAGAAGGAGACTCCACAACTTCTCTGGGCAGCCTGTTCCAGTTCTCTGTGACATACTCAGTGAAGAAGTTCTCCCTCATGTTCAGGTGGAACCTCCTGTACTGTATTTCTATCCATTGCCCCTTGTCCTATCACAGGGCACAACTGAGCAGAGGCTGTTCCCTCCCTCCTGACACCCAGCCCTCAGATATTTAGAAACATTTATTAAATCTCCTCTCAATCTTCTCTTCTCCAGACTGAACAGCCCCAGATCTCGCAGCCTCTCCTCATAGGGCAGTGCCCCAGTACCTTCATCATCCTGGTAGCTGTCTGTTTCACTCTCTCCAGTAGATCCCTGTGTCTCTTGAACAGGGGAGCCCAGAACTGGATGCAATATTCCTGGTGAGGTCTCACCAGGGCAGCATAGAGGGGGAGGAGAAGCTCCCTGGATCTGCTGGACACACTCCTCTTAATGCACCCCAGGATCCCATTGGCCTTCTCAGCCACAAGGCCACATTGCTGACCCATGGATAACCTGTTATCCACCAGGACTCCCAGATTCTTCTCCACAGGGCTGCTCTCTAGCAGGTCACCTGCTAACCTGTACTGGTGCATTTTCTTATTCCACAGCTGATAGTTTAAAATGCTTTGAGCGAAGTTATAGGTAGAGTTAAATTCTATACTGAATCCACACCCTAGATTCAAGTGTTGGCTTTTCTTCTGTTTACTTTGTTAAAACTTTTGCCCCACGACTCAGCCAGCTCAGCTAGGCTCTGAAAATGGCTCACCTCGGGATCAGGACAGAGCACCACCTATCTTGGTCTTGGCTTCACCTCAAGTATTCTGTTTCAAGTTGCTGCAGTCTGCTTTCATGGAGAATGTTTTCCCCATCAAATATAGCTGTAGGAGAATATCTAGTTCTCAGTGATACTCACCTGCCACTTCTCACACTGTCAAATGCAGACAAATTAACTCTGCATGTAGTTGTCTTTTAAGTGTTTGCAATGTCTGAAAATTAGGAACAACCTGCCTGACCAATACTGCATAACAAACAAAGGGCTCAACACCTTAATGAAAATACTAAGGGGTAGCCACAACATTTGCTACTTTCTCTTCTGCTTTTTGTAGCCACAGCTGGCTGAGCTTCTCAGCTCAGGACATGGTCTGCTAACATAACAAATAGGTGAGCTCCATAGACACCTGTCATGACACTAGCAGCATTTCTCAGGTTGTTGTGCCTATTTACATTAATTTAGGAGAGTTTTACTCCAGAAGCTGACCTTTTCTATCACAGTATCACTAAGTTTGGAAGAGACCTCAAAGATTATCGAGTCCAACCTGTCACCACAGACCTCATGACTAGACCATGACACCAAGTGCCACATCCAATCCCCTCTTGAACCCCTCCAGGAATGGCAACTCCACACCTCCCTGGGCAGCACATTCCAATGGCAAATGACTCTCTCTGTGAACAACTTTCTCCTCACCTCCAGCCTAAACCTCCCCTGGCACAGCTTGAGACTGTGTCCCCTTGTTCTGGTGCTGTTTGCCTGGGAGAAGAGACCAACCCCTTCCTGGCTACAACCACCCTTCAGGTAGTTGTAGAGGGCAAGGAGGTCACCCCTGAGCCTCCTCTTTTCCAGGCTAAACAATCCCAGCTCCCTCAGCCTCTCCTCATAGGGCTTGTGCTCAAGGCCTCTCCCCAGCCTTGTTGCCCTTCTCTGGACATTCTAATGTATCTGTGATGCTCAATCTGTTTCCATCTAGAACCATCAATGTAAAAATGAAGCACCGCTCCCGTATAGCCAATGCCTTAGAGTGAGGACCATTCAGAACTAGGTGGTAGCCATGCTTCCTGAAATTTTTCATGACTGCTTTTGTTACATCTGGAGCCAAATGTCTGTAGCTGAAGGCAATAAACCCATGCAAGGTTCCACTTAGTAACTCCCCTGAGTGGCCCTTCACTTGCCTTTGGTCGAGTCTTCACACGGGAACATTTTATTACTTGCAAAAGACAATAAAAGTGTGTTACTCTTCTGTGGCATTGTGAAATAGAGGGGAAGACATGATGCAGAATAAGCACTGCTTAGGCAGGGAGAACAAAGCGTAAATCATCTGTGCTCAAAATATGTGAGCGCATTTGCTCTCGTGTGTGAAGGTACAGGGAAGAAAGCACAAAATCCAGAATAGTTATAGAAAGAATCAATTAGTGTATGTGTGAAGATGCTAGAAGTTTAAATCTTGTGACAGGAATAAGGAATGCAAATAGACTCAACTATTTCTCAGACCTTTTCCCCTCATCAGCCTCCCCAGATGTTATTTATTTTGTATGCTGTAGGGAAGGACATCTGTTTTCCCTTCCTTCCTTCACTCAGCATTGACTTCCTTTGGACTGCCTGAAGAGTTGTGGTGCATCACTGTCACTTCTGCTGGTAGTGTCTCCAGGAAAAGCTGTGAGCTCCTGCATTCCCTACTGCCTCTGGCCCAGGAAACCTCCACGCCACAAATTGCTGGGGATGTGGGAGGGTATTCTGAGCAAATGTCACTGTATTGGCGCTATTACTCTCTTCCTTAGGGAAGTGGTTTGATTGCTGGTTGAAACAAGGTACTGAGCCACTTGGCTGTTGCTGTGCCTGATTTTTGCTTCACTCAGATTTTAAATTCCAATAGAAACCCTTGGTTTATTTGCGTGTTGAACAAAGGGCTATCCCCACCCCAAGGCCACCAAGAGAGTCACCAGTATATGTTCACAAAACAGGACAGAGGTGCCTTCTGTTTGTTGTTGGAGGTGATTGCTCTTCCAGAAGAGCTATTGAATGGATAACATCAGCCCTAACAGCATAGCTGCCTGGCTGAAAAGGGGCTGTGACACCTGGTAAATGGGTTATAAAACCCTTGGGCAAGCCTGCAGGCAAGCAGAAGAGCAAAAATGCAGGGCACTTACTCCATGTCTCATGCATGTTTGAAAACACCTAGCCCACAGAGCCTTTTTTGTGCGAAGTGGGGGGTGGGTGCTAGTCAGTGTTTTTCCATACGTGGATTGACAGACAAATATACCATGTGTAAAGGCTGGATGATGAGGTAAAGCTGGATGATGTAGCAATTGCACAACTGCAGGACAGTAGTTTGACTGTGAGAAAGAAAGGGGCCTTGAATCTCTCCCTTTTCACATAGCTCTCCATAGTTATAATCAAGGTTGCATCAGAAAATCAGGCAGTCTATTTAAACTGGTTTCAAACTGCACATCTACTAACACTTGTCCAGAGCTGTTTGTAAATGTCAGTTCAGTGACAAGAATGCTTTCTTTATTTCTTATTATCTTTTCCCATCTGAATTTAATCCTATTACTCCACCATGTAAACCCTCTAAGTAATTTCTTTCCTTTCTAGTGTTATATTTTTGAAGCTTCTATAGATTCTTACCTTTCCCCCCAACACCCACCATCAGTCCCCCTCCTTCCTCTGTCTTAGTTCTTACTAAAGCCATTCTGCAGACAAGAGTGTGTTTGGATCCATCAGGCAAGTTGTGGCAGACATGTCTAACACAAAGCCACGTTCACACACCCTGCACCGCCCAGAGCACAGACAGCGTGCAGTCACAGCTCAGCAATTACTGCTCCTCACAGCCTCAGACCTCCACACCTAATAGCATGCTCTGACCTAGCTGGGAGTGCCCCAGTAATCCTAGACATTTTTCAGTCTTTCACTTGCACAAATGTAAGAAGCTGACACCACTGCAGATTGTATTAAAATCTGGAGGAGGAAAAAAAAAAAACCAACAAAAAACCCAACACTTAAAAACAATATAAAATAGATAGAATGATAGACCACATCAGCTTGGAAGATCATCAGTCATATAAATATGCATAGGCTGCTCAGGTGTCCATTTATCTAACTTTCAAAGCTAGGCACTTCTGAAACCCATCTCAACATTCACTTTGGATCTCTTTTGGGGGCATTCTCCTTTTCCCCCTGATGACAAACAGGAACCCCAAGTTCTTTCTTTAGAGATGCAGAAACTGCATGAGAAAGCTCACTGAGGCTTGAATCAAAAAGAGAAGCTTCTAATAATGGGTTGAGAAGGAGAGTGCTTGTATCAAGTGTGTTCTGTCTTATATTGGGACCTTCACAGAGTGTTTTTATTCTGTATTTATTTTTAGTTAATTTCTATGTAATTAGGTCACTGTGTTCACCTTTTTAACTAAAAAGTCTCTTATTTCTTCAGCTGCAAAAATAATTCATATGACAGGGAAGGCTACCAGTGAAAGTCAACAGTGAAGTACATAGCCTGATGCTTTGCTGAGAACACAAACTGCACAGGAAATTGGTTCTGGACTTGTATTTGTGGAACATGAGATCATTTCTCACCATGGCCATCCTTCTGGTTTAAGCTGGAAATCTCTTATCCACCCATTCCCTGCTTGATCTCTTGTCTGTTCCTAAGACTATTCCTCTTCCTGGTCCCAGCTGATTAAAGATGGGAAGCTAGCTGTGCCTGTTTCTAATTACAAAAGCAGGTTCACCTCAGAACAATCATGCCCTATAACAAATGGCTCTTGAATGAATTCCAGCATGTTCAAATTGCTAGATTGCTAAATTGCCTCGTTCAGGCCTGCCTTGCTAGCTGCAGTCCTCAGGACTGCTAATAGCATTAACAAATCCCCAGGGAGCACATATTGGAGCTGTCTCGGGAGGAAGACCTTTGAATAAATAGCATCCAGCTAAAATGGTTAAAACAGGTTCTAGATTTCAAGCAAATTCTCATATCAAACACAGATACATATGGAAGCAACTGGAATAAAAGCTGATCCCAAATTAGTCTTCCCTGGAAAACTAGAAAAGTCCTTACAGAAGAGCTGTCTGTGAAGACTGCATACAGATTTCACTTGCTTGCAAATACACAGAGATGCCTTTGCTGTTCTGTGACTAGTTTGACTTCCCCTTCACTGCACATCTGTTTCAAAGCATCTGGACACACTCCTCAAAAATGCAAGTAGGACCCACACCAAAAAGAAGAAATTAGAAGTCAAGGTGGGTGCACTCTTAAGGACCAGTGAAAGTCTAGAAGAGAAAGAAATCTGTCTACTGTGAGTGCAGGCTTGTAAGTATATTGAAGGAATTTTCTAAGGTAAATGTAGTCCTGAGAGTGTTTATCTGGGGCTTTTTAGTGGGAGGGGATTTAATAAATGTCTATAAATATCTGAGGGCTGGGTGTCAAGAGGGAGGGAACAGCCTCTGCTCAGTTGCACCTTGTGATAGGTTGGGGGTAATGGATATAAACTACAACACAGGAGGTTCTACTTCAGCATGAGAAGGAACTTCTTCATTGTGAGGGTCACAGAGCACTGGAACAGGCTGCCCAGAGAAGTTGTGGAGTCTCCTTCTCTGAAGACTTTCAAGCCAGAAAATACTGAAAACAGTAAATACACTAGAAGGAATTATTGTCAAAAATCATCTGGTTGGTATCTTTTGTTTACAAATCTAGACTAAGGCGTTGCTCAAAATATGATCAGTTGTCTGGCATGTACCTGATAGACTCTGACTCCACTACAGTTGCTGCATTCTTCAGTTGCTCAGTTAATTTCACTGCTGGTATTATGTATTACCTAACATTGAAATCTGCGTCAAATGTAAGCTTACTGGCAGTCCAGAGCATCCTTTTGCAAAGCAGAACTAACAAACTTGAGTCAGTCTCTTGAAAGTGCAGACCCCTGTGGCTGCCTGGTTGAATGGTGACTGTTAGAGGTTACAGCAGGGATGCTGATGAGCAGTAAGAACCGAACTGTGAAAAGTCTGTAAAACAGTAAAATTGCATTCCATGGTGTCTGAAATGCCTTTAGCATAGCTAAAACTGGGCAGCTTTCCAGAAGGTTTGGGTAGATTTTCAATAGACATGGGTTTGTCAATCTGAAGGAAGGAGGGGTGTAGGAGATTGGTCTTCTGTTCCATGTCACCGTCCTCCACTTCAGCTTCCGGAAAAAAGGACAGTTGGGGCTGAGTCATTGCTAGTCTCCAGGAGAGCACTTGCCACATCAAGGCTGACCTTCAGGAGTTTCATTTGTAGACCAAGGGAACTGGTATATTTCAGCCTGGTGTCATGCCTGTGCCTCCTCTCACTTCAGCAATACCATTGCATGACAATGGTATAGTCACTGGCTCTGGAGAAAAGAGTTTTGTTATGCAATTACAGCAGCTTGAAGTGGTTTAGTAAAGAGGTTGGTCAAAAGATTTAACCCTCTTGGGTGTATTTAGGAAAGCATGAGAAATGCCCATGTTCTATAAAGAAAAGAACGAAACAAGTCTTTATCTCAGTGACTTTGGCTGTGCAAATAGAAGGTAAAGAGCTTTTAAAATGCTCTAGGAACAGCAAGGGGATCCAGTCTGTGGGGAGAGGGAGGTGAGGAAAGGGGAGTTTAAATATGTAATTTAAAGAGCTTCCAAGAAGAAATTGAGCTTTTCAGTGATTTTGGAAATGGCAGCTGCTTTTCTAACGCCATACTGGCACAGCAGTAATGGAAAATATGCCTCAGTGGGAAAAAAAAAAAAAATGAGGGAGGTTTCATCATTAAAGGTGTGGCAAAAGGTTTTGTAAATTAAATCATAAATCAGTCAAATTTTACTTCAATTAACTCAGCCAAAAATACTCCTATTAAAAACAAAAAAAAAAAGGCACTTCAGAGTTTAAAGAAAACCATAAATCATTGCCTAATCACAGATTTTAGTACCTTAGAATGAAGTACCCTCCCAGTACTGCCCACCAGGCTGCCATGTGAGTGGGGCTAATAGGGAGCCTGCCAAAAACTTGGAGTGAAAACCATAGGTGTATTACGCTTTCATTCAAAAAACACATTAGAGACCTTGGCTATAAATCTCAGCATGGCCTGTGGTACTGTTTAATCAATTTACTTTGTGCCCTCAAGGGAGATAGGGCACATGTTAGCCTGTGGTCCCTTTCTGAACATGTACAGTAGGCCCTTCTACCTTCCTGACAAATGCAGCTGCTAATTATTGAATCCATTCCCTCTAGTACTTTAATGAAAGCACCACTTCTTTTAACTTCTGACACTGCACCAAGTTCCTCAAGGCTCTGTGTAAAGTGTAGGGACTATGTGGATCAATTTGAGATGTTATGGAAGTCAGCAAGCTCCAAGACATAAAAGTTGGTTCCCTTTCCAGTTTGCACTGCTGGTGTGTGGTGTGGAAACCAGCCTTGTGTGCTGCTGGTGTGTGTTGTGGACACCAGCTTCATTCACTTGATTCTGGATAAAACCCACATCCACTTTTCAGAGAAAATCATCCACACCTCAGATGGTTCCTTGGAAGTGGATAATGGGTATCTGCCAAATACCATCAAACATTCTTCTTCTTGAATCCAGCTGGTTGGCAGAGATGAAAGTCACAGAAACACTGCAGAAAAAAACGACTGTTGTGTACTGTACCTTTGCTTAGTGACAGAGATGAATGTATTTTGATTCCCTTGCTGACAGTGAATGTCACCTCCTCGTTCACTGAAGAAGGCCTGCAACAGTTATGTCTGCTCCTCACCCCACAAAGCACCTGACAACTAAGTGTTACTCTTTGTCACCCAGCATGTAACTTCCTGCTCTGCCAATCACAACTTACCCACAGCCACCTCCATCTACACCTCAGTATGGACAGTACCCTAAAGCCCATATTCTCTATCAGGAAAAAGGAGCAAGAATGGGGGAACCTATGGCTCAGAGTCTCACTGTGGTGCTGATGCTGCTGAAATTTTTCTCAGATTTTTATGCAGGACTCCACTGGCCTTCCTCAGGGCAATAGCTTCTGATTAAGCTGAGGAAAATGGTCATTTTTCTGTCTTTGCTCAGATTTATGATGAGCAAATTCCCCCTCTGAAGCCCTTGGGAGTGGATAGCATGTACACAATTTCACCACCTTGTTCTGCAATCAGAGAGTGTTCCAGATGGCAACATGAAACAGTAATGCAAAGATCCACTACTCCTGATTGCTGTCACAGCAGACATGGGTAATTTGCCATCTCTAAGCTCTTGGGGGAAAAGAAGCTCTTCAAGAAAACCTGTCTTCTAATGCGATGTGGTCTTCAACAAAATAAATCTTGGTCTGAAAATTTTATGGCCATCTGAAAATTTATTTTCAACTGAAAGACAGACATTTCTGACCAAAAAAACCCAACAAAACAACCAAACCAAACCCAAAAACACCCCAAACAAGCAAAAAAAAAAAAAAAAAAATCAATCCAACAAACAAAAAGAAAACTAACACAACCAAAAATGAAAGAAAGAAACCAAACCCCATCATTTCCATTTGCAACTAGGGGAGGGGAGGAAGGAAGATTAAGGGCATCCTGATGGATTCAGGATTAGTCATGATGATTCACCTCATAAAGAACAGTCCTGGTTATTGTAAATTTCCTATATCTAACTATCCAGTTTCCTTCTAACCTATAGTTAGTAAAAAAATCTAAGGCCTCAGCCTTCATATTTGAGGCTTGATATTGAGTGGCATTTTGTGACCTCTTACTGGCTGAGGATCCGTAACTTCTTTTCTGTGGAAAGTCCACCAAGTCCCTTCTGACTTTAACAACCATTAATCTTCAAAGCTCTCCATTGTTCTGCATTCCCACCAGGCAGAGAGCGCTGTGGTCAGGATAAGTTGTGTGCTGGTAGAGAAAGACTGCAAAGTTATTGTTTGATTGGGTTTTAATTCCTCTTCTAACATGTATGGTTTTCAGCACGCAGCCTCTTTTTGTTTCAGCCCTAGGGCTGGGGGTTTCTTTCAGGCATTAATGACTTGATTTAATTTTCTCCATTTCTCTTATACTTTATGATACTGTTGCCTGCTCCAAAGGGAGATGGATTTCCTTCATGTTATGTTTCTAATGCTGGATTTCTTTCATAGTATATTTTTAAATGTTTATCAGCTTTGACTTTTTGTTCTTTAGAGTGGCTTGCAAAATGTATTTGCTGTTCATGAAAGGTACCAGACCATGACAGCACTGGAGGCAGAAATCTTCTTTTTCTGCTGCTTTTAGAGTACCTATTTGAATCCTGCAGCACCAGGCACTTCTGTAAAGTTCTCCATCTTTGCAACTACTTCAAACTCTGTATATTCCTCCACATGCTAAGAAAAGGGTGGTATCTTTTACCTTCATGAACAGTGTGAAAGTAGTTACAAAAGACAATTATAAAAAGCTCAGCCAAATTTTGTGTATGATATGAGATTTATTGATAGCCTCTCAGGGGAGGAAACTAATTGGAAAAGAAGGAATTTTAATAGTGAAACAGTGGCCATATCCAAGTAATTTTCTGACACCAAGTAGCCACAAAATGCAGCTCAAATAATCTATCTTGTCTTCTCTGGTAAGCAAAGAGGACAGGACTAAATGTCCTTTGCCTAGTAAACAGCTCTTCCCCTTACTCTGTGTGTAGCTTGGAAGAAAGTCTCCATTTTCCTTGCTCCAGTAAGTCCTTAAAGCCTTAATTACAGAGGTCCGAGAATAGGGTGAGAGAACTCAAGGAGAAAACAGAAGGAGGAGTTGTGATAAGTGTAGCACAGTACGCTTCTGTTTGGACACCTTGTGTTACTGCACCAGCCAACGTGTGCCATGGACCTTGTGTGTCATTTCTCAGTAGAAATAGTCTTCCTTTCAGGGGGCTGGGACCACCCAGGCAAAAGGGAAAGCACCTTGGGATATAAGGTCACCTTAGACAAGCTTGCTGAACAGCATTTTTCTTACTGCTGCTGAGAATTGAATTCATATTCATAAAAGGCTCTCAAGACAGGAGATCTGGACACCCAGGCTGGAGGGGTGCCCTTTCCAGGAGTTTCTTAGGACTCACTTGTATAATTCAAGTTTCTGCTTACATACCACCAGTGAGAGTAAAGAGCAGCTGTTAAATTTTGTTTTTCCCCCTGTATGTGAGTAATAAAAACTCCTGGTTTGCCTGGAAGCCCCTCTCTAACTGACTCCCTAACACTGCCAGTGAATCCTATATAATCCTGCACTCTGCCTGCTGGGAAGTCAGCCGTGGAGTCAAGCACTGCAGGACTTTCCAAGTCTCTGCGGTCGCCCTATTCATTACTCATGAAAGAGACAGCAAAAGACCCAGATCTCAGGGGACCCTCTCATCTTTGCTTTACTCTCTTTGTTTGTTTGTTTCTTTTGCCACAACACAAGCAGTCGCCCAGGCAGTCTCAAAGGAGACCACTGCTCTTAAGACCAGGTTTTCTAGAAAGAGCATTCAACTTCTGGGTTGCTATCAGCCTTGTTTTTGGAGTAGTTCATCCAGGATTTTTCTCCCCTCCACCACCTCTCCTTTCTTAGTGTGAAGTCTAATACAATCAAATTAAAAGTATCATAATTTAGTTAATACATAAATAATAATAATAATAACACTGTACATAAATGAAAAGGAAAGGTGCTTCCTGTAAATTTCTGCAAGCTTCTGAAAATAGTCCTAGGAGTCAGCCAACATTAATAGTGCTGTGCAGCCAGAGTTTCCATGAAAGCATCTGTACCTGGGTGTCTGGACAAGTAAAATTGTGCAAATAGCTACAGCCTCTTTTCTGGCCAAAATTCTACTACAAATGAAACTCCCCTTTTTTTCTTACTGGAAAAATGGCAAGAACCATTTTATTATTTAATTTTTGTTTTTACTGTCCCCCCAAAGCAGCTCTGATGCAAAGCAAAATTTGTTGGTTCATTAAAAGTGGTGTTGCTATCATGCTCTACTCAGGGCAGTAGCCAGCTGCCACCACTTGGTTATTCAAGGCACAAACTCATGTGTACTGATGGCCATCTGGTAGAGTTTGCTGCCAAGCAGAGGGAGTGGTGGGATAGGATATATGTTCATACTAATTTCAGGGTCTACAATATGAGTGCAAGCTTTCCTTCTCCTACAGTGTGAATAGGTGAAGATGATGCAAGGCAACGACTTGCAACCCATTCTTTTACCACTGCCACAGAGCAGCAGTTTGAGATGGGTTGCCCATGGGAGAAGCAGCATGTCATAATGCCAGAGCTCACATACATAAGACTTTTCTCTCAGTGTCTAGAGACAGATGGGTTGTTAAAATATTACAGCATGAAACGAAGTGCCCAGAGACACAAACAAAGAGTGTGGCACCCAGAATGCTGAGAAAGGGGTAGCACAGCACTGCAGTTGATGTGCTGCTCTAGAAAGGTTTGTATTGAGAAGTTGTGGCAGAAACTATCCCTGCAGCCACAGTCCCCTGAAATTTCATAGAATCATAGAATCAGTAAGGTTCGAAAAGACCTCAAAGATCATCAAGTCCAACCTGTCACCCAAGACCTCATGACTAGACCATGGCACCAAGTGCCACGTCCAATCCCCTCTTGAACACCTCCAGGGATAGTGACTCCACCATCTCCCTGGGCAGCACATTCCAATGGCTAACAACTCTCCCAGTGAAGAACTTTCTCCTCACCTCCAGCCTAAACTTCCCCTGGTGCAGCTTGAGACTGTGTCCTCTTTTTCTGGTGCTGGTTGCCTGGGAGAAGACACCAACCTCCTCCTGGCTACAACCACCTTTCAGGTAGTTGTAGACAGCAATGAGGTCACTCCTGAGCCTCCTCTTCTCCAGGCTAAGCAACCCCAGCTCCCTCAGCCTCTCCTCACAGGGCTGTGCTCAAGGCCTCTCCCCAGCCTCGTTGCCATTCTCTGGACACGTTCAAGTGTCTCAATGTCCTTCTTAAACTGAGGGGCCCAGAACTGGACACAGGACTCAAGGTGTGGCCTAACCAATGCAGAGTACAGGGGCACAATGACTTCCCTGCTCCTGCTGGCCAAACTATTCTTTATGCAGGCCAGGATGCCATTTGACTTCTTAGCCACCTGGGCACACTGCTGGCTCATGTTTAGGCAGCTGTCAATCAGCACCCACAGGTCCCTCTCTGTTTGGGAGCTCTTCAGCCACTCCGACCCCAGCCTATAGTGCTGGGTTGTTGTGGCCAAAGTGCAGCACCCAGCACTTGGACTGTTTGAATGCCATCATATTGGGCTCTGTCCAGCTGGTCAAGGTCCCTCTGGAGAGCCCTTCTACCCTCTAACTGATCAACAACTGCTCCCAGCTTGGTGTCATCTGCAACTTCACTGATGACTGACTCAGTCCCCTGATCCAGAGCATCAATGAAGATATTAAACAGGATGGGGTCCAGCACTGATCTCTAGGGGACACCACTAGTGACTGGCCTCCAGCTGAATGTGGCACCATTCACCACCACTCTCTGGGCACGGCCCTCCAGCCAGTTCCTAACTTTTCCCTCCATATTCTGAACTTCCACTGTCTCTCACCATGTACTTATTTTTATAAACAGGAGCAAATAAATAGATAACTCCCCAGGCAAATAGAAGCTTTTCCTCCCAGCTGCTTTCATAAAAATTTGAGTAAGCAGATGGGCATCCTGGCACATCTGAAGTGGGTCCTTTTTCGACTCTCTACATCACCCAGTCATGATTCACAACTTTGATGTACAGAAGACAGCACTTCAGCTAAATCTCTAGGTAGCAGTTGGCTCAAAACTAGAGGCTGTGCTAACTACTTCCTCTCCTGCTGTACTTGCAGATTTACATTCAGGAGCCACTCCTCATCTTCTCTATGCATTGTCCAGGGCAGGAACATCTGGCAACATTCACTTTCTGGGAAGAGGGAGCTCCAAGTACAGTGGTCAAAGACAGTTATTGCTCTTTCCTAGCCAAGAATTTAACAGCTTATTATACAATCCTATTTTTCTCTTTACCATGCAGGAAGAAAAAAGTCAAATATCTTTAAAAATCTTTTGTGAAGATCAGACCTTTTGTGCTGGACCCTTGAGAGAGTATGAGGCAAAGGAAGGTGCCATGCCATAGCATGTCCTTGCATGCTATGGGAGGACATAGACACTGGTGCAGTTTTCCTACTTGAAGAACCTCACAGTGTGTAAAACTGTGGCTAGGGAAGCATCTTGCAAAGCCTTACTATTTAGAGTAGGATACACTGGTCAGAACCTGAAGGAAGGGGGAGGGCGTCCTGTGTAGAGCATACTGTTTGAAAGGAATGGGAAATCAGGATCATTTTCCTTCTGATGGGAGGTTTCTCTTTTATTTGTTAGCAACTTATTATTTCTGGGTACAAGGCAGTGTTCCTTGGAACACATCTTTAGGATGGAGTGCTTGGACAATAGAAAGGAGAACTGTCCCTTTTTCTTGTCCTGACTGCTGGACAAGAAAAAGAGTGGGAAGATTACCCCTTCCCTGAAAGCATCTGGACCAATATATCCTGAGGTAGGGAGACTTGGAGCATCAGCTCTGAGAGGGGTTGAAAGTGTTGAGAAGAGCAGGAAGCAGACACAGAGAAAGATCTGCTGGGTGATGGGAAGAAAGGGACTGTTCCCAGGGACTCAGAGAAGCCTCTGCAGAGCTGCTGTATCTCACAGAGCAGAGATTGCACATCAAAATGATGTTGTCTGGAAAAAAAATGAGGAAAACAGTCACCTTGCACATCCACCAGGGAGAATTCCTGTCAAATTCCTTTATTTTTAGTCAATTTAAGCTGAAGATCTTATTTCCCTACATTGTAAAAAGATCCCTGCTTCAGTTTAGGTTCTCATAAATGCCAGCTTCAGGAAAATATACAAGAGAGGCTCCCTCAAATTTCTGGCTGATTGAGGGTCCTGTCATAAGCAGTTTAACCCTAACTTTGGCCAGGTCTAAGTCTAAAGTAAAAGATTGTTGTGGGTTTTTTTGCTAAAAGAATGGTAAGAAATAGCTACCCTCCAAAAAAACATCTTGAGAAAATATCTAGCACTGTATATAACTCTGTCTTAATAGTTTGAATTCCTTCTCCTTGTAGCAACACTGACTTGAGAATTCACTTCTCTAATTATTCAGATGAAAGTCTTCAGCATAGGCCATTCCTGAAGGTGGTGAAAAGCCTTCTACAGAGATATGATGGAAGCTGAAAAGCAGCTAGAACTTCTTAATTTATATTTTAATCTGCAAAACTTGAAAATGGTGTGAATGAAATATATGCTCAATAACAACACCAAAAAATAACTGAAAAATAAACCAAACAAACCCAAACAAAAAAACAAACAAACACTCAAAGCCTAAATGAACAGTAAAAGATGGAATGCAGGACCCCCACCCCAAGGATTTGGTAGCTTTGACAGTAAGAAAATGAGGAGACCTTATTGCTCTCTGCAGCTACCTGAAGGGAGGTTGTGGCCAGGAGGGGGTTGTTGTCTTCTCCCAGGCAACCAGCACCAGAACAAGAGTTGACACAGTCTCAAGCTGTGCCAGGGGAAGTTTAGGCTGGAGGTGAGGAGAAAGTTCTTCACTGAGAGAGTTGTTAGCCATTGGAATGTGCTGCCCAGGGAGGTGGTGGAATCACCATCCCTGGAGGTGTTCAAGAGGGGATTGGATGTGGCACTTGGTGCTGTGGTTTAGTAGTCCTGAGGTGTGTGGTGACAGGTTGGACTTGATGATCTTTGAGGTCTTTTCCATCTGGTTGATTCTGTGAAAATGAAACTGGCCAAAATGGTTCCTAAATCCTGGGCTTCTTGTCTCTGGCAGTAGGCATTTGTTTCTCCTTACAAAAAGGTACAAGAAACAGGTGCTGATTTCTTTCCCATGCTGGCCCATCCTCTGGCAACCCATAGTTCGGTGATGTCCTGGCCAGAGGATGAAATGATACTAAACATCAGATTCATACCAGGGCTTTCTTCCACAGCCTGCTCCATCTGCCATCTATCCACCATGCTGCCATGATCTGCAAAGCAACACTGCCAAGCATTGCTGCCTGCAGAGTTGTTAGAAGGATGCTGAGAACTTGCATTCAGAAGGACATTCACAATGTGTATTCAGACCTTGCATTCAGAGGATGTTCAGAACTCAGATGAATGTTCAGAACTTGCATTCAGAAGGATATTCAGACCGTAAGTTCAGATGAATGTTCAGACCATGCATTCAGGAGGACTTGTGTTCAGGAGGACGTCCAGACCTTGTATTCATGAGGATGTTCACACTGTATGTTCAGTAGGATGTTCAGACTACATGTTCAGAAGGACATTCACAATGCAAGTTCAGAAGGGCGTTCACAACATGCATTCAGGAGGACATTTACACTGTATTTTTGGAAGGACATTCCACACAGAAGGAAAAGGCTCTATCACAGTAATGATGCCAGAAGACTCTCATGCAAGTTTGATCTTCAGTCATTCCTTCACCTGAGAGGTACAGCTGCAACCTCACTTCCTAAGGTTTTGGTTATAGTTTTAATGGTAGATTGCAAACGGGACACTGAAATACACCAGCCTGTAGAGCCAGTGAGACAATAACTATCTGCTGAAATACTCATCTGGCAGGTAAGCCTGTGACAACTGGAAAAGATTTCTGGAGTGCAATAGAGTTAAAATTTATTCCCCAAATTCCTCGGGAACTGGGAAATATGCTTTGAACAGAGGAACTGCAGCTCTTGGGCAAGAGGAATTCACTTGATAGCAATCAGTGGCTGTGCTGCAGAAAATACAGCACAGTCCCGTGATGGAAGGAAGAAAAAAAAAAGACAATTTCTTATTTAGTTTCCTTCTTCTGGCCTGAATTTGCTCAGGAGGAGAAATGGGACCTTCTGGGGACTTAGCTTAAAAAAATAAGTGAAGTCAGTTCTTTCAGCATTGTTCTTAAAAATTATTAAGCATAAAGTCAAACTTGTCTCTTTGCTATCTCCTGTTGAACCAGACCACCATGAGTGTTGTAGGAATATCAGCAGAAAGGTAATGAAGCAGACTGCAGTTTGCGTCTCTTTCTCTGCCCAGTGATAAAAGGACGTTATAGGTTTTTATTAAGCAAATGCTTCTTAATTGCCTTCTTTCTGTTATCCTTGTGACCGGGAGGAATGGGCCAATGTTTCAGATGGACTCAAGCAAGGAAATACTGAGTGCAGAAGGTAGGCATCCACAGCTGCAAGTAGAAAAGGGAGCCCCTTTTCCTCCTTCTCTGAATTTCAGTGCCAGTGTGAGGTCCTGCATTGCCAAGCCTGAGGTTCCATCTCTCCTGTTTAGCTGCAGAAACATGACACTGAGGGTTAGCTTGCTGGGTTAAGAGA
Source organism: Melanerpes formicivorus (assembly GCF_026170545.1). Classification (NCBI taxonomy): domain Eukaryota; kingdom Metazoa; phylum Chordata; class Aves; order Piciformes; family Picidae; genus Melanerpes; species Melanerpes formicivorus. The sequence continues at coordinate 2,115,365 of NW_027142416.1, forward strand.
AAAAGAGGCACAACGCTAGAAATACTTCAAAAAGGGAGGAGGGGAGAAGAGAGAATTGTACTGAAAGATAACTCAAGTACAAAGCAGTGGGAACCAAAGGAGGTGAGAGCAACCCTGTACAACATCCCCAGTGGTGGGCTGAGAAACAGGAGCAGCTAGACCGTGTTCACCAAGACATGGTGCAGACAGGAGGGCAACTCAGGTGGCCAAGTCCATGCTGCAGGGAGGGCAGGGTGGGCTGTGGGACAAGGGGCTGTCCACAGTGACATGCTTTGGTGCCACCCAGAGCAGGGCACTGGGCAGACAGGTGAGAGGAAGTCAGGGGGGTTGTGGGAGTCAGCATGGCTCCACCCGGTGTGTGGGAGAGCGAGGCAAAGCCAGGTTTCTCCATGCCCTCCCTGAGTGCTGCACTTTCTCAGCCTGCTTGACAGAAAGGAGCAGTTACATGGGAGGCAGGCTGGTCCTTGGAGCAGAGCTACAGATGATTAATTGTATCAAGAAAAAGAAACAGTGTCTCCTTGCTGAGCTTTGTAACAGGCTTCATATAAATTTGCGTGAAATATTATGTGGGATTACTGCAACCAGCCAGGAGTTCGGCTGCAGGAGCCAAGAGCAGGATGGGAGCCTGGCCAACAGGAGAAGCAGGAGATGAAGTGGATCATGTTTGCCAAGGCTAGGAGGAGAGCCAAACCGTAGCTACAGTAGCATAGTAAAGAGAAATGGGAATTGCATTCAGCATCAGTTCTTATCATGATTGTTGTTGCTCTGAATCTTGTCCTGCCACCCTCCCCACCCTTGCTGCAGACCCCAGCAAAATGTAAGGTAGCAGCAGAAGGTGGAGAAAACAGCATCCAGGAGTTCAAACCCAATCCTGTTGGAGCCCACAGCTGCTGGGCATGGAACCACTTACCTAGCCATAAGTGCAGATCAGACTGTCAGACTGTTGTAACGGATGATCCCTGACCCGGGAGGGTTACAAGGATGGGGTTGGTGGGAGAAGGAAGAGGGACAACACCAGCTGTCATTTTCCACATAATAACTCACAGCAGCCTGTTAAGAACCAATAGGGAGAATTAGGACTTCAGGATGTCATTTGTTGGACCTTTCTGCTTTCTCCCACTCCTGCACATGGTGCTCACTTCCTTTCCCATCTTGGATCCTATTCATGTCCAAAGCAGATCCTGCCCTCCAAGGCCAGAAAGGGCTGCAAAGGAAGCTGGACTGCTGGCTGTTTTCCTGTCCCTGCACCCAAGGAATCTCTGGTTGATTTAAGCAGAGAGGTCTCACCTGGAGCTCTGTATCTATGAACAAATAAGGTGTGGCAAAATATGAGCTGCATGTCTCACTCTTATTTCCTTTGAGGAACAGATTGCAGTCCCAGAATCTTCCCCAGAAAGCTGCATCTGGATCCAGACTTGGCATCCTCAGCATGTAATGGCCTGACCCCAGCCTTTTCCCCCAGAAACAATTCAGATCCTGGAAAGCTTTGTGCTTTGGGACTCTTTCTAGGATTTCTTCTGTGCAGGAATCCCTTGGCCTTCATGTAACTAATAAGGGGTGAGGAAAGCCCCAGCCAGGCTTTGGGAATGTGCAGATTGTCACAGCTGAGCTGCACACTGGAAGCAGGCAGCAGCCCCTCTTGGCAAGCTCAAAGGGAACCTCAGCATTAGCTGTGCCCAATGGAATGGCACCAAGCCTGCCCTAGCCAGGCATTGCATTTTGCCTGCCTCTGAGGCCTTCACACTGCAGGCTGTGCTGCTTTCAGCTGAGCCTGAGACTGTCTCAGCAAGGCTAGGCAGTGGGGCACGCTGAAACTGTTGTGAAATAACCTACAGTCCCAGCCTGTGTGTGCAGATACCCTCCAGCCTGGCTAAGAGAAGGGTGTTTTTTCTCTCTCTTTTTCCCTCCAGCTGGAATGAAATGTGAAATCTTCTCATAAACCCAAACTGAGAGATTCTTGTTTTCTTGAAGGACACAGGGCAAAGACTTGAATTTCTTCTCGCAGCCAACACTGAGGGAGTTTCCCTCCTGGAGGGAGGGTGCTTGCCAGCCTCCTGGGGTGTCAAGAGTGCCTGGATAGGGCAGCACCAACTGCTGTGTCCCACTGCCTGGGGATTCATCCCCTTGCTCTCCAGCAATGTCTCCACACCACCCTGGTCTCCCATTGTATGACCTGGGCTGTGTGGTTCCTCTCTTGCCCTGTCCCAGGAAGAAAGGCACAGTTCTTCTGACATGCCAGCTCTAGGCTTTATTTGAGAACACCGCTGTTCAGGGAAGCTCAGAAGAGATCATATCCTGCTTTCATTAAATGTTTCAGGAACTGCTATATATCCACATGCTTAGAAATATTAACAAATTGGCCTATAGCATGTCTAGCTAGGGACAGAAATTACATTTTGTATGTTTAGCAGAAAAATCTACCACTAAAGTAGCTCCTTTTCAAAAAAATATGATTTTAAAAAGTTGGCTGGTGTGAGGTTAATGAAAAAGATTCCCTGCAGTAGACATTCTGAAAGACTAGAATATACACAGATGGGATGGGTCTCTTGTTTCATTTTCATTTCCTTTTGCAGTCATTTTGCATTTGAAGAAGTTAATTTGGGCACTGCAAGCCAGAGTCAGCTGCGTAGTCACCAGGGTACCTGGGGCTCTCCCCATGCACAAGTCGGGTCGACACCGAGCTGCTTAGAACCACCCAGTCTCTGGTAGAGGTGATTTTTTTGTTTTGTTCTGTTCATTATGTTCTACCTGTTTCAGAAGAAAGGGTTTCTTAAGTTGCTCTGAACTGAGACAGCGTGAAAAGTAAATTGTTTGCTCTTTCACTTGAGACTGAGCCCAGAGTTTTGTTTGCTTAAAGTGTTCAAATGAGCTTCAGGTTTGGCAATGTGGCCAAATACCATGATCTGTATTTCTGTTTAACAAAAGCAAATTATTTTCCACTCCCTGTATCTCTTACCCCTGCTCAAGATAGATAGATGTGTTTCTGTCCAGCTGCTAGCAAATAGCAAACTTTGTTTCCACCTCCCTGAGCCCCTCACCAGCAGCCATATAGCCTTCCTCTCTCTTTTCTTTCCATTTGACAGCCACGTGTGTAGGATTTCAGGCAGATGCTCCTCCAAAGCCAGTGCCTCTGAGTAACTCGGGTCCTTTCTGCACATCATGATGAGATACAAGTAGCAAAAATAAACTCTGCCTTCTTAGCATCTCCTCACCCTTCTAGCTTTCCTCAAGAAGCAGAAGTCTTCCCCTTTGCTTGTGAAGACTGTGCACCCCAGCAGAGAGGAATGTCTCCACTGCTGGCAGGCATCAGCCTGATACAAGCTGATCTGAGCTATTGACAATTGGAGCTGGAAGTTAAGCAAGAAGCCCGTTTGTCTGGGCTCCTCCATAGAAGAGCTGCTGCTGTGACACAGATGCAGCCTCATGACACTTGAAGGGGTTAACATACCTGGAAAGTGAGTTTTCAAATTAATTCCTTTTCCTCTTGGCCTCAACACAGGGCAATGCTCTATTAGACATGACCTTTCAGTGGAATAGGATCCAGAAATCAGAGTCCCCTCCTTCTTCACATCCATGCATTAATCTAACAAAAGTGAAAAGGTGTCAGGAAGGCTAAGAGTAACTGAACAGTTCTTGTTCCAGTGCAGAATAAAATACAGACCCTTCAGAAGTGGAAGTAACATGGTTACTTCTGAACTCTAGGTATGGCAGGCATACAAAACAACCCCGAAACATGGACGTTGACAGATTGAGGTACTGAATTTAATGTTTTAGAAAGTAATAAAATAAAATAAAAATTAATTAATTCATCATTTTGGTAAGACAAACAAGAGGGAAATTATCTCCCTAGAATATGTTACATTTTCCCTCCTGAAACAGATTTGCTCAAATGACTTTAAAATGTGAAAGTGTCCCCTTGCCCCATTTCCATTGCTGCCTGGGGAGGGTTTCCACATCCATTCCCCTCGCTCAAAATGTTTCATTAATCTTGTCACCTTGGTCCTACCCTGTCTCATGAGGTAATGGATGGAGCCCAAGTAGACATGAAGATGTGCCATCCAGGAAACCAGACCAAAACTGGTATGTTTAAAAAGGTGTTTGAAGAGAACACAGGCTGAGGAGGGAGAGGGAGCAAAGGATGTTTTTCAGCCAATGCCTTCCTTCCCCCTTCTTCTCACAGCTGCTTGCTGTTGCCCAGCAGCCCAGAGAAAGCAATGTATATATATATATATATATATATATATATATACACACACACACATATATGGGTGTATGTATTTCTTCTTTGGTGGGGGGTGGGAAGGAGGCATGATAGCTAAATCCTCACGGCACATCTGTCTTTGGGTCCTCATGGGAGCCACAGCTGTGTGAGGAGGGGAGAGCAAGAGGAAAAGGGGTGGGAGGAGCGGTGTCCAACTTCAACTTTCTAGAGATGGAGTTATTTTAAGCAATATCTGTGAAACAAGAAAACATGTGTTCTCTGCTCTGCAACGCGCTGGGCAAGGCTCGAACGCCAGCCTGGGTTGCCCAGGGTTGCAGGCCCCGCCAAAGCAAACAGAGAGCTCTGAGGTGGGTCTGAGGCAAAGCTGGGCAGCAGCGAGGGGTGGAGTGCCCAACTGGCAAACAGGGGCTGCAGTGTTGAGTGCCCCCTGGCATTCCCCTACAGCACTGCCACTGGCAAAGCTTCTCTGGGGCATGGGTGAGGGATGCAGGCTCGCCTGCTGGGCACGAGCTTGGTGTGCCTTGCAGACTGGGTTTGTCTGGCCTGAGCTGGGCACTTGGGACAGTGAGGGCAGTGGTGACATGTTGCACCCTGTTGTGGTGCTGCACAGGCCTCTGCACCCTGTTGCCTGGGCTAGCAGCTCACGCCATCACGTTGTGATGCCTCTTCTGCACCTATAAAAAACAGCTCACACAGTCCCTGAGAGGAAAGCATTTAACTGCAGGGCACAGGGCTGGGGCTTAGTTTCCTCAGAGGGAAGAGGTCATTCAGTTGTATCTCCAAAGGACAGGTGTGTGAGTTTTCAAGTGAGTTTTTTTAGATAGTCTCAGCCAAGTGTGGCCAGCAGGTCGAGAGAGGTGATCCTCCCCCTCTACTCAGCCCTGGTGAGACCCCACCTGGAGTACTGTGTCCAGTTCTGGAGCCCCTATTACAAGAGGGATGTGGAGGTGCTGGAACGTGTCCAGAGAAGGGCCACGAGGATGATCAGAGGGCTGGAGCACCTCTCCTATGAGGACAGACTGAAGGAGTTGGGGCTGTTCAGTCTGCAGAAGAGAAGGCTCCCAGGTGACCTAATTGTGGCCTTCCAGTATCTGAAGGGGGCCTACAGGAAGGCTGGGGAAGGATTTCTCAGGATCTCAGGTAGTGATAGGACTAGGGGGAATGGAATGAAGCTGGAGGTGGGGAGATTCAGGCTAGATGTGAGGAGGAGGTTCTTCAGCATGAGAGTGGTGAAACCCTGGAATGTGTTGTCCAGGGAGGTGGTTGAGGCCCCATCCCTGAAGGCGTTTAAGCCCAGGCTGGATGAGGCTCTGTCCAGCCTGATCTAGTGTGGGGTGTCCCTGCCCATGGCAGGGGGGTTGGAACTAGATGATCCTTGTGGTCCCTTCCAACCCTGAATGAAACTATGAAACTATGAAAGAGGGGCATTAAGCTCCATTGTCAGTAAAAATAAACCACCTCTTTCTGGGAAAGGAACAAATACCCACACACACAAGGGAAGCTATTGTACTGGTTTTGACTAGGTGGAAAATGATGCTTACCCAGCACCTTGCGGAGAAAAACTGGTTTAAAAGGAAAGGATTCACATCTGCCAGTTGCCAGTAGTTTTTGGAGTGTGCTCACATGCTGCTGAAGCTCTTGGGTCTCAAAGATGCATATGAGGGGGAAGAGGAGGCTGGAGATTTGAGAAAGCAGTGGCAAAATTGTCACCCTCTCTTCCTTCCTGGCTGCATTCTTGGAGCCACACAAGGACATTTTCATGCATTGGGGGAACTATCAGGGAGAAAAGCAATAATCCCTACAGAATTTGCTACTTAAGGCTACAGATCTCCAAGTATTGCACCTATCAGGCAGACAGATACACAGACAGATAGATAGAGCTGATAGGTTCAGCAGCAGGTGAGCTTGGTGGGACTTCCTGTGAAGTGTAGGCTGAGGAATATGGCTGTGTGTGTTCAGATGGTTTTTGTTCCCTACATGACTATTTCACATGTGAATTTGTGGAGTGCCCACAACTCGGAGCCAGTGGGGAGCAGCAGGTACTTGGCATTCCTGAGAATTAGCCCCAGGATGTGTAAGTATTGCATTAAGTCTCCTTAGCATTTTGCAGATTTGGCTGATTTTCAAGTTCTTTAAAGCATGACAACATCCATTTGTCCCATTTTCCCCACTGGTATGGGTGTGTGCCCATGATGGGAGTGCTGCTATAGGAATTTACCTCAAACCTGACTTTTAAATGCAGCCTCTTGTTTTCCCAGGGCTATTTGTTTATGTGAAAGGCTTTGTTATGGCAGGAGGCACCAGTGTGTTTGAAATTTTGTCACACAGTAACTAATTTACCCTCATTGCACCAAGCTACTAGATAGGTTAACATTATCCCCACATGAAAGCAGGAGAGGTGAGGAATAGAAATTAACCCATGAGGGGCCTGAGGAGACGGTAGGAGAGCCAGAAAAGGAACCCACATCTCACAGAATGAACAGGCTAATGCCTTAACCACGAGTATCTTTCCTAGGGTTTTATTTGTTGCCTTTATCTTTTCTGCCTGATCACTTAAGACAAAATGACCTGTCCCTAGATAACACTGGAACTATAACTATTAATTCTCTTGTCCTACCCTTAAATTGTAGCCTTGTAAGCATAGTAACTTGTGTGAAAAAGACTTCTAGAGATCAAGAAAAAACAGATAAGGACCAACTGTGGAGAAGGCAACAACTATGGAGGGAAAGAACCTTTGGAAGTATCTGTGGGGGATTCAGCTCCAAATACTTCTCACCATTCAAGATTTTTCTTGTGACTTCCCTTCGTGCCCCTTGGAGGAATAAACATGGCATCACAGAGCATTTGTTTTAATCCTCACCTATAATGACAAGTGTGTCCAGCAGATCATGGTAGGATTTTCTCCCTCTGTACTCTGCCGTGGTGAGACCTTACCTGGAATATTGCATCCAGTTCTGGATTCTCCAGTTCAAGAGGAACAGGGATCTACTGGAGAGAGTCCAACAGAGGGCTATCAGGATTACTGAGGGACTGGAGCACTGCCCTGTGAAGAGAGGCTGAGAGACCTGGGGCTGTTCAGTCTGGAGAAGATAAGACTGAGAGGGGATGTAATAAATGTTTCTAAATATCTGAGGGCTATGTGTCTAGAGGGAGGGGACAGGCTCTGCTCACTTGCACCCTGTGATAGGACAAGTGGCAATGGGTAGAATTGGATAGATCTTCTCCTTTCGCATCATTAGTTTTCTGTCTTTGCCTCAAAATACAGCTTTGTTTTAGTTTTCAAGTGACCTGAAAGAGCTGAAGAAAGCCTAAGGTTGGTGGTTTCTCTGTAGTCTTTGTAAGCGTGAGGAGTACAAGACTTTATACACCCTGCTGTCACCTCAGGCTAATTTTGCAACTGTTTCATCGTGCCAGCCCATCCCAGACCTGCCAAACATCACAGTCTCGGCTTGAAGATGCACTCAGCTGGCTCCTGTCTCACAGCCCTTCATTGCAGGGCCGCCACTTCACTTAGCACCACATCACAGCCCTTTGGCTCTGGGAGCCTCTTACACCGGATGGAGTCAGCTGGCCTGTCAAATATCCAGTGTGGGATCTGCGCTTCCAAGCAACAGTGATTCACCTACCAAGACTGTGTCCCTCTGGCTCTGTAATTCTAGTCTCTCCCAGGGAATGTGCATAGAGAAAACCACCTTTTGTGCAAGGTGCCTTTAGCCATAGCAAGAAAAGCCTGGTCTGCACCTGTTTCTGTTGTGCTTTCACTTTGCAGGAGCCTGGGCTGTGTTTAGGAGTCTTACTGTGCATTGCTCACTGACAGAGCCTGTGATTGTGAAATTGAGCTGCACAGAAGAGTGCATGCAAGCTGAAGTAACCTTCCTTAGAGGAAAAAATGGGGTCCAGGTTATTTTTGGGTCTTGAGGAAAACACAGTCATTTGCCTGAGAGCAATGGTTCCCAAAGACACATGGCTCTGGTTTCAGAACAGGCAGTGGCTGTCATATACATGCATGAGCAGGAGGAGACAGGGAGTACATCAGCTCCTTCACAAATGCCTTCCCATATACTGCACGCTGACTGCTCTCCTATCAGTGCGACTCTGCTGTGGGGGTTTTCATAGCAGCCATAGAACAGCTGCTGGCATTCTGCAATGATGTAACTTGGGTGGAAATTTCTTACTAGCCATTTGATCTAAACCAAGCCAGCTCTTAGCTGAGATAAGGCACTCTAGGTACATATTCCATTGGGTAATCCAGCAGATGTGCTGTCTTCAGATCACTACAATCCTGGTTTCAGCCTGCAAGTAGCTGTCAGGGGGCATACCCAGCGCAGCACCTGTGGGATGCAGCCCACTAATTCACTTGCAAAGTTTATCTTAGCATCTAACCACCAGATAAAATAGTTGCCTTCGCTTAGGGAAATGTAGGGCTTAGACATTGTTACTGTGCTAGCAGCTGTGATGTCATGGATGAGAGTAGCTACAACACATTTCCTCTTGAAACCAAAGTTCTAGAGAAAGTATTTGTAGAACTGATATAAATGTAATTACTGGGTTCAGCTAAGGCCTTTAATGGGCATATTTCACAGGATCACAGAATGTTAGGAGTTGGAAGGGACCACAGGAGATTATCGAGTCCAACCCTCCTACCAGAGCAGGACCATAGAATCTAGCACAGGTCACAAAGGAATGCATCCAGATGGGGCTCAAAATTCTCCAGAGAAGGAGACTCCACAGCCTCCCCAGGAAGCTGGTTCCAGTGCTCTGGAACCCTCGCAGTGAAGAAGTTCCTCCTCACGTTGTGGTGGAACCTCGCATGCTATAGTTTCTATCCATTGCTCCTTGTCCTATCACAGGGTGCAACGGAGCAGAGCCTGTGCCCTCCCTCTTGACACCCAGCCCTCAGATATTTATAAACATTTATTACATCCCCTCTCAGTCTTATCTTCTCCAGACTGAACAGCCCCAGGTCTCTCAGCCTCTCCTTATAGGGCAGTGCTCCAAGCGCTCAATCATCCTCACAGCCCTCCACTGGACTCTGTCAGACAGTCCATTAAACTCGATAAGCCTTTCTTTATGATACAGAAAGCAAAGAATTTGGTATCCTTTGATAGTCAGTACAAGGTTTGTTACAGACAGAAATGGTGGGAAATTCCTCATTTAGGGCCTACACAGATTGTAGTCCAACTTGTATGGCTGTGAGCAGCAAGTGACTTGACTGTTACATGTAAATGTTCCAAGATGTGGGAGAGATGAGCATGTCTTATGCTTGTAGCTGAACTCTTTAAAAAGGAACCAAGAATCCACCCATGTAGGTCCCTGGTCATTTATGAGAAGCCCAGTCAAAGAACCTTCCATCCCATTAAAAACACACACCCCCCTCCCCCCGAGCTCTGTGATTGGCAGCAAGCAACCTGAAGGCAGCAGGTAATGCTGTCCTTCGGCAGGAACAGTTCATGCATAGTTAGCAGGGCTGGAAAAATAGAGCATAATGAGTTTTTTGTGTCTGGGTGGATAATGAATGTTTTTTTAATATCTACAGGGCTTTTACAGGTGAAATTTGAGCCAGAAGTTGGCATTATGCCAAACCCAGCTCGACTCCCCTCTCAGACTGGCTGCAAGGCACAATCATATTCTCTGTTCCTTCTCTCCCCTTTATCTCTTGAAAGGATAATTCCTGACAATTTACATTAACGGGCAGACCTGGGATGGGGAGTGCTAGTAGGGGGCTTGCTTGCTTACTTTCTGGAAACTGATTAACTTGAGATCTTCTGTCTCCTCTCAGGAGCCATTTAGACCTCATTTACTTGACAAAAAGAGGTGGGAACCAAACGAGTCTATTACTTGCTCTCTAGGCTATCTAAACAGGCTAGGGCAGAACATCTCACTCCTTCAGGCTCTGTTTTGCAAAGCTCCCCTGACTGGCTTCTGAGCAGATGATACCACGGTCAGAGCTAGGGGTGGAAGTGGTAATGTGGAGAAAGAGGGATATTGCTTTTCAGTTTCAATATAGGTGCTCCCTGCCAAGGTCATGTTGTGTTGTTCTGGGCTGCTGTTGGACATGCAGCCAAAAGCAATTTCCTTCTGAGACAGAAGCTCACAAGAGGTTGCAGGCACACAGTCTTCACGTAAGGATGTCACAAACATGCATGGATACTCTTGTTGGCTACAATGGATGTGGTGCTCAAGGCAGTGCTTCAGATGCTCCCAAGGACTTTAAAGAACTGACCTGGCAAGAGTATGCCTGGAGCAGGCACTGCTCTGTTCTTTGTTCCTCTGGTATGGCATGCACGGTGGTGTACAGGAACTGTGTTCTCTGCCAGAAAGCAAAGAAGGCTCCTAGAAAACCACCCACTGCCAGTGCTTCACAGTGAATGCTACTCACATTATCCCTGGCACAGAAACTTAGGCAGCCTGGAAACAGACATTATGACAGAAAAATAATGGCTCAGCATTTCTGCCTCAGTGGTACAATGAGTTTATTTTCATTGTGCAATGGGTTGAGCAGGAGAGGTAGGGCTGCTGAGCTGTACTTTACCCAGTGTATTCTCACAGGAAGGTTTTGAGCCCTTTGGATGTGCCAGCTTGACAGGAGTGGCATGGTGCCTTCTGCCATGTGCTGCCAGCCTGCTGCTGACATCCACATTCATGGCTTTGCTCAGAGTCTCCTCAATACCTCTGCCTCTCCACAGCAGCAGCAGAACAGCCTTTGCTGCCATTAGAAAAAGATAATCAAGTGCTGCATGCGGTTGCTTCCTTCTTTCTGTACCAGCAGTTCTGACATTTGAAAGCCTCTCTCCCAGTATTCAACCTCAGTTAATCTTTCTATTTTACCAGAGGGTTTAGTCACCTCAAAGTCATGTTTTATGAGATGGGTGGACTCTCCTGGGGGTGTTGGAACATCACTATGAACGTGACACAGAATATGGCTGCTTTGAGACTGGTTCAATGCAAGGAACATGAGCTTGAACCTCAACCTCAGGTCAGAAAGTGTTAATAACTAAGTTACTTTCTTTTTAGCTCCTAGTGGGCTTATGTTTTTCTGAGATGTTAAACCAGTTAGTAACCTCTGTGTAGGAAAGCCTGAGGTTTCAAACACCAAAGGAAAGCTTCTCCTGTATTGGCAGGGTTGTGTGTATCTGTACACAAACTATCCCAAGTCTTTGACAAACTCTAGCTGCTAATCCTTCTCTTTCCTGTCCTAGCTAATAGAAATCAGGCGATCCCTATGCATGTCCAGCTCTGGGTGGGGTGCTGCCTTTGTGGTCTGAAACCCAGTCAGTTTGCTGTCTTGATATGGAAGGCATTCAAAATGGATGGAAACTCTGTTTCTGACCCATATGTCTGGTTCAGGAAGAAGGAAAAAATTTTGAGCCAGATCCCCCTAACAGCCTGGAAAGCAGCTCAGAGGTCACTGCCTTCTGAACCGTGTTACGAATTTTTATTTAAGCTCATTTGGCTTTGACCTCTGTGTCTCCCGGCTTGCATCACAGGGAATGAGGTTTTATTTTATCATCAGGGTAACCAAGATGTCTAGAGTAAATAAAGGAGCCAGCATACAGAAAAACAGAAGTATCTGCTAACCTATTGGCCCACCATTTTCTGAAATCAGTGGGGAATTTTGATGTTGGAGATGGGAAAGCCCTGTTAAGTAATCTTATCTATCCCACTGCCAAAGCAGTTTCAACTGTGGAATATTATTAGCCAAGGCGCTTTTCAATCTCAAGCTTGGTGTTTGAAGTGAGTTGATTGTATCTACATCAGATAACACCACAGGAGAACAGCCAAAGATGACCGCAAAGCCAAAACACTTGCTTGCTTCTCCAGAGCCTTGTTTAGGAAGTTCACCTGATGAGGTGGTGGCAGGTGGTGAGTAGTGGCCTCATGAGTAGGTGTTATCCTAAACAGTGCTGGTTAGTAGTAGTGGATTTTACAGTAACTGGCTGAGTATGAAAGGCAAAACCACTTAGCAAACAAGATAATGAAGCTAGAAATGGTTCAAGAGGAGCATAAATAAGACACAAACAAAACTTGATGACTGAACAGAAGCCAAATACAGTGCAATGAGGATTTGGTTTATTTCACATCAGTTAAAACTTCAGCTGAACCAGTGAGCAATTGCAGTCGTGGAAGCTTCACAGCAAGGAAGATTGCGCTAGGAAAGCAATTCTGGCTCCAAGGTCTGGGGGTGTTCAGCTCAATAACTTTGTCTGCATTGTTCTTACTAGGTTTGTTCATTCTTGGTGTTTGACAGCTGGATCCAGGCTTTTCTGTTTGACATTGTGTGTTTTATTTCACATGAATTTAGAGCTGTTTTGTCATAGACACTGACTTCTCTTTATACCTATGAGGTAGGCATCAGCTCAGTAATTTTCCCATAGCTATCCTGCCAGGACATCCTAGTCCCAAGAACAGAACTGATTGCCCATGTCATTCATCCTCAAGCCAACAAGTCCACACAACAATTTCAGAGATCCTTACATTTAAAGGCCTAAAACGTATTATGCTGTACATTTACTATCATCTGCAATGTGGGATGTGAAACTACAAAAGGGATGTGACCAGCAGTAACTTCTGCACAGGTTTTTCTACCTCTTTCTCCACTCTCCTTCCCAGGCAGCAACCACAATTATAATATAATGTATCAATGTCATGTAAACACTGCTGAGAAACTGCATTGGTCATTACACCAATTACCACTAATTGTATAGGGGCTTCATTTTCCTGTGCAGCAGTGATGGAGACCTCTCCAGGTTTTCATTTGCATCATAATTTCCAGGAAGAGGAAAGCCTGTTAGGCTGACAGCTTGTCCAACAAGCTGTCCAACAATACAGAGAGAGTGCCAGAGAAGACTCTGCAAGAGCTGGTGCCATTGTTGTTCACAGGCATCTCAGGGACATGTTTCCTCTGTGCTGGCACTTCCAAGAGGAGGAATAGTCCCTGAAGGAAACCTTGGAGGGCTACCAGATTCCACCAGATTGTAGGTATGATGATAAAAGGCAAATGAAGGAGAAATTTGTACTCTTTAATAAAAAGTCAGAAATAATTCATAAACAGAATGTCATAACCCTACACAGTATCCATGGGACAGAAGGTAGAAAGCTCTGGGTGGCTTTTTAAGCTCATGTGTGGAAGGAAATGGATATTAAAAGGTTCTTTGTCAAGAAGGAAAAGCTCTTCACACCTGGAAACACGAGAAGGGTTGCTGTATAGCTAGTTGCTTACCTGCTCATGTAAAGGTGCTTGAAAAGCACATTGGTGAAGCTGTCGTGTTTCTTTCAGAACTAGCATAACTCTCCTGACTTCAACCAAAAGCTATCCCAAAATCTTTAAATGCAAAGATTACAGCAACCTAAGTAAGGAGTAGGTCTAGCTGTAGGGCATATAGCTTACACCTCTGCTGAGATGAAGAAAAGTGCTCTTGGCTTTAAGGGGCAAAGGAGGAAACAGAAAAATATTAACTGATTCTGTAATTCCCAGAGACTTGGTTTCTTGTTCCTGCCAAGCAGGAATTCTTCAGCTACATTATTCCTTTGCCATCCATCCCAGTTTTCTTGGCTCTAGCCAGATAGTACATAAAATTATTTTATTCCTAGTTCTCCCATTTAGGTTTGCCTTCTAGCTGGAAAGAATTGTCTCCTGAAAACAGATTTGCTTAAAATGTTTATGCACTTACATGCACAGAGGTGTTATGAAATATTGCATTTAGTAGCTATTGTAGTGATACAGGCATAAGAAGGTGTCTTGGAGGCATCTGGCTGTCATGCACAATTTCCAGTATTGCACCAAAGTGAGAAGCTATTGTCACCTACTTGCTTCTGAGCCTGCTATATGGCTTAGGTTATGCACTCTGATGATAACAGATCACAGAGAACATCAGATACCCAACATAATCAGGTGTATTAAGCCCTGATAAAGGATCTCCTAGGGAGCAAAGCATCTCCAGGGTAGGATTACAGTCTGAGTGGGTTTTATTATTAAAAATAAATGGTACATTATAGGCCCCATATGTTCCTGATTTCACTGATTTTAAAAATAGAAAGTGAAAGCTCCCAGCTGGGGGCACAGCTGCTGCTAAATGCTACTAGAAATCGTAGCTGGGAGTGTCAGTTGTAAATGCAGCAGGCTGCAACTGAAGTGGTGGGAGAGTTTTGTTTCCCCTTAGTCTACAGCTGGATCTGGGAGGGAGGGGAAGTCTTCCGCAGTGCCTGAAGAGTCAGCTTCTCTGAGGCAGATGTAGGCATGTTTAGCTGTAAGATTCTCAAATATTGACAGTGCTTAGCCAAAACTGTACTTCCAGGAACCTTCTGTTATTGTTACTGACTTCTTTAAAAATGATTCAAGTTTGAGCATTTCAAAAAAGTGCACCAGTGAGGACTGTCAGGATGGAGCTGGGCTGCAGACTTCATGACAAGCAGGTGATGTTGAGAAGAGGAAGGCCAACTTGTGAGGACAGCTGAGGGCAATTTTAATGATTTACAGGAACAGTGAAGGGAAGAATGGAAGTCAAAGGAAGAATGGAAGTGAAGAGAGGAATGGAAAGTGGATGTGTTGTGCCTTTTTCGCAAGTGCCAGCACCTTCTCTCAGCACTGATGTGTCGGGAGAAGACTGTCCTGTATGGGCTGTTGGGAGGGACAGCCTTGGAGATCAAGCATCTCCTTTCCCAGAAGAGAATAGCTCGCACTGAGTCCCTGTAGAAAAGCCTATCCTCTGCTCACTTGTGCTTTGGTTGCATTGTTTAAAATGCACCTATCTGTAAAGACTTATAAATACCAAATTCAGCTTCTTTCCAGTCTTCTGTACAAAGTGGGAGGCTTTTGTATAAATAGACTTTAAAATGCAAATGTAAACAGTCTTTTTGCCTTTCCCCTTTTAAAAAGGAGAAAGACTGAAACTGTGGAAAGTGTTTTTAGCCTGCTGGTGAGGCTCTGTGCAGGGTCTGTGAAATGAGAGACTCCAAGGAGAACAGTTTCTACACAGCTGCTGCCTCCTGAGCTTTCATGTCTGCAGTACTCCTGACTTGTACAGCGGGGAAAATAAGTAATGCTATCTTGTTTAATCATGCTGTCTCCTACCTTGCTTAGCATTTAGTGACTGGACTGGACCACCTAACTCGAAGAGCTGCTTTAAAGGCAAGTCTTTGATGGCAGACCCCGGATGTGGGCATTTTTGAAGCAAGGGCACCCTCTGATGGAAACGGGAAGGGGAGAGCAGCCGAAAGCAGCTGCATCAGGGAGCGCACATTTTCTCCTCTCTGAGTACGTATGCTAACCTTTGTGCAAGAATCAATTCCTCTCCTGTTCTCAAAGGAGTGGTTCCATATTCTACACTTTTTAACGTGAAAGGAAGAATTTTTTTTTTCACTGCAGATCAAAGCTTACAAAAAAATAACCACCTTCTGCTCAGCATCAAAAAACACTTCACCAACCTAAAAGCTAAATAGCATCTTGGCATCTTCTGATCCCAGCTGCAAGCTAGCACAGGCGCAGTGGCTGCCAAGGAGGCCAGAGCCCACCTTTAGCTTGTTTCTGTTTAGGTTAGATATTTTTCTTCCTGCAAACTGCATCAGTAGCAAATTGGCTTCTCCTGAGCTGCTGCTGGTGCTCTAAGGGAGCAATAATAGTCACATGGCATGGGAGGACACAGTAGTTGCTATTCTGTGGGTACTTATTCTTGCATAATTAATCTAAAGAATTCTTTCATGTTAACCAGTGTAAGTGTTCAGTGTGATTTTTTTAATCAGATCACTAAGGCTATGTTAGCAAGTCCTTGCTTATAGACAGAAATGTTTCACAGGTGGCAAAAAAGCTGAACAGAAAGGCAGTCATACGCTTTGAGGAGCAAGTTTGTCCTTGTGGCCCTGGTTTCTATGTTCTTAGAGTATCAGAGTACTATTGCAGGGTGCCACTGCACATGCTTCCATTTAATCATTAGCAATCTGATCTTGCCCTGAGCACCCACAGGCCTGTGTGACACAAAGGATGTGCAAGCTCTCTGAAACCACATCAGACAGAAGCTGTGGGCGATGTCCAGGCATGCTGGCTGCACCTACTGCATGGAATGTGCTCCATCATCTCCTGAGAAAATCTGGTGAGTCAAATCAGGCCAGCAGCACATCTCAGCTGTCTGCATCTTCTGTTTCTTCTGCGTTACTGGTCAATAGAACAAGGAACACTGATTGCCTCAGCTCCAAACCCTGCACGTGTAAATAAGTCAGCTCTGTGTCTCTATCACAGCCTCCACGTGAACACTGATGGAGTATTGTAGTTAAGACTGCAGAACAGTTTTTGCTCTAAGTCCAGTGTTTGCTCTTGCTCCCGAGTTTCTGAAAGGTTCTACTTTCTAGACTGAAATTTTCCATCACTGTGCTCAGCCAATGGGTTTTGGGAGAAAGTCTGAGGAGAATCCATCTGACCATTCTGTGAAAATAGAAAACAAAAGAAAGCTTCTCTGGAAAATGATTTAGAAACAGAATGATTTGCATATCCAGTGAGGAAAACAGGAGCAGAAAATATGACTTTGATTAGGAAGCTGATTAGAATGTTCTAAGGGCATGACTCTCTGGTCACTTAGATTTACCCTGATGTATCCATCCTGATTTCATTCTTGCCACATCCTGGTTTAGGTGACAGTGGAGTTAGACACTGTTTTACCCTGGCATTGGAGTTTTCTGTTGGCATGTGCTTTGAGTGCCAATGGGTTGTTACTTAGAAGAACATGAGTAAGCAACATGGACGGTCCTTAGCCTTTGGCCTGTGCCATGAGGTGTGGGGGCTGCCCTACTTTGTGACACCACACATCTGCCAAATAAATTGTCCTGTGGAAGGAGTCATTCAAAGCCTGGAAATCCAGAGAAGGTACATGAAAAAAAAAGAAGAAAAAAGAAATCCTTTTGGGTGAATTATGTCTAATGCTGAGTTCTCATGCATGAGAAAGTAAAGCTTATTTGGTATGTTCTTGGTGTGTTGATGTTCTGTACATATGCTTATGTTATTGCTAGGTAGTGAGGGACACAAGAGGCAGATAGAAACTCCTGTAGAACAATACTAATTTGTTCACATTTCTACAGATGCCAATAATAGGCACACTAATCCTCATCATCATATGTGTGTGATCCTGAGCAAAAATCCAATATTCAGATGACCCTTACCATAAAGGGTGAGCTTCTCACACTTTTATTTTGCTGTGGTACCTCTCAGGTCACTCACAGAACAAGGCCAGTGGGTGGCTGTGGTATAATCCTTGGCTGCAGCAGACACTGTGGGTCAGGTCTGCAGTGAAGCTGGATTGGGTAACGCTGACGAATTGTAGCAGCTGCAAGTCTGGCTTGCTGCTGTATTTGGGAACTGTGGTGATGGAGGTGACTAATGTGTTGTAGTGTTTCTCAAGCTTTGAGGCTGAACATCCTGAGGAAACTCTGATCTCAGAGCAAACCTGAAGGAAGTGCCTTGTGTATGTTGTGGGAGAGGAAAGCTAGGAGGTGGATGAGAAGGAAAGGATTTTTTAGGGGATTTCTAATGCTCAAGACTTGGCAAAACCAGATCTTGGGACAAGCTCACATTAATAAACAGAGCTTGTTTTGCTGAGTCTAGAGAAAAACTGTCTTAGTGAAAAAGAGGTGGAAAAGCGGTGAAAAAGCTCTTCTGTTAGAATTTTTAAGTTTTCATAAAGAGAAGAATAAAACCAAAACCAAACAAAACCCCAAACAGGCAAAAGTTCATATTTCCACATCTCTTCTTTCTGCATTTTGTCTCCTAGTCTATAAACAAATGAGCCTTCTCTGGAGAAGCTAGTTGGTGTTTACATCTTTGGACCAGGAACTGTGTCATGAAATTACTCCATGCAGCTAACCCTTACTGTGGGGATCCTGGGCCAGAGTCTTTGGTGTGGCTGAGCTCTCTTATCCTGTGGACAAACTGAACAGACAATTGGGCTGCAGGACTTTTGGAACTCCTTGCTGCTTCATTTGGCTGCTTCAAAGTTATCAGCACAGTTAGTCCTATGCAGTGGGAAGACAAGGGGAATAAAACACCAGCATTTGGTTTACCTGGAGCAGGCAACTTGCTTGGGTCAGTGAAAGCGAATCAGGCAAACTCATTTTGCATGCACTTTAGTATGCATCCATCATGCACTTTAAGAATAGCATCCAATTTATACCCCAAGAGTTTCAAACCTGGAAATGTCAAGAAACACTGTAGGTCAGGAGAAGATGGGAGAGACATGAAGGGCAAGATTCAGTGTGACTTAACACATTAACTGCTCAGCCACTACGAGCGGCTCAAAGTTCACCAGTTGTCCCCCTGAGCTGCGTGCTCAAGATGCAGCTCAAGGGCAGAGCGAGGCAAACGCAGCCTTTCGCTGGTACCAACGAGAGTGGCCGTTCCCACCTGGCCAGCTTGGCCTTGGGCGCCCTCCTGTGGCAGTTCTCTGGAAGTGTGTTTTCGGCCGGGATAAAACGGTCTCCAGCAGCACGTTGCAGTCCACGTAGAAAACAGCAAAGTTATGAAAGAAACCTGATTCTGTGTACGGTGGGTGTGAGTGTGCGTGTGCGTGTGTACACAGCTACTGAATGCTAGTGAGCAAGCCAAGCACATGTTGCTCATGTTGGGCAGATCATTAAATTTAACCTGACCAACCCCATGATAACTCAGCAAATTGAGCTTAAGCTTGAGTCGTGAAGCCGTTTGCACCTGTGTGAGTCTTGCCTGCTGACTGCAAGCACAGAGCTGTTTTTCCTGTCTATGTGAAAGGTTTGAGGGTAAGGCACCTTCTCTCTGTGCCCAGAGTGTCAAGGTGAACCAGCCAGCAGAGGAAGGCTGAATGCTGTGTGTGAAGTTGGCCCTGCAAAGAAGTCTGATCTGAATCTGATGCGTGGCTTAGAGGATTTATTTGAATCCTCTGAGAAATCCAGGTGGCCTGACTGGGCCTGAGGCCATTCCACATTGATGATGTGGTGAATTTGTGGACGAGGCTGAGAAGATGGGTGCCAACCTGTTGGGTGTCGATGCTGGTACTGCCAAGGGAGTCTCATATGGTCACACATAGCAAAGCACTCCAGGCAAAGCCAAAGAAAACCTCTCTTGAGGGTTCAGGGATTGCTACCCACCCACCAAGTTCACTGAGTGCTCGCAGAATTTACAGCTGCAATAATTACTGTCAAGTAGCACAGAATGGTGGCATGGGGGCATGTTTTGTTCACAGTGTTTTGCATGTTTCTGTCACAGCTTCTTGTGTGGTGGGCTGCCTCTGGGGTTTTCACTGGAGACTTATAGCTATGGCCACCCTGGGTGGATTGTATTTGTCAGCTGAGTGTATAGGAAAAGTAATCCCACCATAAATACTGTTTTCATGTTATTAGTGAATAGAGGGAGGGCAGGACCAATCCCTCTAATTGAAACTGCAAAAGCTAGTCATGAATCCATGCTCTAAGGGTGGTGTCTTCATGTCTGCATTGTTATGCACAAACTGCCGTAATACCTGTATCCTATTAGACACAATCTGTTTTATCTGAGACAAACCTTTATAAATTAGTGGTACTTCACTAAGAGGAAGATTTCAAAAGCATCTCTCTAAAGTCAAGAGTTTGGGAATATTGATGTCCAAAGTTGAAAAACCTGTTAAATTTGAATGAGCAAACACAAAGGCTTGTAAACAGCAGTGACACATATTGCCACATAATGCGGATGCACACACTGGTTAACCAGCACCCACTTGTGTGCAGGTTCCACACCGCATTCTGAAACCCACTTGGTTAAGCTAGAGCTTAAACAAACCTGTTTGCTTATACAAGGTTGCAGCATCCAAAGGGCTGAACCTCAATGTAATTATTGTGTAAGAGGCTGTGTCCAAGAATTGTAATGTAAGGGACCTGCTTTTATCTTAGATGCTTGAAATAATAATATTGAGGTGCAACACTAAGTGATGATGATCGAGTAGAATAAGTTCTCAAATCTTAGCTGCTGTATTAAAGCATATAAAAATTAAAGGATATAAAATTTAATTCAGCCATAAAGACTGAGAGGGGATCTGATCAATGTGTATCAGTATCTGAGGGGTGGGTGTCAAGTGGAGGGGGCCAAGCTCTTTTTGGAGGTGTGCAATAATAAGATGAGGAACAAGAGGTACAAGCTTGAACAGAGAAGATTTCACCTCAATATGAGGAGAAACTTCTTTATAGTAAAGGTGAGGGAGCACTGCAACAGGCTGCCCGCAGAGGTTGTGGAGTCTCCTTCTCTGGACACATTGAAAACCCACCTGGATGCATTCCTGTGCAGACTACCCTAAGTGATCCTGCTTTGGCAGGGGGATTGGACTTGATGATCTCTTGATGTCCCTTCCCACCTCTAATGTACTGTGATACTGTGATATTTTAATCTCTCTGTGTCAATGAACTCAAATCTTTGGTAAAGCTAATTGAACGTAAGATTCTGCCTGTTGCTGTGGATAAACACATGAACAAATATGTACGTACAAGTAGATAAAGAAAAACCTCTTCAATGCTGTTTTATTTTAACTACATTTTAGTTTTTCTTCCTTGATGTCTTCCCTTGCTCTTATGTTAAATATATCTTGAGGAGAAGTTCATGCAGGAAGAAATCCCATGCAAAAGGTCCAGGGATCACTGGTGGTTTGTAGCTAGGGGCTTCAGTGAAACTTAACTAATGCTCAAGCGCCACAGCTGTGGAGTGAATCTGACCTATAGTGAACTAATATGGTAGGTCTTGGTATTTGGGGACTGGCAACAGCTGGCAAGTTAACAGTCACCTTCTGTGCAAGCCTAGGACATTTTTTTCCCAAGCAAAGTTTGACAGGGCTTCCTATTCTGAATTCACACATGCTAATAGCACAATTACATGTCTTGTTTGCTGCCACTGCCTAATTATAAAATGTAATTTTCCTCTCCTAACAGAGAAGAGGAAATAAAAATATTTTTATAAACATAAATCTTGATTATGCAGATTGATGTTTACAAAATTAGGGCTGATGATGCTGCTGTGTAAGGACAACTTTCCATCACACAAGAAAAAAAAAGGAAGCTGTAGCATTAGGACAATAAAGGAAATCCTGTAGAGAGACTAATGGCTCTGAAGAGTTCAGCCAGGAATGCTCCTGATTCCCTTGCCCAGGCAAAATTCTTTCTGAATGGGCTTTTTGACATGTATGCTTCTTTAAAAAAGTCTTCTAAAAATTGCCAAATTTTGTGTCAAGATTTGATGATTCCACATACAAAACAAAATAAAATTTAAGATGAAAATGCTGAGGCCAAGACTTTTAAAAAAAAAAATGTGTAAGCCAGTTGTCAGTTCCATGCAGTGTTGCAGCGACTGAAATTTGATCAAGTCTTTTTGATTTATGCAGTGTCATCTCCTTCACACCATTCCTGAACAATGGTACAATGAAGCTTTGACTTACTATTTCATCAGGGAATAATTACCCCTTTGGTATAACTGTGATCAGACACAACCTTGTTAACTGCAGGATAAAGCCAGAAAAAGCCATTTGGCTTCCAAGAGAAGAAGCTCTGTTGCTCATGCAAGTATCTTTAATAATATTTACTTAGAAATGTAACTTACTGGCAGAGAAAAAGGTAAAATGTTTTCGTTTCTGTATGTTTGTCCCGGCATGAAAGTCCCTCTTTAATGACTTGCTACAGCCAGCTCCCTGCCAAGAGAGGTGAGGAGGGTGGGGAAACAGGCACACGGGGGAGAGCTATTTTAGAAAATATGAAAATGCGTGCAGGGCTCTTTTCCTATTGTTCTTTTGCTGTGATTTTGCTTCTTGAGAGGTTCCAGGACAGGATGGGCTCTTTGCCACTCTCTGTGATGAATGACAAGTCATTTGCCATTGGAATGTGCTGCCCGGGGAGGTGGTGGAGTCACCATTCCTGGAGGTGTTCAAGAGGGGATTGGACGTGGCACTTGGTGCCATGGTCTAGTCATGGGGTCTGTGATGAGAGGTTGGACTCAATGATCTTTGAGGTCTCTTCCAACCTTGGTGATAGGGTGAATGAGGTATCGAGCATGTCTATAGTGCTGCTGTGCCAAGGAGTGCTCTCACCCCAGCTGCAGCCTTGTGCTTCTCATTCTTTGACACTTTGCGTTCCTAGAGACTTCAAAAAGCTCAATGGCTGTTCTCCCACAGTCTGTGCTAAATTCACAGAATCATAAAACCAGAGATTTTTTTTCATTTGAAAAGCCTTGTAAGATCATTGAGTCCAATCACTGACCTAGCACCACCATGGCCACTAAACCATATCCTCAAGTGCCATGTCCACAAATTTCTTGAACACCTCCAATGATGGTGACTCCACCACCTCTCTGGGCAGCCTGTTCCAATGCCTGACCACTCTTGCAGGAGAGAAATTTTTCCTAATATCCAAACTAAACCTCTCCTGGTGCAACCTGAAGCCACTTGCTTTCATTCCATCACCTGATACTAGGGAGAAGAGACTGACCCCCACCTCAGTTAGAGAACAATGAGGTCTTCCCTCAGCCTCCTTTTCTCCAGACTAAACAATCCTACTTCCTTCAGCCACTCCTCACCAGACCTGCTCTCCAGGTCCTTCACCAGCTTTGTTGCCCTTCTCAGAATAGAATAGAATAGAATAGAATAGAATAGAATAGAATAGAATAGAGTAGAGTAGAGTAGAGTAGAATAGAATAGGAGTAAAGTAGAGTAGAATAGAATAGAATAGAATAGAATAGAATAGAATAGAATAGAATAGAATAGAATAGAATAGAATAGAATGGAATGGAATAGAATAGAATAGAATAGAATAGAATAGAATAGACCAGGTTGGAAGAGACCTTCAAGGTCATCGTGTCCAACCTATCATCCAACACCACCTAACCTGGACGCACTCCAACACCTCAATATCTTGTAGTGAGGGGCCCAGGACTGAACCCAGTATTTGAGGCATGGCCTCACCAATACCAAGTATCCTGCACGTGTAGGCTGCCCCTGTGGCCATGATAAATTCCCTGTTCCTGCTGGTCATACTGTTCCCGATCCAGGCTAGGATGCTCTTGGCCACCTGAGCACGCTGCTGGCTCACGTTCATCTGGCTGTCAACCAGCACCCCCAGGTCCTTTTCTTTCAGGCAGCTGCCAGCCACTGTCTCCCAAGCCTGGTGCATTGCTTGGGGTGATTGTGACCCCCAAAATTATCAAGGCTGAGCAGATACTGCAAAGCTCCTCAGTGCCACCAAAACTGCAAGACTGAAGCTCCTTAGACCCTTTCTGAGTTTCAGTAATGCCAGCTCCCTTTGCAGTGGTTTTTAACAGGCTGCCTATTTCTTCTTTTTGTACAACCTGTACTTTCAGAAGCAGTAAGGTATTTGTGGGTGTGTGGCAAAGGGATCTCAAAAGCCCAGACAGAATGTAAACAAAATACAGTTCTTCAATAAAATTCAATAAATATTGGCCAATATAAATCTGAGGAAAAAAAATAGGCTGTGCCATGCAACATTAAACCTTGTGAACTGATGAAATCCCTCACCTTAGCCTTTTTTTCAAAATACTAGAAGAACCAGAGCCTGATGTACACCAACACACAGAGTTTGTGTTAGGAAGGGATGCAGAGACCAGTGTAGTGTACTTGCTCCATATTTCAGAAAGCAGCTTTTTTGTATCTGTCTGTGCACTTAGAAGGTCCAGTCTGTAAACTCCCTATTCTATTGTCAACAGTGATTTCTTTGGAAAATAAACTGCCCTGGCTGCCTCTGGGACCGCTCCCAAATTCAGGTTAGTGCTCACTTCTGGGTAAAAGGTAGTAGAAAATGTGGACCAGCTAAGGTGAATGTGGTTTTTCCTGGGCACATTGAGCACTATGTTGATCCCAGACCTGGCAGTCTCAACACAGAGAGCAGAAGTACAACTGATAGAGCAGCTGCAAGGAGGTGACCACTGCCACAGGGTGGGCAAAGTGGCCCAGAGATGTGGAGCCAGTGGCTGCTTACTCAGACGTAGGTGAATGTTACAGTTCCACTTTTCCACAGTCTACCTTGTTCAGTCCACTGATTTATCTTTATTTTAACAGATGCCCTTCTCATTTCCATAGAATCATAGAACTTTTAGGATTGGAAGGAACCTCAAGGATCATCCAGTTCCAACCCTGCTGCCATGAGCAGGAACACCTCACACTACATCATGTTGCCCAGAGCCACATACAGCCTGGCCTTCAAAACCTCCAGGGATGGGGCTTCTTCCACCTCCTTGGGCAACCTCATCCAGTATCTCACCACCCTCATGGGGAAGAACATCTTCCTTACATTCAACCTGAACCTACCCATTTCTAGTTTTCTTCCATTCCCCCTAGTCCTGCCACTACCTAACACCCTAAAAAGTTCCTCCCTAGCTTTTCTGTAGGCCCCCTTCAGATGCTGGAAAACCACAATTAGGTCTCCTGGGAGCCTTCTCTTCTCCAAACTGAACAGCCCCAACTCCCTCAGTCTGTCCTCATAGCAGAGGAGCTCCAGCCCTCTGCCCATCCTTGTGGCCATTCTCTGGACACATGCCAGCACCTCCAGATCCTTCCTGTAATAGGGGCTCCAGAAGTGGATGCAGTACTCCAGGTGGGGTCTCACCAGAGCAGAGTAGAGGGGGAGAGTCACCTCCCTCGACCTGCTGCCTATGCTTCTGTTGATGCAGCTCAGGATGTGATTGGCTTTCCAAGCTGCAAGTGCACACTGGCGGCTCCTGTTGAGCTTCTTACCCACCAGCACCCCTAAGTCCTTTTCTTCAAGGCTGCTCTTAAGCAACACTTTGTTATTTTTTACTCCCATCCTTTTCTCACCTGGTTTGGAGGTACAACTTCTCTTATCACCTCCAGGGCCTCACAGACATGAAGGCCACCTAAACATTCCATATCATTCCCTTTTTGGGTTCTCACAGTAAACACTGCCATCTGTGTCCAAAGAGAGAAGTTCTGTGCAATAATAATGGGTGGACATCACTCAAACCCTTCAGTGATAGAATATTTATGCAGCACTGAAAAGCAGCTTACCTGAAAAACCCAGTGAGGCTGGGGGGCAGTGCTGCTCTGGTGGCACTTATCTGGATCTAGAACAAAAGTATATTTTGCCCAGACCCCATGGAGGCCATATAAATGTCATATGGCCAAAATTCTTTTGGGAAGATTTACACTTCCTATTATATACTAATCTTTTTAAGGAACAGCTTGTAGTGCAGAGGGACAGTTCACCCATTGGGGCAAGGCATGCAAAGTCAGGCAGAGCAGGAGATGGAGACAGCAGCCACTGCATAGCGATAGGATTGCTCATCTAGGCCCAACACCAGCTTTGTTGCTTTTCTTTGGACATGCTCAACCATCTTGAGATCATCCTTCATGGGCTGCAGGGAGGGGACACCCTGCCTTGCTGTGTCCTCCACAGGCTGCAGGTGGCTTCTCCCTCTCCTTCCCTGACCTTGGTGTCTCCAGGGTTGTTTCTTTCACATATTCTCACTCTTCTCTCCAGCTGCAATTGCTGCTATGCAGCAATCTTTCCCCTTTCTTAAATATGTTATCACAGAGGTGCTGCCACCATCTCTGATTGGCTTGGCCTTGGACAGCAGTGGGACCATCTTGGAGCTGTCTGGCATTATAAACATCTGCGGGATGTGTGTCAGGAGGGAGGGGACAGCCTGTCCTCCATTGCATCCTGTGTTAGGACAAGGGGCAGTGGATAGAAACTACAACACAGGAAGTTCCACCTCAACATGAGGAGGAACTTCTTCACTGGGAAGGTCCCAGAGCACTGGATCCAGCTCCCCAGGGAGGTTGTGGAGTCTCCTTCTCTGAAGACTATCAAGCCCCATCTGGATGTGTTCCTGTGTGGCCTGTGCTAGATTCTGTGGTCCTGCTCTGGCAGGGGGTTGGACTTGATGATCTTCTGAGGTCCTTTCCAACTCCTAACATCCTGTGATCCTGTGATTAGTTCTGCCAGGCACTGTCAGACAAAGGCAGCTTTTAACATCTTCTCACAAAAGCCACCCTTTTAGCCCTCCTGCTACCAAAACCTTGCCACACAGAGCCCTTACCATCTAGGTTTCTTTGGCAAATTGGGTGCTGCTGGTGAGTGCTAGGAGTTGGCTGGCTCTCTGCTCATGCTCTCTTGAGAGCGAGTCTTCACTGAGCTGGATGCATGCCTCTACCCTGATGCCTCTGGAAATGAAAGACAACTCCAGAATGAAAAGGCCTCTGAGGACGAGGCAGTTGAGCATTTAAAATAAATATGGATACAAGGACCTATTATCCTTTTTCTTTTTTTTTTCTGTGGTTGACAGCATTGCTGTTGTGTTGGCTCACCCAATACAATGCCTGTTTATGATGTGAAGAGATGAAAAATCTCTAGTTGAGCATATGGTTTTCATTTTTTTGTGGCATCTTGTTCTCTCTCCTCTTGTTTTTTTCCATGTCTTAGGTTTTTTTTTTCTCTCTCCGTTTATTTTTCTCCCCAGTTGCCATTACTGGACTATTAATTAACCACAGATGTACTTGTTTATGCTGATTCTGACTGCTATTTAACATTTATTCTTTTTGTAGCTCATGTGAAGGTGTCAGGACTCTTCTCCCACTTGGACACATGTCATCCTGAGTGCAATAACACAGCACTTACAGGATGGCCAAGGGATCAGGCCTAGCCAGCATGGATTTAGGAAGGGCAGGTCCTGCCTGACCAACCTGATCTCCTTCTATGATCAGGTGACCCGCCTGGTGGATGTGGGGAGGCCTGTGGATGTAGTCTACCTGGACCTCAGCAAGGCCTTTGACACCATCCCCCATAGCAAACTCCTGGCCAAGCTGTCAGCCGATGGCTTGGACGGGAGCACACTGCGATGGGTTAGGAACTGGCTGGATGGCCGAGCCCAGAGAGTGGTGGTGAATGGTGCCACATCCAGCTGGCAGCCAGGCACTAGTGGTGTGCCCCAAGGATCAGTGCTGGGCCCTGTGCTCTTTAACATCTTTATTGATGATCTGGATGAGGGCATTGAGTCCATCATCAGTAAATTTGCTGATGACCCCAAGCTGGGGGCAGGAGTTGATCTGCTGGAGGGTAGAGAGGCTCTGCAGAGGGACGTTGAGAGGCTGGACAGATGGGCAGAGTCCAAGGGCATGAGATTGAACACATCCAAGTGCCGGGTTCTGCACATTGGCCACAACAACCCCATGCAGTGCTACAGGCTGGGGTCAGAGTGGCTGGAGAGCAGCCAGGCAGAGAGGGACCTGGGGGTACTGGTTGATGGCAGGCTGAACATGAGGCTGCAGTGTGCCCAGGCAGCCAAGAGGGCTAATGGCATCCTGGCCTGCATCAGGAACAGTGTGGCCAGCAGGAGCAGGTAGGTCATTCTGCCCCTGTACTCTGCACTGGTTAGGCCGCACCTCGAGTACTGTGTCCAGTTCTGGGCTCCTCAGTTTAGGAAGGATGTTGACTTGCTGGAATGAGTCCAGAGAAGAGCAACAAAGTTGGTGAGGGGTTTGGAACACAAGCCCTATGAGGAAAGACTGAGGTAGCTGGGGTTGCTCAGCCTGGAGAAGAGGAGACTCAGGGGTGACCTTATCACTCTCTACAACTACCTGAAGGGAGGTTGTAGACAGGCAGATGATGGTCTCTTCTCCCAGGCACCCAGTACCAGAACAAGAGGACACAGTCTCAGGCTGCGCCAGGGGAGGTTCAGGTTGGATGTTAGGAAGAAGTTCTATACAGAAAGAGTGATTGCCCATTGGAATGGGCTGCCCAGGGAGGTGGTGGAGTCGCCGTCATTGGGGGTGTTCAGGAGGAGACTTGATGGGGTGCTTGGTGCCATGGGTTAGCTGTTTGGGTGGGTTGGATTGGTTGATGGGTTGGACATGATGATCTTGAAGGTCTCTTCCAACCTGGTTTGGTTTATTCTAAATAAAGGTTTATTCTAAGTGACTGCATTTTAAGCAATGCTGTCTTCATTTAGCTTGTCTCTGGAGCTACACCGCTTATTATAAACAATTACTTTACCACCCAATAACTAAATTAATTGAGTGAACCTTTTGGGCCAGGGGACTACTATCTGTGTGGATAGAGATATGCACTGGGAGACAGGAGAAGCTAGAAAACTGGGGTGATTTGAGTGTGATGTGTATGTTACAGGATAAGGGTTGGGATAGTGTCCTGGTTTGGCTGAGACATCCCAGGCCAGCCACGGGCTGCAGGCCATCAGCAGTTATGAGTCAGCCACCACAACTGAACTGAGTTGGCTACAGGTGTGTCTCAGAACATCAGCACCATGCTCATTATAAAGGAAGAAGTGTGAGATAAGCAGTCACCTACTACAGCCTCTTGTTTGGGCTTTTTGCTCCGCTCCATGCCCCTTTCCTGTTCCTGAGGTCTGCCTTTCTGCTTAAGGGTGAGTGCTGCACTTGCTGGGCTGAGCATGACTTTGTATGTTTTTCTATTGCCGTGAGATCCAGCTTGGATATCTCACTAAATCCATTTTTGTTTCAGCCTTAGGGTCTTCTCTTATTTTCCTGATTCCCCTTTCCTGCTGGAGAGGGGCATTTGCTGACAGAGTAACTGCTGGAGTTTAGCCCCAGATATGAACTGACTACAGATTAAAAACCAAGAGAACTATCATGTGTAAATTAGAATGCCTTTAGGCTTTTTTTTTCCCCTAGAAAATTGCAGTCTTGTTTAATAAGTCATGTTTTAGGATGCAGCACACTAGCTATTTACAGTCTTAAGGGATTTAGTTTTCTGTGTGCATTTATAGGATTAGTATTTGAATAAGGTTACTCTGATTCTCAGTGACTGCGAAACACTGAGATGATTTTATGGCGGTAGGGGATGACTGAAGCAGAAAACTAGGTTTGCATTACCTTGTACTCGTTTAGCAACACTTTGGTTAATCCCACCTTCTTGTTCTTCTTTTTCCCCTTGTTTGACAGGGGGTTCATCCAACCTTCATCACATTTTCTTGCTCTTGCCCTGGCCTTTGCATTCCAGGACTGCTTATCCCTTGTAAGAAAGTTTTTTCTGGGTACCTTGCCAATGAACTTCCCATTGAAGCTATACTGAGAATGGCCTCCGTGTCATGGCTTGTCTATCAGCATCCTCGAGGGATGTGCAAGCTTGCACTGCTGTGATTGTGTTAGTTTCACTTACAGAGTGTTTTACAAGTGGTTACTGAAAGGTAGGGTGCCTGTTATTTGTGTTCACCACCTGCTATTTGGTGGGGTGTGGGAGAGTGTTATTTAAGAGAAGAGATCTCTCTGTCACTGACAAGTTTCATTACTTGTCTAGTTCCTCTCAATTAAAACTGAGGCTTGGCCTTTTAATGACAAGTGTTAAGAATAATGACTGTCTTTGATGCATTTTTTTACTGTACAGAAGGGTTTGTCTGCTCTACTGGCTTATGCTATTTTCCTAATTTTCCTAAAAGCATGCAGGTAAAGAATAGAATCTTGTAATTATGGACTAATGAGTTCAAAATTCAATTTTATGCTCAAATATGCTTCTTCCCATGCTATTCAGTAGCACAAGATTTTTATCTTGTACTCTGTATGCTTAGAAACTTAGCAGAAAAAGCTAACACAGTAAATGAGCCTACTGAATTTCATCCCCAAAGGCATATTTGTTGGGGCTCCAATCTTGGCAGTCT
Organism: Melanerpes formicivorus; assembly: GCF_026170545.1. Classification (NCBI taxonomy): domain Eukaryota; kingdom Metazoa; phylum Chordata; class Aves; order Piciformes; family Picidae; genus Melanerpes; species Melanerpes formicivorus. The sequence goes on from NW_027142416.1 coordinate 2,145,211, forward strand.
TCTAAGAGCAATGTTCTATATACACTTCCACAGTCATGGAATTGAGGGCTGGAGGTGTAATAAAATCTGACAATAGACCTTTAGTCAGCCACCTGTGGTGTGACCTGATGCAGCAGAAAAGAGGCACATCACTTGCAGAATATAATCTCTTGTATGTCAGCTCTTCCTTCTACCTGTGTGGAGTCTTCTGTCCAGCACTCGCCTCCTGCCTGTCATAAGGCAACTCTTGCTTGTTAATTGTTTTCATTTTTTTTCTGTTCCTCTGGGGGCTTTTCTTGATCCTTTGTGAAGCTCTTCTCTATTTTGGGGAGGATGTATGTGAGTCACTTTGTTCCTCCTCTCACCCCTATCATACACATCCTGTAAAGAAGCTGTTCATGTCCAGATTTTCATATGCTGAAAGTACCAAGCTCAAATCAGGAAGGTTAAAAGGCAGGGCTCCTTGGCAGCATTATCATAACTCCTTCAGTGCCTGGGTAGACAGAACACCCCAAGAATGTTTCATTGTCTTTGGTGCTGTTCCGTGACACAGGCAGCATGTGTGTTATTGCTGCCATTCTGCCCTTGTGCTTTTTAGACTAGGAGTTCTTGTTGGAACAAATCCGTCTTCTGGACATCATTTAGAGAACTTGTGGTAGTCTGCACTACCCCTAAATTACTCCCCTACTTACTCACCTGATTTGAGTCCTGCCTTCCTGTTGAAGGGAATTCATTTATGGGAAAGCAAGCTACAAAGTGTGTATGAGGACAATCTGTTAGCTCCCTCTAATCCATTGGGGTTATTTGCTGGGGTGCATGTAGTGTTTCACGCGAGAGCTGGGTCTGTACAACTTTTTTCATGACCTCTGCCCATCAAGCAATTGTGACAGCTCAAGCTTCTAAGCCTAGATTTAAACAAGAATTGCCTTATCACTGTCATTTAATAAATTATCTAATATGAACACCCCAGGTTGGGTCTTTTGTTGGTTTTTTTTTTGGTGGTGGTTGTTGCTATTATTTCTTGGAGGTTGTTTCTTTTGTTTGCTCTAGTTTCTAAATAGCCACACTCTGAAACACTGCATTTCATTCACCCTCTTGTGTTCTGAGAATAAGCCACAGACATCAAGCGGGGTTGTTCTGGCATGCAGTGAGTGTTGCAAACAGATCTAGCAAGGGGGAAGAGATGTTTGTTTTTTCCTGAATGTATTTTGGTATGAATAGTTCAATTGGACCTTACTGCAGAAATTGGCAGAGCCAGCTGTACTGACAGATGAGGGAGCTAGGAGGCTGGTGATCGGTCTGGGCTGGAACTGTTAACTAGAGAGACTAAAGAGTTGTTATCACCCTTCTCATCCCTCATTAACATTTCCTGAGTGCACTTCCAGGGCCATATGATGGCATAAGTAGTTCATTGATGAATTTCTTGCATAGACTGTGGCTACACTCACCTGTGCTGGTGAATACGGTGAATTAACCACTCTGATGCATGATCTCTGGCATTTACAGTGCTACTAGTTTGCATCATAGAACCATTAAGGCTGGGAAAGACCTCCAAGATCAAGTCCAAATGTCAGCCCAACACTATTGTGACCACTAAATCACATCCCAGAGTGCCATGTCTACACGTTTATGTTTTTTTTGACACCTCTAGGGATGGCAATTCAACATCCCTGGGCATCCTGTTTCAGTGCTTGACCACTTTTTGTGTCAAGAACTTTTTCCTGATACCCAATCTAAGCCTCCCCTGGTGCAGCTTGAGGCTATTTCCTCTTGTCCTGTTGCTGGTTACTTGGGAAAGGAGACAAAAGCTTCACTACAATGTCCTTCCAGGTAGTTGTAGAGAGCAATAAGATCTCTCCTCAGCTATCTTGCATGTGCAAAGGATCTGGTACTGTGGCTCAGAGGAATGTCCTCACCAAAAGTTGTTTAAGCACTAAGCCTTCTGTCTGATAAAATCTAAGCAAACAGCTTGTGGTGCAGCTTAGTGCACCTTGCTTCAGAAACATAAAGGGAAAAGGAAACTTCATCTCCTCAAACCAAAAATGCATGAAGCAACTGTAAAAAGTAGGCTTCAAAGGTAGTATGCCCTACTCCAACACTGTCAAAACCTGTTTTGGATGAGCTATGCAGCAGCACAATCACCTCAATGTTCTGCTGAGGAAATTAAAAGGAGTTCAAGAAAAGGGGGGGGGGGGGGGAAGGAGGAAAAGACTTTGTGCCGTTGCTTTGCACCTTATTAAAGCTGAGGGAAGATGCTGCTTTTCTGTAGCATTTTGTAGTCCTGCAATTGATTGTGTAGAGCACAGGACAGCAAAGAATCCTTTTAAGAGATAAAATAAAAGGAGAGAGAGAGTCTACCAGAGCATGGTGATCAGCTGAAACCAGAGCACAAAAGGTTTTGGCAGCTGAAACCATCCTAGAACTGCTGTGGAAGGGGGTCAGACTGTGCAGTGCATTGCAGGATCTGTGCTCTCTCCTAACAGAATTGATGAAATCTTTTATGTTTGCATAGCTTTAGAAATGGAAAAGGGCCATTAGGCTTTCATAGCAGCTAACTCTGGACCTGCAAGGACAATCACTACAGCAGTGATTTCCCTGCTCCCCCTCTCCCCCCCAAATTCTTTTGTTTGCAGTCCTTAATGTTCACTGCAGGTACAAAACCCAGTGAAAAGGCTTGCTGCTCTTGGGTACACCTTAGGAGTATTTGCTATATGGTTGAGGAAAAGGGAGAGGTCTGCTCTGCCTGAATTTACCCATGGCAGGTGGGGAAGAGACTAAATAGACCATTGACTATCCTAACTATTCATTCTGCACCTCACAGAATGCTAATGCACAGACACAGGTACCACCATCACTTGCATCCCTCTCTTTCCCTGAAAAGGAACAATTTGCTCACAGGTTATCTACATGGAAATTTTGTTTATCTGAATGGTAGAGAGGAGAGTTATCCTGCTTTGGTCTTTTAGGCTTTTTGACTTTATTTTACTTATCAGAATAGAGATAGGACTCCATAATCCCTTGGATAAGACAGTCTCTTGACTAGTCATGTTTTGCAAGATGCAGGGAATATCTGGGCCCCTCCTGAACTATTGGCAATTAAAGGTGACCTTGCTATTTTCTTGCTGCTCTGTAGAGTGACAGGCTTGTCTCCCTATAAAGTCAGTATGGTAAGAGGGATAAAGAGGCTGAATGGAGATTCAGAGGGGATATTAAGCGGCTGCAAAGAGGCTTGTATGGCATCTTGGGTTATTGCTTTCCTGCTTAGAAAGATGTATTGGACAATTACTTGTGGGAATCGGGATGTGAATGCCATACACTCCAGCTGAGGAAACTTTTGAGCCAGGACTGAGAGGAAAGAATGAATGGAGCGGCTCAAGAAGAGTGAACAAACCAGATAAAAGGTGTTCATTTCTGAAGAGCTGTCTTACAGAGATAATATTAAGTCCAAAAATAGATGTCATTTTTTATGCATGAATCTTTATTGTTACATTATTTGTATTACAATGATCTATTGGATCATTTCAGTGTCTTTTTATAATGTGAGACTATTTTACATGGTACTGAGGAATTACTGTAATTATCTTGTTAAGAACAGAAACACTTATCCCCCCTTCTAAACACCTGCACACTTATGCTGTAGTAAGACTAGTAACAAATGGTCTAACAACCCAATAGAGAATTACTTTATTTAAAGATATCTCAGTCATCAAAAGACAACCACCTATAATGTTTAAACTCTTCCACTATTGTATTTCACATGAAGTTAGACCATCATCAGTACTACTAAGTCTAATGTTGCTTTGTTGCTAATGGAAAAATCATTAATACCTTTAAGATAATGCAATGTTCTAGTTGACACTTTGTGTTTCAAACTGCACTTCTGAAGATGGCACACTCCCTAAAGCAGAGTAATGATGTTTTCTGAGACATAACTGATTTTTCACTCCCAATCTACACAAAGATAAACATGAAAACTTCAGAAAATAGAAATCCAAATTTCAGTCAGCTTTATTAATGAATCTCTCTGGAGCTCTCTATTATACATCTTTATTACATGATCCCTTCTGGCTTTTTTTCCATACAGAGGAGCTGCAGTAAACTTATCACTTGTGAAATGTCCTGAGATCTGCACTGGGATTTGGTATGATGAGAGATAAGAAATACAAAACAACATCTTTTTTGATTTATGAACTACCACAGGCTAGATGTACATTTTCTTAAATACCTGAAAGTTTTAGCACCCTTTCCCTTCCTGAAACTGGAATAGCAGAGATTGCTAAGAGAATGATAGAGCTGAGTACAGAAAGAACCATTAGAATAAACCAGGTTGGAAGAGACTTTCAAGATCATCGCGTCCAACCTATCATCCAACACCACCTAATCAACTAAACCATGCAACCAAGCACCCTATCAAGCCTCCTCCTGAACACCTCCAATGATGGCGACTCCACCACCTCCCCAGACAGCCCATTCCAATGGGCAATCACTCTTTCTGTGTAGAACTTCCTCCTAACCTCCAGCCTAAACCTCCCCTGGTGCACCTTGAGACTGTGTCCTCTTGTTCTGGTGCTGGTTGCCTAGGAGAAGAGACCAAACTCTGCCTGTCTACAACCTCCGTTCAGGTAGTTGTAGAGAGCAATAAGGTCATCCCTGAGTCTCCTCTTCTCCAGGCTAAGCAACCCCAGCTCACTCAGCCTCTCCTCATAGGGTTTGTGTTCCAAACCCCTCAACAACTTTGTTGCCCTTCTCTGTACATGCTCCAGCAAGTCAACCTCCTTCCTAAACTGAGGGGCCCAGAACTGGACACAGTATTCGAGGTGTGGCCTAACCAGTGCAGTGTACAGGGGCAGAATGACCTCCCTGCTCCTGCTGGCCACACTGTTCCCGATGCAGGCCAGGATGCCATTGGCCCTCCTGGCTGCCTGGACACACTGCAGGCTCATGTTCAGCCTACCCTCAGCCAGTAAAGCTGGCATCACAACTTCCAAATCATTGTTTCTTGATCTGGTGGTTAGGGTGCAGGTAGTAAAATCAAATGGACCATGAGGAAGCGTAATTTAAATGCCATACCTCATGAAATAAATAGGAAATATATTCCAATTTGGAGGAGGTGTTTTGGCATTAAATAGATTTAGGAGTGATGCATGTGGAATATTTCTTCTCTAAAAAGATTTGTGTTGATGGTATTGAGCTTTTAACACTCATGGTTGTATCACTATCCCCTACCGGGATCGAAGCTTTAGTGATTAAAAAAGCTGTGTTCAACACACGTGGCATGAAACTATTTGTTAGATGAACAAGGGGGAAAAAGGAAATCATTAAATCAAGCAGAATTTAATCTGGCATTTTAAGCAGAACAAAGCAGTGCATTTTAATTTTATACTGTATTCATACCACTTCCTTTCCCTCTCATCATCTCCACCTAGAATGCACAAATGACTGAGTCACAAAAGATCCCCTTCCTACTGATCCAACTCTCAGCAACCAGCAGAAACTTGGGGGGGGGGGGGGGGGGGGGGGGGGAACGCATTAAGATCTTAATCTAGAGAAGTACTTTTCTTGGTGAATATGGAAGAGTTGGGCTGCAAGGGGAGAGGATGAGCTAGCTCAAGATATTTAGATGTGCCACAGCTTGTGGTAGCTGGAGGTCACCACAACAGCATGCCTAAACACCACCACTGATAGCTGTGTGTTTAACTTGCTCTGCTAACTGTTCTCTTGAAGTCATGACAAGAACTGAGAGCTTTTTCATCTGGTATTAACTTTGGGGACTTGTTATCAAGACATAGGCATCTTTTCAAGCTTGTTGCTCAGTGTTTTGTTTTCTTTTTCCTTAATGCACAGATTTTTAAGTGTTTTTTTTTTTTTCTTACTCCATTTGACCTCTGTGTAGAGCAGCCTCCTTTTTCAAGCTGCCAAATCTACCAGAAGGTAGGATTTGAAAACCTCAGGTCTACAAATCATGACCTAGCTTTATCTTTTGTCAATATTCCCACTAAAATCGTATGAATTTTAGCCTACCTTTCCTTAGAACTCTGCTGGGACACACATGTCTGTATATGTTCACTGACTTCCTACAAAAATTTCTTTCAGTTTCAGAATGAATTATGCAAAATATTTCACAGTTTTGTTTTTTTCTGCAAAATACTGGGGGTCTGGTAGCTTGGGCATATACACAGATTTTATTCGTATAAAATAGAGGTAGTCTTGCTTAGTAATAGCAAATTGGGTTTCAAAAAGAAGCTAGGCTTTGCTCCAACAGACCTTTAAATCCATGTCAACTTGAACCTAGCTGTAGAGTTTTAGCTAATGCATTTGTCAATACACTGCTCACAGTTTGGTGTTTGCCAGGAAGAGCATAAGTCAGAAAAATGTCTGTAAGCCTTCATGTATATTTTTAGATCATTCCTGAAGTGCTATTGCTTCAGTAAATACAGCTAAGAAAATAAACTTTGAGGGACTGTATTCACACTTGGAGAGTAATTTTAGACTTTTCCTCTGCTTCAAGTTATCTGCAGCTTTCAAAAAGTGTTCCTCAAGCTGAAGCAGCACATTTGAAAAGGGCAGGCAGCTACTCAGGAAAGGTTTCTGGTAAACAAGGGGTAAAAATTCCTATTCTTTCATGTTCCATTTGAGGACCTTTGTGAAAGCAGTTTGATTAATCCTTCTGTCACATTTAGAAGGCTCACATTTTAACATATTAATTTTGCAGAGGAAGAAGCTGAAGTTTAAGTAAAACAAAGTGAGGAGAATCACAGTAGATGTACAACAATGTTTGCCTCCCCACTCACCCATATAAAAGGCTCTTCTGTGCTCAAGAGTGATCAAAGATTTGGCTACCAGTCAGACAAGCTATGTGTTAGAAGCAATTCTTTGTGAGCATGCTAAGCAAGGGCATATTTTTCATCACAGTACAAAGATGCTATTGCTTTGCAGCCCCCAAATACTGACAGCTCATCAGCAGAGAAATATAAGAAATGCTGCTCTGGAATTGGCAAAAAGCTGAAAGTGCATCTTCCCCAGTGGACTGATGCCACCAGAACCCTTACTAAAGATAATGAATGCTGCATCATAATCTTGCAGACCACTGCTGTGTGTGCGCGCTGTTCTGTAGCATAAGTGCTGGTTTATATGCGGGAAGTTTTGCATTTCTTCTTCATGTGGCTTTGACCTTTGCAGCGATGAATAGAGAAGGCAAAAATTTCCACTGCAGTTTAAAGTCATGGCAGAAGTGCTCTTGTTTTCCCTTCCTTCAGAAACCCCAGAAGCATTATGTTAAATTTTCCTTCCTCTCCTCCTTGGACTGCGGCAATTCACAGACGTGCTCTGAACCCTCACATTTTTACTGAAGCAGTCGTGATGATAAGAATTTAGCTCCGGTATCACTTCATGCAAATGAGTTCCATCTTGGTAGTAGTATGAATGAAGAAAGGCTGATTTTAAACATTTTAGCAACCTTGTCTTACATTGTCAAGACCATACTAATTCTCTACTGTTCCATATGAACATTTCAAGTGTAAGATGCTAGGACAATTTTAAAGTATACTAGCTCTAAGTGGATGAAGCTGGAAAATTTTCTATATAAAACCTAGAGACGTTTTTTCTTGGTTAACTTTTTTTTTCCACTCTCTTTACCTCAGAAACTCAATTTTTGCCTTTCCCCCACCCACAGTTCCCTTTATGAACAAACAAAGGAATTCTGTAAACATTTGTAAAGGAAAAAAAAAAAAAATAACAGAATGCCACAGAAACCGTATGAAATCCTGCTGAGGAAAATACTCTGCCATGAATACACTGAATAATGATCACAATGTTTCAAAGCCCATGCCAAATGACTGGTAGGGCTGAGGATTGTGAGGAGGCTGGGAAAAGAGAGAGACTGCTGTTGCCAAGTTATTTCCCCTTCAGAGTGGAAAGCTGTCATCCTGCTTCTGTTAGGACTTACCTTCCTTTCTGCCGAACAATGATGAGCAGCCAAACAATGCTTCTCAATGCTTTGGAGAACATCTACATGTGTCCTGAAGACTCAAATCCCCTGCACTTCACCTCACCACAAGAAAGGTTTAGATGATATTCAGTTGCTGGTGTGCAGAACCATCTTTTCTTATTTTTTTGCTTGATGCTTCAGCATTGCTGTCTTCAGATCCAAGCAGCTCTCAGCAGCTGAACAGGAAAGCTGAGTCATGCAATGTGTTTTCCTTCTGAGGGGTAGGGAATTGTTTTTTCATACTTCTGTTCAAAGCTGAATGATAAATAACCCTACTTTTTGCATCAGGCCCCATACCTTCAGGCAGGAGTGCTCTTGTTCTTTTACATTGCAGATTTTTAGGGGATGATTTCTAAGCCATATTTTGCAAAGTTAGACCTAGCTGTGACCTGAACTAGAAGGGGTGGATGGAGGTGGGGCACTCTGCCTATGTCAGATAATGTAGAAGTCCATCAGTCATGCCAGGTGAGGTTTAACAGTTTCCATGGGTCTCTTCAGCACACACACCCTTCCCCCTCAACCTCCTCCCCCATTTAAATCTGTATTGATCTCTTATTCTTGTTCAAGTCTGGTTTACACATTTATCTTTGACAGTCTTCCCCTTGGCCATTAGGCAGAACAAAACCTTGTTTTCACAGAATCACCAAGGTTGGAAGAGACCTCGAAGGTCATCAAGTCCAACCTGTCACCACAGACCCCATGACTTAAACCATGGCACCGAGTGCCACATCCAGTCCCCTCTTGAACATCTCCAGGGATGGTGATGGCAGCACATTCCAATGGGCAACAGCTCTCTCTGTGAAGAACTTCTTTCTCACCACCAGCCTAAACCTCCCCTGGCACTGCTTGAGACTGTGTCCTCTTGTTCTGGTGCTGGTTGCTAGAGAGAAGAGACCAACCCCCTCCTGGCTACAGCCACCCTTCAGGTAGTTGTAGAGAGCAGTAAGGTCTCCCCTGAACCTCCTCTTCTCCAGGCTAAACAATCCCAGCTCCCTCAGCCTCTCCTCACAGGGCTGTGCTCAAGGCCTCTCCCCAGCCTTGTTGCCCTTCTCTGGACATATTCAAGTGTCTCGATGTCCATCTTAAACTGAGGGGCCCAGAACTGGACACAGTACTCAAGGTGTGGCATCCAACTACTTTGCTTTTGCAACTGAAACCTACTGACTGCCACTGGTAGCTGTCGGATGTTCAACACGGGCATCTTACTGGAACATCTTATGATGTCCTGGGCATCTTACTTTGATTTTTACCAGGTCAAAACCAAAGCACTTCAAAAGAGAAGAGCCGAAATAGCTGAGAGGCCAGCATAGATTCGGGAAAACTGCAAACCAAAACTGCTTGATCTCAACTGTGTTTCTGACAAATTATTTCCACAGTCCTGAATAATTAGCAATTTAAGCCTGCAGCTACCTTGGCTCAGCTCTGTTCACTGTAATCTGCGCAAGGACTGGATATTTTATTGCAGCAGAAGCAATGAATGAAGTTCAGCAGAGCAACTTAAGCTGCCTGAAAATCTGACCTCAGGTTCAATCATACTCAAGGATTTTGTTTAGCCAAGTTCCTCAGGCAGCTTAGGGATTTGACTATTGGGATGTAATTTCAATTAGCAATGGTCTTTGTCCCATTAAAACGATGAGCAGTGCTGCTTTAGGATGTCCCTTAAAACATAGTTTTTCACTGATTTAAGTGTTGGTTTTTTTCTTGTCAATAGCAAAGGATAATGATCTGCTTGAACATAAAAGAACAAAAATTTGCTTTCCCTGCTGTAATCTTTTGCCAATTGATTGCTTTCATTTGAGCAACTTCTCAGAGCCTCTGCAAGCAGGATTATACTTTCAGGTACACATCAATCACTTATTGACTAATACAGATCATAGATAGCTAGAACCAATGTAACACTAGGCTGAGCACCAGCATGCCTGCCACTCCTCAGCAGGCAGGTTCTGAGTCTGCCAGCTGAGTAGCTGACAGCCTGATGGGAAACTGCTGGCCTATGCTATTTATAGAGAATTGTCCTTATTCTTGCTGAGTTGCCTTCTGACTTCATGATGTTTTATCCTGAGGACTAACACTTTTCTGTATTGATGTTGGTTCTATTTTTACTCTTGTGTCCCTATCCATGTCTCAATTTTCCTTTCAGTCTTTATTTTATCTTTTCTTACCTTACAAAAGGTGCTTTTTTACAGCTCTACCATAAAAAATCTTTTTTGCAAAGCTCAGCAAGGTCACACAGCCTGTGCTTCTCAAAGAGGTTGCTAGTCGTGGAAAAGTGATCCTCTGTACTGCAGATCATGCAATAGGCCTCTGTTTCATAGTTTCATAGTTTCATTCAGGGTTGGAAGGGACCACATGGATCATCTAGTTCCAACCCCCCTGCTATGGGCAGGGACACCCCACACTAGATCAGGCTGGACAGAGCTTCATCCAGCCTGCTCTTAAACACCCCCAGGGATGGGGCCTCGACCACCTCCCTGGACAACCCATTCCAGGGTTTCACCACTCTCATGCTGAAGAACCTCCTCCTCACATCTAGCCTGAATCTCCCCACCTCCAGCTTCATTCCATTCCCCCTAGTCCTATCACTACCTGAGATCCTGAGAAGTCCTTCCCCAGCCTTCCTGTAGGCCCCCTTCAGATACTGGAAGGCCACAATTAGATCACCTGGGAGCCTTCTCTTCTGCAGACTGAACAGCCCCAACTCCTTCAGTCTGTCCTCATAGGAGAGGTGCTCCAGCCCTCTGATCATCCTTGTGGCCCTTCTCTGGACACGCTCCAGCACCTCCACATCCCTCTTGTAATAGAGGGTCCAGAACTGGACACAGTACTCCAGGTGGGGTCTCACCAGGGCTGAGTAGAGGGGGAGGATCACCTCCCTCGACCTGCTAGCCACACTTCTCCTGATGCAGCCCAGGATCTGATTGGCTTTGCGGGCTGCAAGTGCACACTGAGAGCTCATGTTGAGCTTTTTGTCCACCAGCACCCCCAAGTCTCTCTCCTCAGGGCTACTTTCCAGCCAGTCACTGCCCAGCCTGTATTTGTGCCTGGGGTTGCCTCGACCCAGATGCAGGACCCTGCACTTGCTCTTATTGAACTTCATGAGGTTGGCTTGTGCCCACCTCTGCAGCCTGTCCAGGTCCCTCTGGATGGCCTCTCTTCCCTCCAGCGTGTCTGCTGCACCACACAGCTTGGTGTCATCAGCAAACTTGCTGAGGGTGCACTCAATGCCACTGTCCATGGCACCCACAAAGATGTTGAATAAGACAGGTCCCAGGACTGATCCCTGAGGGACTCCGCTTGTCACTGGCCTCCACTGGGACATGGAGCCATTGACAGCCACTCTTTGGGTGCGGCCATCAAGCCAGTTCCTTATCCATCTAGTGGTCCACCCATCAAACCCATGTGTCACCAGTTTGGAGACCAGGAAATTCATAGGTGTGCTGAAGCCTGGCCATTAATAATATTTACCAGATAATTGGGTTTTAACTTTGCTTCTAGTGGTTTACTGTTTGTCACCCTCCAAATGCTGTTGCTGAAATACTGGACAGCCTGGGATCAATGGACCAAGGCAAATTGCCTGAGATTCAACAGGGCCAAGTGTTGAGTCTTGCACTTTTGGTCAAAACAACCCTAGGCAATGTTCCAGATTTGGGGAAGAGTGGCTGCAAAGTTGTCCAGCAGAGAAAGATCTGGGGGTGTTGATCAATAGCCAACCGAACCTGAGCCAGCAGTGTGCCCAGGTGGCCAAGAAGGCCAACAGCATCCTGGCCTGGATCAGGAAGTGTGGCCAGCAGGAGTGATTGTTCTCCTGTACTCAGCACTGGTGAGATCACACCTTGAGTACTGTACTCAGTTCTGGGTCCATTACTACATGAAGGACATTGAGGTGCTGGAGCAGGTCCAGTGAAGGGCCTAGAGAAGAAGTCTTGTGAGGAGCAGCTGAGGGATGTGGGGTTGCTCAGTCTGGAGGAGGCTGAAGGGAAACCTCATTGCTCTCTACAACTACCTGAAAGAAGGTTGGAGTGAGGTGAGGGTTGGTCTCTTCTCCCTAGTATAAACTGAAAGGACAGGAAGAAGTGGCTTCTAGTTGCACTAGGGGAGGTTTAGGTTGGACATTAGAAGAAACTTCTTCACTGAAAGGGTAGTCAAACCCTGGAACAGACTGCCCAGGAGGTGGTTGAAGCCCCATCCCTGGAGGTGTATAAAAAGATGCATGGATGTGGTACTAAGTGACGTAGTTTAGCACCAGACTTGTTAGAGTTAGAGAATGGCTGGACTTGATGACCTGAAGTGATTCTATGAAATGTGGTAGAGCAGCCATCCCCTGATTGATGCTCCTGCTGACTAACTCCCTTTAGCTGCCTTTTGTGCTACCACTTACTCATGTTTGTCCCTTGTTTTACAATGGCATTACAAGCAGCTGAGAAGGGGCTCTCAGACCACCATGTGTGGCCTGATCTGATGCTAGTGTGCCTACTGGACTATGATCTACTTGTTTTGTGCTGTTATGTCCTGCCTTTGGCTTCCTTCACTTGCTTCTCTGCATCTAGCTTATCTAGACACCACTGCACTGGCATGGAGAATGCTCCATTGTGGTCAAAGACCTCCTTGTCTAAACATGGCACTTCTGCGCAGTTGCCTTCAGCTTCATTACTGTTTCTCTTCCAAATCTGAAGATATGAAGTGCACGTAGCAGCTCACTACAGGTTGTAGTATCTTGCCTTTGCTCCATGGGGCTTTCTCATAGCTGGGTTCAGTCTTGCTTGCCAGTCTGTAGCGGCCTTGCATGCTAAGCCTCATTGTTGCAAAACAACTGCTCATGCCCAGGCGTGCACTCTGCAACAATCCAGAGTGTGCTTGCTCCACTTTAGTTATCACAGTGTCTGGCACTTCCTCCAGTTTTTCCAAGGGACATGTGGCACTCGGTGTCATGACCTAGACAGACTCCAGCAGCGAATGATGGATATCTGGAGCTCCTCAGCACAGCCAAAGTCTGAGTTTCTGCAGAGTACCACTAGGTGTCCTCTCATAGTAACTTTACTCCTCTGATAGTATCTGATTGTGTTGAGGGACGGAAAAATCCTGCCAAACGAATAAGCCCCTTGGGTTTTCACACCCCAGAACTGATTTTTGGCTTGACTTCCAGCAGGTTTTTAAAACTGTTTCATTTTCAAGACAAGAAATATTGTCAGCTCACATTTCTGTGCAGTATTGATCTGATTTCCAGATCACACTGTTATGGATAAAGATCAAAGTAACTTGGGGAAATAATGGAAGAGATGATGTAGCAGAAAACTGCTAACGTGTCTGTCACCTGCAGATTCACAAGTCAATGGATCAGGAAATAACTCATTCCACATCTGGATTCCTAATAAACCTGAAAGATTACAGTGCAGGCACTATAAGGACTCTGGTCAAAAAAGCAGGCTAAGGCTCGCATGACAAAGGATGCTGTTTCTGGCTGCCATCACTTACTACTTGCAAAGTGGCTTGACATTTGGTGACAGGAGGGACTTCAGACACTCACAGAGACATTTATTCAGGCATAAGTGGATCTGAAGTCAGGATGTACTTCATTAATTCTTTGCAGCACTGTGACGTTTCACTACTCAGTGCCAACACTGCATCAGGGACAACTAGCAGCTAATTTAAAACCACAGAATCATGGAATCATTTGAGTTGGAAAAGACCTTTAAGATTGTTAACTCCAACCAATAAACTAACACTGCCAAGTCTACTACTAAATCATATCTCTAAGCACCATGCCTACATATTTTCTAAATACCCCCAGGAATGGTGACAAAACCACATCCCTGGACAGCCTCTTCCAATGCCTGGCAACCATTTCAGTGAAGAAATTTTTCCTAAGGCACAACTTGAGGCTGTTTCCTCTCAATCTGTTACCTGGGATAAGAGACTGATTTCCCCGCCCCCCCCAGCCCCCAACCTCACTCCAACCTCTTTCCAGTGAGTTGTAAACTAAATAACTCTACTTCCCTCAACTACTCACCATAGAACTTGTGCTTGAGACCCTTCACTAGCTTTGCCCCTTTTTTTTGGATGCCCTTCAGCACCTCAGTTTTGGTCCCCTCACTACAAGACAGACATTGAAGTGTCTATTTGAAGTGTATCACAGTATCACCAAGGTTGGAAGAGACCTCAAAGGTCATCAAGTCCAACCTGTCACCACAGACCTCATGATTAGACCATGGCACCAAGTGCCGTATCCAGTCCCCTCTTGAACACCTCCAGGGATGGTGACTCCACCACCTCCCTGGGCAGCACATTCCTATGATGAATGACTCTCCGTGAAGAACTTTCTCCTCACCTTGAGCCTAAATTTTCCCTGGCGCAGCTTGAGACTGTGTCCCCTTGTTCTGGTGCTGGTTGCTAGAGAGAAGAGACCAACCCCTTCCTGGCTACAACCACCCTTCAGGTAGTTGTAGAGAGCAATGAGGTCACCCCTGAGTCTCCTCTTCTCCAGGCTAAACAATCCCAGCTCCCTCAGCCTCTCCTCACAGGGCTGTGCTCAAGGCCTCTCCCCAGCCTTGTTGCCCTTCTCTGGACACATTCAAGAGTCTCAATGTCCTTCCTAAACTAAGAGGCCCAGAACTGGACACAGCCTCACTCAGGCCAAGTACAGAGGGAGAATCTGCCTACTGGGCCCCACAGTGGGTTCACAATGACCCCAAGCAACATTCCAGGCTTGGGGCAGAATGGCTGGAAAGCTGCCCAGCAGCAGAAGACCTGAGGGTGCTGGCTGAAGATGGGTCAGCAGCATCTTGACCTGTACTGGAAATAGTGTGGCCAGCAGGAATGCATCATGGTACATTAGTCTGACCTTCTCAGATTTCTGATTTCCTTAAAGGCTTTCAGCATTTAAAGGCCTGTGCACTGAAGTTCTTGTGCTGGTAACATTCTTTCTAAAAATGAACGTTTGTCCTTTATTTACACTCCAAAACTTGCCGTCTGTCTCCTTGAGTATTATGACCGTGTGAGGAAGTTGTGAGTTAGATTACTGTCATTCAAGAGACCTTGGCTCTGTAAGTCCAGTCTCCTTCATGGACAATAGCAAGGCAGAAATTCAGAGGAACAAGTCCCAAGTCAAGCTTGGCTTGCTTAATTTTTCTTCATTTGTGCCATCACCCAGGAACACAGACCTAATAAAAATGGTATTAACAGCACTCTAAAAATCAAGGTTAATTAATTTGGTACACTTTCTACTATGCTTCTTCTCCCCTCTGGATGCTTAATAGAAGATGATTGCTTTGCTCAGAGAGCTTCACAAAGATTGGATCACTCTCCTTGACAAGATTCCAGAGAAACCCTGACACCTAGGAAGGAGCCAAAGAGAGCTCATCTTGATAAAATGAAAATGAAGCCAGAGAAAAACTGATGCTCAAGAATGAGGTTGGAGAATCTGTAGATTGAGTTTCCTGGTGTATCAAAGCACTTGCAACCCTCCTCAGAGGGAACTGCAGATCGTAGAATCATAGAACAGTTCTGGTTAGAAGGGACCTCCAAAGATCATCTAGTCCAGCATGCCCCACAAGTAAAGCTTGCTCAAAGCCTTGTTGAGCTTGAGCTTGAATATCTCCAGGGACAGGGCCTCAGCTACCTCCCTGGGCAGCATGTTCCACTGTTCTCCCACCCTCACGGTAAAGAACTTCATTGTAACATCCAATCTAAATCTACTCTTCTCTAATGGCAAACCATTGCCCCTTGTCCTATCACTACAGGCTTTTGCAAACAGTCCCTCTCCAATTTTCTTGTAGGCCCCCTTCAGGTACCGGATGTTTCAACTCTGTACTGTTCTCCTGCTAATTCTCAAAACAGTGAGGAGGATACATTTAACAGTGTCAAACACGCAGTAAGTACTAAGAGAGGCCACAAAAGTAAGCATCTTATAAATAACCCTGGGAAAATAATTTTAAAAAACTTTAAAGAATCATTCCTTGTGAATGCCAATATATTCACTACTCTGCTGAAGCCTCGCTCTCTCAAGTACAAAACCAGAAGTTCTATCACAATGTCTTTTTTTCAATTTTCTTGGAGAAAGTGTGAAGGGTGTTTCACATAGGCTTCAAAATTTGAGAGCTGTGTGGCCTCTTCCATGCCTAGAGGACTGTACCATGAACACAGCGAGGAGCTGGAACAGCAGGAGTTCTACGTATTTAGTGAACAGAGAGTTTTACAACATGTTCCAATTCTTGCCTACCTCACATGCCCCTCGAGATGTTCTTTGACTAGATCTTGATCCTGCTGAAGAGAGCCTTTGCTAACAGTTTGCCCCGGAAGAATGAAGAGATGCGTTGCTTTGGGCCTCTGGATTTGACATTAACCCCAGATTTCACCTTTTGTTATTAGTAAGCAGCAAAGCTCTCTTTAAGATAGTTGTTTAACCTGCAGAGGGTGCAACATTTGAAGATCTTCCCTGGCGGGGGTAGTGTATGCTTAGGTGGCAAGGGATCTAATGCATGGGTGATCTCAAGTGGAGAGACTCAGATAGTGCCCTGTTGGTCAAAAGCCAAAGCGGTTATTCTCATGCCTATGGTAAACCAAGAGTGTCGGTCAGCACTGCAGCTAAAGGCAGGAGAGGGAGAAGTCTTTGAACTGAGGACCTGCCTTTGTACCCTCATGTAGATGAACTTGGGAAGAGGAGCAGTTTACATCTCTTGCCATGTTGATACTCTTGTTCAGGTTGAGGCTTCTTCTGTTTAGCTCTGGCCTTGGATACAGAAGCAGGATGAACTCTGGCTGTAACAGATAGGATTCACATAGATATTAATGGCACATAAATGTTAAATACTTCTTTGGATGGTGTTAGATCTTCTTGACAGGCTACAGTTGAAGACCCCAGTTTTGACTGGTTTTGAGGTCTGTGTCTGCAATACCAAATTCAATCTGCGAAGTACTCATACCTGGCAGAATGCCTGCTTTCCAGAATAATCCAACTAGATTGCCTCAAGCTTTCAATAAAAGTATTTTTCCCTGTTGAAATTAGGCATGAAAAAGGCAATT
Source organism: Melanerpes formicivorus (assembly GCF_026170545.1). NCBI lineage: Eukaryota > Metazoa > Chordata > Aves > Piciformes > Picidae > Melanerpes > Melanerpes formicivorus. The sequence goes on from NW_027142416.1 coordinate 2,162,195, forward strand.
TTAAAATAAATTGTTGAAGAAGGTTTAAAGTGCAAGCAAAAAGGAGGGATAAAATAAATTTCAGCAGACAACTTCAGCAATTTCTACTAGGAAAACAATCACTAATATTAAAATGGCTGCTGAACCTTTATCCTTAGATTCCTGGTATGTTGATAGCCTTTAGGATCATTTTTTGTTTGTTTTTAAGTTTACTTATCTTCTAGGCTCTTGTGCTGGTTCTTCAGACTAAGCTGCTTTGCTTGTGTTTAAAATAAAAGCCCTGTATCTATGCTTATTATTTCCATAGTTATTTAAAAGATCTGGGTGGGCTAATATAAATTCCCTGCTCAGGATAACAGCCAATCTGAAAATAAGCAATAGTGTTTTGCAAGAGCTAGTCACAAATGCTCTAGCCAACATTTTCAGACTTGAGATGAGGCCTAAACTGATTTTTTGGGTGTTCAAGCAAGTGTGGGCACCACACAGAGTTACTGCATGTAACAGCAATGAAGTTCTTTAGTGCTTCATCTACTAAAATACATCAGTATCAGAGTGGTTTTTAATCTAATAATGTTTTGTGGATTTTTTTTGTTTGTTTTTTTGTTTTTCTGGTAAAACTAAGATATGCCACAGATAAACTGCAACTAGATCAGTTACTTGACTATAAATTACAGTAATGTCTCACACTGTACACAATTCATAAATGAGCAGATTAAGCACTTCATTCTGTCATTTATAGCCTGCTAGGATAGGATTCTTACTCTAATGGCCCATAAATGACATGAAGTTTATTGTTAGGAAATTCAGTTATTGCTCCTAAAGTGCTTTCTTGGTTTTGTGCTCCTAAGGCTTTTTTGACATTCACTTGAGAATTCCAATTTTTTTATAGATATAAAGGTGTGTAAATCAAATCAGAGCAAAAGTTAGTTTCCTGAGGCTCGGTTCTTTTTGAAGGGAACTACCTACAAAAGTGCTATGCTTAATGTTGCACCCTTAAGCTGTTCCATAGAAAACACTTCACACCTAAAGCATGCTCCTCAATTTGGCATATGAAGGGAGAAAGAAACACGGGTCTTCACCAGGCAATGTGTGTGCCTGGCCCTCTGTTGAAATGGCACACTGGGTAAGACTCAGTCAGCAGGTTATAGTCAACAAATCAACAGGCAACAATGCACCTGGTACAGATCTGCAATTATAACAGAAAGATTGAGTGGCCTTGAAGCAATGAAGCTGCTTCACCTCCCCTCATTTCTGTGGACCCAATGTAAAGTTTGTTAGATCATCATCCCTGAAAGATGAAAGGGGGTCTATACTCAGACTGATGTGTCCCAAAGATACTCAGTGAAGTGTTTCAAACATTTGACTCTTCCATTCTGAACTATTTCATTAGGCATAGAGTTAGGGCTGTTCCAGTTCTTCCAGTATTAGCTTTGTGGACTCTGAGGCAACTTCCTTCAAGCAGTTTTGTATCAAATCCTTCCGTGGTAGCTTCATGTCAGTTGTAATTTTCCTACTTTTACAGCTTTCTTACACTGCATTAGAAGTTCAGGTGTGTTCAGTCTCCGGAAAGGTTAGTTTGATTTGGGCCTCATCCTTGTGATATGCATTAAAGCCCTAGGTTTGCAACAGCTCTTTCTCCATCTCAGTCACTGCATTGAGTGATGGAATTAAGAAGGTTACTCAAGACAGAGTGAAGGCTGGTATCTCTCAGTTTCCCTGTTAAGTTTACATTTATAATTCCTTTTAAACCTTTATATGTCCTACTTCAGCTAGCTAAAAGGCCTTGCTTTCACCAGAGCCTCACAATTTCCCCTAGCTCTTGATGCATTTGAGAGCTCCAATACCACCTTCAGTTCAGTTCACCAGGTCAAAGGGGAGCCTTTTCAGGTTGGCACTTTTTCAATGATTCTTCATTGTTTCTTCACCTCCTTAATGAAATTATCCCCTCTTTTTGCTAGAGAGTTTGGAGAAGCTGTCATGAAATCTCTCTGAAAGGCTACCTGTTTAATGTCCTAACTGGCTGTTAGTTGGGAACTATTCTTCAAACCTCTTTGCTTTTCTGAACTTCACAAAGGAATTTCCACATGTTTGTAGATATGAATGTACTTTGTCTCCCATGGAATGTCTCTTGAAAAAGTTCTGCAAGAAGTGAAACTTATCAAGTTCTCTGATCAATGTCCTGAAAGATAATGCTAGCACACTGATGATGCCACACTGAGTGGGGAACTGTATGCTTTGGAAGGGAGAGCAGGAAGACCTGGATACACTGGCAGAGTGAGCCAATAATAACATGAAGTTCAGCAAGGACAAGTGTAAGGTCTTGCACCTGGAAAAAACATAATCCAGGAGAGCAGCACAGATTGGAATCCACCCGGCTGGAGAGAAGTTCTGTGGAATGGGACCTGGGGATGCAGAGTTGCATCAACAAAAGTATCAATCAGCAGAGACAAAGAAGTAGTCATCCCACTCTGTTCAGCACTTGCCAGGCCACACCTGCAACACTGTGCTCAGCTTTGTACCCACTATACAAAAAAAAAAAAGAAAAAGAAAAGAGATGTGGGCAGGCTGGAGAGGCTCCAGGAAAGGGCCAGAAAGGTGATCAGAGACCTGGGAAGCTTACTTGATAAGGAAAGGCTGAGAGAATTACCTTTGTTCAGCCTTGAGAAAAGGCTTAGATAAGACCTTACTACCATATTCCAGTATTTAAAGGGTGGCTACAAAGAAGATGGAGCCTTCCCTATTACCAGGAGTCACATGGAAAAGAGGAGGAAAAGAGGAGGTACAAGTTACTCCTGAGGAGATTCTGGTTGGACATAAGGAAAATTTTTTCCAGTTAGAACAATCAGCCGTTCAACAATCTCCCCAGGGAAGTGGTGGAGTTCCCAACACCAGACACTCTCAAGCTCTAGCTGCACAGTGCTGGGCCATCTGGTCTAGATCATGCTTTTGCTAAGAAAGGTTGGACCAAAGACCCATGACATCCCTTCCAACCTAATATTCCATGATTTTGTGATTTAGTCACTTTCCCTCATTCAGTGCTTCTCAGAAACTGTCCTAGTGTTTTTAAGACTACAAGATCATGGGGTTTGCACATAAGCCACTCCTGACTCCCTGGTCTATGAATTCACACCTTTGTCTACCTGCTCCCAGCTTTGGTGCCAAGCAGTTGCCTTCAGCTAGCAGTTCAGTTATGGCTTTTTCTGTTTAGACTGAGGCCAGTCTCTGAAGGCAGGGGTTTATGTTATGCCTGACATGAAAGCAACCAAAGTCATGTTTACTCAGAATTATCTCAGCAATCATTTGTCACAAAATGTGGGGACTTCCTTGGGTAAGAGCCACTTGTATGATTTCTCTATTTTCAGGTTCTCTCCCACTGCATTTCCAGTGAATGCATCTGAAACCCATCTCCTAGAAGCATGAAATCATTTAGATTGGCGAAGACCCTTGAGATTGGCTGCAAACATAAAAGAAACTGTAGGATGTTTTCCCTTGTAAAAGAAAAATCAAAGAAGAACTTTGGTTGGAAAAGAACTCCAAGATAGAGTCCAACCATCAACCCAACACTAAACCATGGCCTGAAGTGCCATGTCCACAGCTTTCTTGAACACCTCCCAGGCTGGTGACTCCACCACCTCCCTGGGCAGCTTGTTCTGATGCCTGACCGCTCTTGCAGAAAAAAATTTTCCTAATATCCAACCTAAACCTCCCCCAGTGCAAGCTGAAGCCACTTCCTTTCATTCCATCACCTGACACTAGGGAGAAGAGACTGACCCCCACCTACTTTCAGGTAGCTATAGAGAGCAAGATTATCTCCCCACAGGTTCCCTTTCTCCAGATGAAACAACCCCAATTCCCTCACCTGCTCCTCACCAGACCTGTTCTCCAGCCCTTTACCAGCCTTGTTGCCCTTCCCTGGACATGCTTTCATGTACTGAGGGGTGCAAAACTGAACCCAGTATTTGTGGTGCATCTTGACCAGCACCAAGTACAGGGATGTGATCACTTTACTGTTCCTGCTGGCCACACTATTCCTGATACAAGCCAGGATGCTGTAGGCCTTGCTGGCCACATGGGCACACTGTCAGGTTCAGCCTGCTGTCAACCAGCAACCTCAGTTCCTTTTCTGCCAGGAAGCTTTTCAGCCACCCTGATCCAAGCCTGGAACATTGCATGGGGTTCTTGTGACTGAAGTGCAGGACCTGGCACTTGTCCTTGTTAAACCTCATAGAAGTGACCTCAGCCCATCAACCCAGCCTGTCCAGATCCCTTTGCAGAGCCTTTCTACCTTCAAGCACATCAACATTTCCATCCAATTTAGTGTCTTTTGCAAACTTACTGAGGGTGCACTCTATTTCCTCATCCAGATTCCTGATAAAGATATTAAACCACACGTCCCAAATCTGAACCCTGAGGAACACCACTAGTGACTGGTATCAGCTAGACTTGACTCAGTTCAGCACTCTCTCTCTGACCCTGGCCAGCCAGCTCTTTACCCAGCAATACTGAAGCCAGAGCTTCCACTCTCCTGCTGAGTCCTCATATCCACTGAGATATCATGTCCTTCCCTGTGAAGGCAGCAGCCTTTCTTCCATCTATACAAACAATTAAGTCCACGTACTCTACACCCCATCCCATCGTGTGGGTTCAGTTCCCCGAACAGCTGTCTGACCTCACATGTAAGCACTGCTCCAACTCCATAGCTGCAGCATGGAGAGAAGTTAACATAGATCTTTTGTCCTGAACAATTTAGACTTCTGTGATCCACACTGGTCTTAGAGCTTTATGCCCAAGCACCACAAGTACAAGCTAGGACACAGGAGGTTCCACATTAACATGAGGAGACACTTGAGTATGGTGAGGGTGCCAGAACCCTGGAGCAGGCTGCCCAGAGAGGTTGGGGAGTCTCCTTCTCTGGAGACATCCAAAAACTGCCTGGATGATCAGACTAGGAGATCTCTGGAGGTCCTTTCTAACCCCTGTCATGCTGTGATTCTTTGATTAGGAGTAGTGGGATGTGTACTGTAAGAGCACCAGGCAGGAGGAGGTGAAAATGTGGATACTTTGGAGACTCCACCTAGTCGTAGGCTTTAACTACTAGTGTGCAGTTGTGCAAACAGACTTGCACAAGGAGATCCCATGTGGAAATGGCAGGCATCTGCAGTCTTTAAGCCTCTCAAGAAAGGAGCTAGAGACTGGAAAGCTGTGAGTGGGTGTAGCTCCTAATTCCTTTGTGTTTGGAGTTCTGCTGCCAGCTCTGACACCGATGCAGTCATCAGTGGGCATCTTACCCAACCTCTCTGGGGCTGGTGCTTTTGCAGCACTAATAAATTGAAGATGATAATTAGATAAACACAACTTTGTAATATTAGGGTTTGTACCTATCATAACAAGAGGATATAAAAGCACAGTATCTTGCTGACTCTTATGTTGGGTTGCAAAGATCTTTCTAAGGGTGTTACCTGCAACAGCTGAAGTGAGAAAATCAATGTTCGTGGCACAGGTAGGTACGGGTAGCTGAGCAGTAGCTATTGTTGCACGGCTCGGTTTCTCTTAATGCTTGTAAGACAAACTGTGTCATTAATATGCTGATTTTATAATTCTTATTTCTGCGTACAACATCCTTCTTGAGCATTGGAAACAGGCAGGTTAAATTCTGCCTTAAGCTGAGAAGAGGAGGAAGTGTAATAACCTTGGGGAACACCCGGGGGACTGCTTACCTTGCCCCTTCGCCATGGATTTAAAATGCTTTGGGTTTCACTCCTCTTCCCTGAACGTCTCCCCTCCTGGCCGCAGGCAGGGGCTGCAGCCCAGCCTGCCGCCCGCCGCCCGCTCCCGCCCAGCGCTGCCGCTCTCCGCGACGGGCGGAGGCGGGGGGTGAACGAGGGCCGGTCAGGGGCTCGGGGAGGCGCTGAGGAGCCGCCGCAGTCGCTCGCCCCCTTCGCCCCGGGGAGCCAGGAGGCAGCCGCACCGGCAGAGGAGCCCCGCTACGCCGGTAAGGAGAAGGAGCACTCGAGAAGGGAGTTCTTACTCGCCAGCTTTGAATTCCTCCGAGGGCTGCTGCGGCGTGCTCGGGTACTCTGCGGCACAGCTAACGGGGAGAGCGGCTGAGGCAGGCTGCGCAGGGAGGAGGCAGCCAAACGTGGCATTGCTGAGCGATGCCGGCAGCAGCAGGGGCTGAGGAAGAAGGGGCGGCCTGAGGCAGGACCTGTCCGAGTCCTGTCGGGGGTAAACCCCTGTCGCCTGCCCCTGGTGTGCCTGGCCCCCGCTTGCAGAGTCGTGCCGCTCGCCGTTTCTCCTGAGCTCGGCAGCACAGTAGCAGGGCCAGGCAAGGTGGAGGAGAGGAGCCGAGCGCGGGCGGCCTGAGCTGGTCCGCATCCCTCGGCAGAGCCGCCTCTCCGGGAACCCCCGGCCGCAGCCGCTGGGTGCGAGAGGCAGCGGAGGGGGAAGGCAGAGCCAAGCTGCCGCTCCTCCCTCCCTCCCCCGGCCGGATATATAGTATCAGACGCATAGGGGAAGGAGACCGTTCTGCTTTTCATTTGCATTTTCTTGTTTGCCTCCTGTTTTTCATTGCCGGGAGTTGCTTGTGCGCTAGGGAAGGTGGGGACAGCGTTTTGGAGACAGGAATTGGTTGGGAAAGCGGTGATTGAAGGTAATAAACCCGCTGGGGGACATTGCAGGGGGAAGGGGGGAGAAGCAAAAAATAAATGGAGGTGGGGGAGAGGAGGCCACGCTGTGGAAGATGATGCCCAGGAGGTAAGGAAGACGGCAGGGGTGCAGCCGGCCAGGGGCGGCGGGGCCGGGCCGGCTGCGGCTGCCGCGGTTGTGGGAGGCTCGGCTGGGGCCAGGCCGGATCGCGTCGGGCAGGTACGGCGAGCCCGGGGGCAAGCTTCGACCCGCGGCTGTGGGGAGCGGTGCGTGGCTGGCGCAGCGCTTGCGGTGATGCGAGCGGGGCTTGGGCGGCCCCCGTGGCACTGGGTGGTGCCCCGAGGGGAGCGGCGGCCCCAGCCCAGCCTCTCCATGGCAGAGTTGAAGCTACAGCGCAGCCCTGCGAATAAGGAGAGGATGTGGTGAGTGGCTCCTGCTAGTTTCACAGCAGGGTTTGCTCTGGGTGGGGGCAATCTTTAGTGCGGTGTTACAAAAAATATAAATGGGAAGATCTGGCATAATTGCGCCGGAGGCTTGCCTTTATGTCTTCCCTGCTGTTAGGCCCATCCGTTTTCCTTTTCAAAAAAGTATGGTATTATACAGAAATGGAGTTTTAATTGTATGGGGGAGGGGTGTGCTCCTTATTCTGAGCCTTGGTAGTGTTTTGTGTCTCTTGATTGGGAAATTGCTGGATGCTCCTGCTGCCCACACATTCACATGACACCACAGAAATTCAACTCCAGTTTTGTTGGAGGTTCCTGTGAGGATATCCTCGGTTTTCTAGAAACTAGAGACCGTGCCCTTGTCTTCTAGAGCCCTTCACAGTAGCGTTGTTGCTCAGAACAATTTGCTTTTACGTGTTTGCCTCTAAGCCTTTTAAGGGCATAACCACACGAATAAATAATGACAGCCCACTGACTTGCAGTAGGAAGCAGTAAAACTAAATAAGAGTTGCTTCTCCCAGAAATATTGCCCTAGAAATTCAATCAAAAGACTAGCTTTGCATCTCCATTTAGACTTAAGACTTTGCTATCCGTGAAGGTAGATGAGAAAAATGTGCTGTGAGATCCATATTTGTTCTAATCCTGGTTCACTTGAATATGTATTAAAATAAGTATAAAACTGAACTGTTGGGCAATCCCAAAGATGTAGTAAAATGCATGGCCTTTCAGAAGCTTTTAATACCAAAGCTTACATTGCTTTGGTGTGCTACTTTTAGACCATAACTTGCTGCTTGTGCTGGTGTCTGGGAACCTTCGTGCCTATATGATAAGAAGCTGATGGCAGTGCAGAGATTTGCTGCTGGAGTTTGTTTTCCTTTGCATCTCCTATATCAAAAGCATCATCATTTTGTGCTTACCTGCAATGTTCTTGAAGAGGGCAGTGCAAGTTCTATTTATTACTGTATAATCTGCTCCTCTTCAAAGTAACTACAGCATTTAAAAATTATACTAGTAGCTGCTGTAGGAAAGTTGTAAAATTCCTCTTATAAGGTAGTGCTTCAATCTCCTGATCTGTTGTGTTTTCTTCCTCTGATAAACTATAGTTGTGCAAAACCAAGGGTTTTTTCCCTTTGTTTTGGGGTGTTTGTCGAAGTTGAAGGCACTGTAAACATGAATACCTGGGTGATGAGAACAGAACATTTGAGAGAGGGAGGAGAGATTCACTCACTCAAAGGTATCTGAATTAAAAATAGCTACAGCAAATTGAGGACAGACTTTTACTATATTTAGAGGATGTTCAAGGATGCATCTGATACTGTAACAAAACTGCAAATTCATGCCAGTTTGAGTTGTGATTCTAATGCTTATTAATGCTTGTTTAAATTAGTAGTGGAGAATTGTACTTTTAAAACATCATGATGGTCATGTGGGAAAAGCCTGAATAAATAAAAGCTGTAGTACATCAGCTGGGCAAAAGAAGACTCTAGAGACAGACTGCCAGAGAAGCAGGGAACGACCTGTTAACAGAGGCACCAAGTTTGCAGCTCTGCTCTGGAGGCAGCTTTGACTGATAAACTCCCTGTGCTTTTTCCAGTCAATTCAGATGTCACAAACTGGATGCTTACAATTTAGTTTCTACAGTTGTCTTTCAGCCTTGCCCAGATCCATGTTTTATTGTCCTGAAAGATGAGAGGCAATTTTACCATGTTATAAATCAGGTCAGTGGCAGAATTGTCCTGAAACCTTAATTCAGAGCTCTGTGTTCTGAGCAGAGGAGGTAGTTGTTTAGCATGTCAGAGTAAGGCCCCACCTCCTTCAAGAATACACTTACTTAATTTTTTGGCCTTAAAGTTTCCTGCTGTGCTTAGTTTGTCAGGTCCTTGATTATGTGTACCTTTATAACAAACTCAGTTTCCACTGCTGTTTCTGCAGTGCTGTATAAACTTGGGGCCAGCTGGACTGACAATTGCTTCTTTTTGTTTGATCTTCCTCAAAACAACCATACACCCTGATTTGAAGGAAAGAAACATTCCCTGACTTTACCTAAAGAATGTAGATGTATTTTGTCATAGATGTTTAAGAAGGGCCTTTTCTTACTTGGGGGATGCTGAACGTATATACACTGTAGTGTCACACCCTCTCTGGAATATTCCTTCAGAAACTGTCTTGTTACTGGGAGTGAAATGATAAAAATGTAGCTTTGTTGCAGCTTTGTAGACAATGCTATAGATGAATGAAGAAAAGATTCTTCCAAAGCTACATATGCTAATTAAAGAAATGGAAAACAACAGTAAGTGTTACACTGACATTGGGTGAATCAGACCTGTTTCTGAGAAAAATCTGCAAAGCAGAAATACTGTGTGGAAAATCAGTCCTTTTCAGAAGTGTAATTCCCACAGCACCCCTTAGTATGTCCTAAAAGAGGGATTCTTAATTTATTCACAAAATGTGTTGGCATTAACAGTCTTCTAAGAGGTTCTTCGAGATGGGTGTGCTGTGGAGTTAACAAGGGGCTACACATACGAATTTGATAGTAGCCAGAGATGGTACCATTTGACTTATTTTGGTGGTGGTATATGAAATTGCCTGAGTCATCTTTATAGGTGTGCTGTGATACCTCAAAAGAGCTGCAGCTGACCTCAACTAGTGCAGCTGACCTCAACTTCAGCTAATGCAGCATGAAGAAAATGATGGCCTCAAGCTGGCATTGTTTGCTCATTAGGAGTGGCTCTTTGCTCTTAAGCACAAGTACAATGATATGAAGAAGGTTGTGGCTGCAGCAGTCAGCACTGTTTTGGCCAAAGGCACAACGATCATTTGGAACTGTACTTTTCTGTTACTGCTTTCATTGACATAAGAAAGCATTTCTTTGCCTGCTGTCTTTACTTTGAGATATAATGTGAATAATTATGCCTGTCTGAGCTTTGCTTCCCATGTGGCTAATGACATAAGGTTATTCACCATTTGTGGAATTTGTTTGGTTATGCAGAGTTGAAGCGTCTGAGAGACCTCCTCCTTTATCACCAAGGCCTTCAGAAATGAGCTAGTGCTTTCAGCAGAGGTCTGTGCTGGAAAGTGTGTTGTTGTCTAGAGCAGAGCATTCAGTGATGCTCACATTTAGATCTTTCTCTGGCATGGTCAGAAGCAACAACTAGAAGCAAAGTGATTGTGTTCTGTGGTGAATAACCATAGTGCTAGACTGCTGAAACCGGGAGCGTTGCCTGCTCTGTTTCTGGTTAGGACCAGCAAACACAGAGGTGATTTTGTGGCTCCTGTCAGCTGACCACACAGCTTCTCAGCCTGTATCAATCACTTGTGTTTGGCTGCAAGGAAGAAGCAATTTGGAGTGGGAGTGGGATGAAGAGTGTGGCTGAGCATGCTTTGCCAGTCTCATCCTGGCCTTGTGGCAACCAGCAAAGAAAGAAGAGTGAGGCAAAGAAAGAAGAGGAAGGGAACCGCTTATTTCTGCCAGAATCCTGTGGATTCACTATGTCAGCAGAGCCAGGGACTGATGCAGATCTTTTCAAAACCATCTGCTTTTACCACCTGTCTTTGCTTATTCACAGTCTTACTGGGCATCGGTATTCAAAAGGTTTCTCTTTAACTATAAAACCAATCAAGTTTCTTCTGAAATTTGTCTATTACATGCTCATAGCTCAATCAGGAGACTATAAAAGTGCTCTGTTGTGAAGGGGAGAGAGAAAAAGACTTGCCTGCCCAACACAAACCACTTCATAATGTGCACACTCACAGTGCTGTTAGTGAAACTTATTTTTGTTATTAGCTGGTCTGAAATGGGTAACATGATTCTGTTTAAACCTAAGTTTCAGGGCAGTTTTGAAGGTGAAATTTTGTTGCGGAATTTTGTTGGCAAAACTTCTGTTGCATGCGCTGACATCAGCTTGTTTGTTGCTTCTAGCTTTAAGTCTAGGGGAATATCACAGTCTTGGACTGATTCTAGATTTCCTGTGGCTGTTGAAGTCAATGTAATTGCTGTAAAGCACCCAAATTCTTTGTTGGACGACAAAATTTTTTAAGAGACCGAGACTGTTGGTCCCCAGACCATTAGTAAGACACCTAGTCTCATGTAGTCATGTTTCTAAACTGAATGTGACAGAATTATGCTCTTAGTTAATCATCACTTCATATATCTATAAAGGAAAAGTTTGCAAACCTGGAGCTCTGATAGCCATGTGGTCTAATATGGCATGCAGTAAATTCCCCTTTGTTCCAGTGGCTGCAGCTCCAACTTCTCAGCAAGGCTTTTTCTGTGCCCTATGATCCTTTATTCAGTAACATACATTATTGCTTTAATGTGGTTCTGCTTGTACTTCCCAATGGAGCCCATCCCTTGCCATCTGTGGGAAGAAATGAAGTCCCAGATCACTGAATCATACTGTCTTCTACCAGTGACCTCCTTTGAGCTGTCATTGCTGCTGTCTTTATCAGATACTCCAGAGTAAACTGGCTAAGTTAACATACTCCTAGTATGGATCAGAGTGTCAGTGATCCCCTCTGCAGATATTTTTTTGTTTGGTTGGTTTAGTTTGGTTTGGGTTTTTGTGTGTGTGCCTTTCTTTGCGTCTGAAATAAACTTGATGACACTGTGGCAGAGAGGAGAGGGCAAGGAGCCCAGAGATGCCAGAGTGTTTATGCCATGCTCTGTTGTATGTGTCAAAACAACCATCAGATCTTGCATCTAGATGTAGTCAAACCTGTCAACTCAGTGGAAAACCTTTGGGGTTTTGCCGTTAACCAGTTTATTTTGCCATAACACTGTCTGTCAGTAGCTCTCATTGTTCATTATTCTTATGCTCAACTTCAAAGAGTGTTGTCTTTTCTCATGTATCCTCCAAACAGCCTGTGGGGCAATACTGCACTTGAATTCAAGGTTTCAGGGCTAGCTAAACAATGGATGGGTTTGATGGTAAATGATGGATGCTGATACGTTTTTCTGTTATTATCTTCTTTTTTTCATTACCCCTATTTCCCAATCTCTTTATTCTCTCCCAGCTTTCACTAAGCAGACAGAGGAGATAATGAATCTGTGTGCTTAAAGACTGATTTCACCTCTCTCTTCATCTGCATTTTGGCCTATCACTGACCCTTCATTGCTACGCAGTCTCAGGCAAACTGCTGTGTATTAATTCCAGTGGCTCAGAAGAGAATTTCACCCCTCTCCACCATGTTTGGAAGCTCTCTTGTTTTTATGCTATAATTAGTGCTTCACAGGCACTTGGCTCAAATCCTGTGTGCTGCTGTTTGCTACAGGGTCCAAGTCAATTGATATGCAGGGAAGGGATGTTCAGTTGTTGGTACTGGAATGCTCCATGCTTGGGGCATCAAGTGGTTTTGGCCTAGTGTGTTTTTCTGTGGAATATTTATGTTGGACCATATGCAGTTGAGATGCAGGCAGTTGTTTATCTACAGAGGGTAAGATTGAATTCTCTACCAGTGGAAAGACTTTTGCTTTGGCTAGCTCAAGGTGTTTCAGGGACTGCTTTGGCATTGCTCATTGCTGGCTGCTGCCCTCCAAGAGTTTCCAGCAAGCAGGTGAAACTATATGCTTCCAAGATGATGTGATGACTAAACTGATCTGACAGTAGGTCAATCACAGCACACAGATAGATGCGTATGAGCTGCTCATACTCCACCACTTGGAGGAGGGGGGGGTCTTACTTCTCATGTTACTATTGGAAACTTTTTGCCTGTTAATGTTACATTTACTGCAGCTTTGTTTGTCAAGTAAGAAATGGTTTAGTTTCGATAGCCACCTTTCTGCTGGTGAATCATATCCAGGCTGAAGTTGCATTAATACTGAAAGCATTTCTGTCATCTTTCTGAATGGCTGGATTTCCCCAAGAGCAGGATGGTGACATACGTAGGAGGATGGGTTGTTTTGTGACTGTCTGCTTTGCCCTTGAAGTTAAATGTGATTTAAAACTTCCAGTCTTAAAGGTTATAGACTGGAATGTCTACCTATCATATTTCACCTTAAAAAATTCTGTTCAGAAAAATAGTATGCAATGCCAGAATTTCCATCATTGACCATAGATTGCAACCTTGAAGATGGGCAAGTTCTTGCCTTCTGAAATGAAATAATGAGTATTTTTCAAGCCCCAAGTTCCCTGCTTGTCACTAACATTTAATTTCCATGGCAACCTGTGTAACTCTTGATCAGAAAGATCAAGTAAGGTGATCTAGAGCCTTTTGTAGGAGCTCCTCTCTGATCTAAGGTTCATATGTTCAAAATGGTAAACCAGTCACAATGCTGTGAAATTAAAACTATCTTTCATTATATGACAGGGTTCCAGCAAAGAGAATAGTTCTTTTATTTTCCACAAATGCCTACACCTAATGTGACTGATGGGGTTGTGACTGTGAGCCCCTTAAAGTGTTATACAAATGAAAAGCAGAATTATGTAAGTACATCTTGTGAAATTACAAAAGCACAAACAAAAGTGCAATCAAATACCTAGATATATAGCAGGAGGCTTGTGTCTTGTCTCCTGTGTAAGAGTAAGCTAAATTTATTATGCCTGCTAGTTGCAGGTAATCAAGACAATAGGATTCTTGTTCATCTGATGTGTGCAAGTCCCTACATATATTTTTACTCTAAATGTGTATCTTTTCAGTGTTCTCTGTATTTGCAGTCAGCTAGCATTGGCAGTGCTTGATGCTTTGCTCAACGATTCTGTGTAGCTTTGTATAAATAACCCTCAGTCTGCTGGATTGTTTATAAAATAGAATGGATACTTCCTCGCACTTGTTTTTTCCCTGGTTTGCTTTGTTTTCTCTTTGTGTCTTTGAAATTCTCACCTGCTATGTGCAACATTGTGTCCTGCCTGTGAAGAATCGAGTGCCCAAAATGTCAGGTTTGTTTAGCCTGGAGAAGAGGAGGCTCAGGGGAGACCTCATTGCTCTCTACAACTACCTGAAAGGTGGTTGTAGCCAGGAAGGGGTTGGTCTCTTCTCCCAGGCAACCAGCACCAGAACAAGAGGACACTGTCTCAAGCTGCCCCAGGGGAAGTTCAGGCTGGAGGTGAGGAGAAAGTTCTTCACTGAGAGAGTCGTTCACCATTGGAATGTGCTGCCCAGGGAGGTGGTGGAGTCACCATCATTGGAGGTGTTCAAGAGGGGATTGGATGTGGCACTTGGTGCCATGGTGTAGTCATGAAGTCTGTGGTGACAGGTTGGACTCAATGATCTTTGAGGTCTCTTCCAACCTTGGTGATATTGTGATACTTGTAATCTAAAGTGCTCGTAATTGCTGGCTTATAAATGCCAGCAGCACCTTTGTTTGACCATGGAATCTTCACTAGGGTGTCCCATAGGTAGTTGGGTTTTTGTGTTCTGTACAGCATTATGCAAAAATCTTACCAGATCAGAACTTTCCACTTGCACCAACAGAGGTATTTCATTAATTTGGCAGTTGTTGTGAAGGTTCAGAAAGATTTGCAGGCAGGGAAATACAATAAGGATGACTATATTTCTGTGATAAAAAGGTCATACTTCATTGCCTTATTTTTTTTTTAAATGCCATGTTTTCCATACTTTATGGAAATGTACCTTCTTGTATTTAAAAAGAAAATTCTGAAAGAATCTGGCTGAAAACTTAAGATAAAATATATCAGCTTTGTCTTCTTTGTCCTATTCATAAATTATAAACCTACAACTGCAGAAGCCACTTTATGTGAGTGTTTATTCCTGGATTAAGTATCTGGTGTGGTGTTAGCAAGGGAGCATATGTTCTGATGACTTGGGATAAACACAAAAGTTATACATCTCCCCCAGAACTACATGTTATGAGGAAAAAAATATGTTGGGCCATACAATTTATCAGGAACAGTGTGGCCAGCAGGAGCAGGGAGGTCATTCTGCCCCTGTACAGAGCACTGGTTAGGCCATACCTTGAGTCCTGTGTCCAGTTCTGGGCCCATCAGTTTAGGAAGGATGTTGACTTGCTGGAAGGTGTCCAGAGAAGGGCAACAAAATTGGTGAGGGGTTTGGAACACAAGCTCTATGAGGAGAGACTGAGAGAGCTGGGGTTGCTTATCCTGGAGAAGAGGAGGCTCAGGGGAGACCTTATTGCTGTCTGCAACTACCTGAAGGGAGGTTGTAGCCAGGTGGGGGTTGGTCTCTCCTCCAATCAACCAGCCTTAGAACAAGAGAACACAGTCTCAAGCTGTGCCAGTGGAAGTTTAGACTGGATATTAGGAAGAAATTCTTCATAGGGAGAGTGATTGCCCATTGGAATGGGCTGCCTGGGGAGGTGGTGGAGTCACCATCACTGGAGATGTTCAGAAGGAGACTTGATGGGGTGCTTGGTGCCATGGTTTAGTTGATTAGGTGGTGTTGGATGATAGGTTGGATGCAATGATCATGAAGGTCTCTTCCAACCTGGTCTGGTCATTCTATTCTATTCTATTCTATTCTATTCTATTCTATTCTATTCTATTCTATTCTATTCTATTCTATTCTATTCTATTCTATTCTATTGGTTTCTGTCATCTTGAGAATGGTTTCTGCCAGAACATCCTGGTTTTGTTAGTATAGTAAATC
The DNA here is from genome assembly GCF_026170545.1 of Melanerpes formicivorus. Classification (NCBI taxonomy): domain Eukaryota; kingdom Metazoa; phylum Chordata; class Aves; order Piciformes; family Picidae; genus Melanerpes; species Melanerpes formicivorus. The sequence goes on from NW_027142416.1 coordinate 2,177,824, forward strand.
TCTTGGCATCTGCATTTGGTACTTATTCATACATTCATTGAAGGTGTGCGTGTCATAGAATGCACTGGGTTGGAAGGGACCTCCAAAGGTCATCTAGTCCAGCCTCCCTGCAGTAAGCAGGGAGATTTCCCGCTAGGTCAGCTTGCTCAGAGCCCCTTCAAACCTGACTTTGAATGTCTCCAGGGATGGGGCCTCTACCACCTCTTGGGGCAATGTATTCCAGTGTTCCACCACTCTCAGAGTACAGAACTTCTTCAGAATGTCCTATCTAAATTTGCCCTTCTCTATTTTGAAACCATTGCCTCTTGTCCTATCACTGCAGGCCTTTGGAAGTAGTCCCTCCCCATCTTCCTTGTTAGGCTGCTTTCAGGTACTGGCAGGCCCCTATTACATCTCCCTGGAGCCTTCTCTTCACCAGGCTGAATACCTCCAGCTCCCTCAGCCTGTCCTCATAGCAGAGGTGTTCCAGCCCCCTGATCATTTTTGTGGCCTCGTCTGGACCTACTCCATCAGGTTCATGTCCTTCCTGTGTTGAGGGCTCCAGAGCTGGACACAGCACTGCAGGTGAGATCTCCCCAGAGCAGAGTGGCAGAATCATCTCTCTGGGTCTGCTGGCCATGCTGCTTTGAAGCAGCCTGGGATGTGATTGGCCTTCTGGGCTGCTAAGTTTGCAATGTGTTGGCTCATGTCTACTTTTTCATCCATGAGTACCCTCTATCGCATCTTCCCCCAGCCTGTATTGATAACAAGGATTATCCTGTCCCAGGTGCAGGGCCTTTCACTTGGCCTTGTTGAACCTTATGAGGTTCACCTGGGCCTACTTCTCCAGCTTGTCTATCCTCTGGATGACATCCTGCACTCTGGTATATCAACCACACCACTCAGCTCCATGTCGTCTGCAAACTTGCTGAGGACATACTTGATCCTACTGTCAGTATTGCTGATGAAGAACACTGGCCCCAGTATACTCCTCTGAGGGACACCACTTGTCACTCTTCTCTATCTGGACATTGAGCCATTGACCACTACCCTCTGTATGTGACCATCCAGCCAGTTACTTATCCATTGACCAGTCTGTGTGATGCTGTGGCATTAGTACTTGAAAGCAGAGAGCATAGCAGAGGACACAGGTGCTGATCTGTGGTACAGTGTGTGGAAATCAATTAACCTGGCAGCTTTCAAATGGGAGATTGAGGTCTGCTGATGTGCTGTACAATGAGTGAAGTGGAGCAAGGTGGTGTTTTTCACTTGTGCTTCTCACTTCACTGTCAACAATTCAGATGAGATGAGCACAGTGCAGATGCACTGTAGTAACATATGAGGTAGGGAGTAGCATTTGAAGGCCATGCGTGACGGAAATGGCTTGCCTTGAGTGGAGTTTGTCTGAAGATCCCTGGAAGCATTGCCATAAGAGACCATTTGGGGCGTCTTGTTTCTTAATTTAGAAGCAAGTAGTGACAAGTTTAAGTCCCTGATAAATTCAGAAGAAAGGATATCGTGCAATCATCCAAGCTGGAAAGGACCTCTGAGGTCATCAAGTCCAGCCATTTCACCCACCTCACCAAGTCTGTCACTGCACCATGTCCCCAAGCACAAGATCTAGATGGCGCATCCAGGGATGGCGACTCAACCACCTCCCTGGGCAGCCAATTCCAGTGCCTGACAACCCTTTCTGTGAAAAAAATTTCCCCAATGCCCAGTCTAAACCTGCCTTGTTGCAGCTTTAGGCTATTCCCTCTCGTCCTGTCATTAGTTACTTGTGAGAAGAGACCAATGCATACCTCTCTACAACCTCCTTTCAGGTAGCTGTAGAGAGCAATAAGGTCTCCCCTTCTTTGTAGACTAAAAAGCCCCAGTTCTCTTAGCCTCTTCTCAGAGGACTTGTTCTCCAGGCTCCTCACCAGCTCAGTTGCCCTTCTCTGTACCCACTCCAGTGCCTCAATGTCCTTCCTGCGGGGCCCAGAACTGAACACAGCACTCGAGGTGTGGCCTCACCAGCACTGAGTACAGAGGGACAATCACCTCCTTGCTCCTGCTGGCCACATTATTTCTAGTACAGGCCAGGATGCTGTTGGTCCTCTTGGCCACCTGGGCACACTGCTGGCTCATATGCATCCACTTGTCAATCAGTACCCCCAGGTCCTTTTCTGCCACACAGCTGTCCAGCCATTCTTCCCCAAGCTTGTGGCATTGCATGAGATTGTTGTGGCCCAGGTGCAGGAACCTGATGATATGTAGCATTCAGGAAGGTAACCTGGCAAGTTTGTCAAGAGAGCAGTGAGATCTGTAATGTCAGTGAAGACACTTAATGGGTCTCCCTCCTTCTCCTGGAGGAACCACATCCTAGCACAATCCAAATAGTAATTTTAGTCCTGTTCAGTGAGTATAAGGGCATGTGTCAGAAAGGTGAGGTACTGTTTTTCTTCATTCCTTCAGTTACTTTGGAGATAGTGTTAAAGGAAGGGTAAAAATGTTTCACTGTGGATTTTGGGTATTTTTTGTATCTCTGTCCTTCTCCCTTAGTGTTTAGAGGCTTCATGCTCTGGTGATTTGGATTCGATTCTTTCCAGCATCTGCTTGTGAGAACTACTTTTTGCCAGACATCTGCTGATTAAGATCAGGAGGTAGGGCACTTTCTTATTTCAAAAGAGTGAAGTGAGGATAAATGCTGGGTTCTTAGAATCTAAGCTGTGTGGAGTTGAGTGTGTGGGCAAGAGGAGACCTTCTTGCAGTGTGACCTTCCAAGAAAGAGGCGTGATAAATTCCTGCTGCAAGTATGATTTTTGTACAAAAGCACAGATTGCCTAGGAGAACAAAGCTAAGCAGTGCTGCACAGGAAACAAAGCTTTTTTTACTCTTCAGATGTCCTTAGAAAAGCCAGTTACACTCAGAGCCGTCGGGTTGGGTGAAGGCTGAAGGACATGGGTGATAAAATTGCAATTCTGGTTTCTGAAAAGAGGGAGCAGAGAAGTCCTTGAAGGCTAGAGAAAGGCTGTCATTACACCCGTCTTCAAGAGGCATAAGAAAGAAGAATTCAAGGAACTTTAGTCAGCCACCTTTACCACAGTCCTTGGAGGTATTGTGTATCATCTCCTCAGGGACTCTTTTTCAGGTTGAGAAGATAATCAACAGTTGACCCAGATGTAGAAAAGGGCATGTTGTACTTGACCAACCTCAGTTACTTTTACAATGAAATGATTATGTAGATGTGTGGACACCAATGAATATAGCATTTCTTGACTTTGACTTCAGTGAGGTTTTTGTTACCATCCCTCACTGAAGAAGCTGTGGAAATAGGGTCTAGAGATACAGATTGTTAGAATGATTGAAAATCACGTGGCTTTCTAGGTTGAAAGGGTGGTCTTCAGTAGCTCAGTGTCTCATTAGAGACAAAAGACAAGTTTGTGAGAGATTGGGTCAATAAATGGTTACCTAGAAGGTGGGATAGAATGTACCCTGAGAAAAGCTGTAGATCACATTAAAGTGACAGGAGAGTTTAATAAACCAAATGGTGGAAATTCACTTCAGCTAGATCTTGAGAAACCTGAACTTGGGACTAACACAAACCTCATCAAGTTCAGTGACAATAATGGTAAAGAGATGTAGAAATGTACAGAAATCTGTTGTTCAAACTAATTTGTCAAAAATAAGAGAGACATGAGAAAATCAGATGTGAGGATCATATTAGATCTGTTTTCACAGAACAGTGTTGATGATTGTTTTCAATTGAGTCAATTCCTTCATTTAAATTTGTGATTGTGAGCTCTGCATGGAGCAATCATGGAGAGCGGAAAAGGCAGTCAGCTGAAAGGTAGGATAATATGGAGTATGATTTTATCAGTAATCCAAGGTAGGAGTGGAGACAGACAGAATGGGGTCAAGCTTTGCACAAGAAAGAGAGAAACACCCATGTTCTGGTTCCCCAAACCCACAGCCAAAGCCCCATTGTTGGAAGCCTGTGGGTGGGGATGTTGCCGTGTGCCCCAGGCACCAGCCCTCCCTTGCGGCTGGCCAGATAAAGCTGTTGCAGTCATACGCTGGTCATCCCTTGTGGGTTTGCTGACTCCCAGATGAACACCAATGCCAGCTGCATCAGGGCTAGGGCCATGTGGCTTCAGGGTTGATTTCAGTCCCAAATCAGTTTTGTTTCTTTCATTTAATGTCTAAGGCAAGAAATCCTGCAGACCTGAGTTTGCTGGGAGTCAAACCAGTTTGGAGGTATCAGATCTCGCTTAGGTTGCTCATGATTACATAGAGAGCAGGGGAGAAAACCAATCCGAAACATTGTGTTCTGAATCCAGGAGGACTCAGTTTGGAAAAGCCTGGATTTAAGCTCTTGACTTTAGCTGATGTAAGCTTATTCATGGAACAGCCCTCAAGTAACTAAAACAAACAAAACCTTATTTAAGATGTGGCCATGGTCTTTTGTTTCCTTGTTCAGCGTGTTTCTGCAGAATACTTCTCTGACCTATGCCTGTGTGATTAAAATAGGCGCTGCCATTGATTTACTGCCCCCCTCCCCGTGTTACTGGAGTGCTGTGCCACGAAAATAACACCATGTGGAAAAAATGCTCTTGAGTAGATGTGGATTTCCTTCCTGTGGTTGGTAGTGTTCTGGCAGCGCTTCCCTCCAAACCATGACTGTAATTACAGCAGCTGCCATTGATCTTGTATGTGGTGAATGATATCTGTATTTAGCAATGAACACCCAAATGGCAACTGACATAAAGACTTGCTTTTCCTGTTCAGCCCTCCCTCCCCGCCCTCCACCCCCTCCATTGTTATTTCAGCAAAATAATGTTATTTTAAGGAAATTTCCTGTATTGGTTTTTCAGGAAGTTGTTGCTAGAGGTGAACACGTTTTTTTTTTCCCCCTCTTGGGATTCGATACTTTTGTTGCAGCCTAGTTTAAGCATCGGCATTCATGGTGGCAGTTTCCACTGGAAAGATTTTTGGCAGGAAAGTCTCTGCTTCTGCTGGATACATTTTCACAAGAGGATAATTAGGACCTGGTCTAGGTCTCTGAGGAGGCAAATATGGAAAAAAAGGAAATTATTTGCATGTTACAGTATCACAGTACTGTGATACTGTAACTATTATATGTCTTGAAAATATATTCCAAAGCGAACATGCTTCTGACAAACATTTCTCATGTAAATTTAAATCTTATGATTCATGCCATAGGAGGACGTGTGTGTGTGTGTGTTCATATTTGCTTTCAGCTGAGAAGTAGAGGCAGCAACCAGGGATTAAGTGTGTATGCACAAGAGCTGTCTAAATAGGGAGTGTGGGAAGCTAATCAGCACCAAGAGATTAGATTTGTTCTAGTGATCTTCACTGGACCTTCCAGATGCTGTTATGCATGCCTGAGCAGTGATAACTTTGCTGAGAAATGTTTTCTTGTGAGCTTCAGTGGCAATGCAACAGTGCAGTGAAACAATGCCCTGAGAAGGCTGCATTCCTCAGCTTTCTGTTTTGGCTAAACCCTGCCATGGAGGCATGCTGGCTCCTATGTGTGCTAACTTATTGCAGTGCCATGTTGGTGCATCTCTTTGGACCCTGGGGCCAGTGCTAGCTCAAAAACAGTTTCACAGCTTTCTCCTGTAGTCTGAGCCAAAGCTGTCTTCCAGCTGGGGAGCTTCCATACTACAAAGGACAAAATGCAGATCTGCAGTTGTTCTGTATTGATCTACATGTCATCAGCCTTTAGTGGGGACTATTAAGTTCAGCCAGCAAAAATTCAGGCTCTTCTGCAGTATGCTTTGGTTCCTTGGGGCTGTATCAGGTCTGACACTACATCTAGGCAAGTGTCTTTCAGTAAGTTAAAGCTGGGAGCAGCTCAATCACTTCAGCAGGCATCAGCCTACTTTTGGCTGGGTTTGTGAATTCATTTGTGCTGCTTCTCCTGTTTGGGTGACTGCACTGTTGTCCCTAATGTGCCTTTTACCTATCGTCCTGGATATGCTGCCTGTAAATGAACTACATTTGCCTGGAGCCAGTGAATCTGAATCACATTGTTAGACTGCATGTATAAACCACCCAGCCCATAGAAACTGGAGTATGGAAACCTAATTCTGATTAAACCCTGCATGTTATGCAAGAGCATTTATGAAATAAACTTAAAAAGTACAGAGCAACAGCATCTCAGGTATGAGTGCAATAGCCTGTAATTACAATTTGACCTAGAAGATGAAGGATCATTATTATGAAACCAAAAGCAGAAACCTTGAATTCCTTGGCTGTGATCTGCTGTTTCTTCCATCTCTGGGCAGCCTAGCTGGTAAATGCCAGCTGGTTTTGGAGTCATGAGTGGTGGACATGGATCCTTGAAATTCATTGGGACTCTACCTGGATTTCTTGTTCCTGTATTTGTAGTATGTGGCTGTTGGTTTGGGCTGCTTTGAATTCCATTTTGTGCTTAGAATTTGGACTGGGTTTTATTTGAAAGACTGAAGTCCCTTAAGCTGGGACATAGATACAGTTTACTGAAGGACCTTTGTCTAGATAGTACAGGTAAGAGGAAGTTCATTTGTGCTTTCATTTGCCATTGGAATGTGCTGCCCAGGGCGGTGGCGGAGTCGCCATCCCTGGAGGGGTTAAGAGGGGATTGGATGTGGCACTTAGTGCCATGGTCTAGTCATGAGATCTGTGGTGACAGGTTGGATTTGATGATCCTCGAGGTCTCTTCCAACCTTGGTGATACTGTGAAGTGTTCCTGGGTCCCTTGTACCAAATGCTGTTAATATGATCCAACTCCTGCTCTCTGTTTTCAATGAGTTACTGAGAACAGGCTCATACAAACCTCAGGGTGGAACTTAGTTGCTCCTTTACTGAAACTGTCCCTGTAGAAGAGCCCCAGTAATACCTCTCTTAATCTGCCTGGTGTTGACCCCCCACAAGAAAAAAGAGACTTGCTATGCTATGTAAACATATAAAGCAGAGGTAAAGTCACTGTGTCTTTGAAGACAAGTAGAGTCAGCTCAGAACATGGCCATTGTTTCATTGTCTGGGAGTAGCACATTGCACAGATTTCTTTATTTCTTTGTTTTTATTTTTATTTTTTTTTTTAACTTGGAAATGTTTAAAATGAAGCTGGTTGCTGTGTGATTAGTGGCAGCACTGTGTGAACATCAGAGTCACTGTAAGCACACCAATGTCTCTAAATCTTGTGGTTAAGCTATAGAATAAAACCAGGTCGGAAGAGACCTTCAAGATCATCGTGTCCAACCTATCACCCAACACCACCTAATCAACTAAACCATGCAACCAAGCACCCTATCAAGTCTCCTCCTAAACACCTCCAATGATGGTGACTCCACCATCTCCCTGGGCAGCCTCTTCTAATGGGCAATCACTCTCTCTGTGTAGAACTTCTTCCTAACCTCCAGCCTAAACCTCCCCTGGTGCAGCTTGAGACTGTGTCCTCTTGTTCTGGTGCTGGTTGCCTGGGAGAAGAGACCAACCCCCACCTGGCTACAACCTCCCGTCAGGTAGTTGTAGAGAGCAATAAGGTCTCCCCTGAGCCTCCTCTTCTCCAGGCTAAGCAAGCCCAGCTCCCTCAGTCTCTCCTTACAGGGCTTGTGTTCCAAACCCCTCACCAACTTTGTTGCCCTTCTCTGGATACCTTCCAGCAAGTCAACATCCTTCCTAAACTGAGGGGTCCCAGTTACAACCTCTTACCACAGGAGTCAGCATGGACTTTGTAGTAAGCACTCCATCTGCTCCATGTTTGAAGCACTGACCAAGATTTCTGTGAAGAGCGGCCTGGGTTTACAAAGTATAACACAGCATTGTTGGCAACAACTTTGATGAGAAAAAATGTGGTAAGAGGGAGTCCCAAAGGCAGTAAGCGACTCACCACAGGTCTGTCTCATGCTTTGTGTGCTAAGACTTGGTCTGTGGGTCTCTCTTCCCTGAAATTCTGTATTTGTGAATGGCTTCTCTCTAGCTCCAGGCTACACCTACTGCTGAGAATTGGCAGAGTTGGAGAGGCATCATTACATGGCACTGTGCTGCAAGCTGGGTTTTACCTTCCAAAAAGCATACCTATGTGATATTGGGCATCGAATGGTCACTTTCTTCATGATCTGAAAACTTAACGGATGCGTCAGAGCACTCTGGATGAGATCGTTTTCTCCATGCTAGTGCAGTGTTGGTCTTTTGCATTGGTGTTGGAATAACCTAGAATCATAGAATCACTAAAGTTGGAAAAGACTTCTAAGATCATCAAGTCTAACCATCAACCCAACATCATGATGGCCATTAAACCATGTCCCAGAGTGCCATGTGGACATGGTTTCTTGAACACAGGGATGCTGACTCCACCACTTCCCTGAGCAGCCTGTTCCAGTGCTTGACAACCCTTTTGGTGAAGAAATTTTTCCTAATGTCCAACCTAAACCTCTCCTGGTACAACTTAAAGCCATTTCCCCTCATCTAGTCACTAGTTACTTGGGAGAAGAGACCAACAACCACCTCATTACAACCTCCTTTCAGGTATTCGTAGAAGGCAAGAAGGTCTCCACTTGGCTTCCTCCAGACTAAAGAACCTCAGTTCCCTCAGCCACAGGAACCTGGATCATGTTATGTAATATTTCATTATTATTTGTAGGAGTCATGGATTAGATCTGCAGTGGAAGTTCAGCAGAATGTATGATCTGCACTGGTTTATGGTAACTGAAGATTTTTTGTTTATTTATTTATTTATTTGATGTTGTTAAAAAAGGTATTCTCTGCAGCTGGGGAGGACTTGATGACCAGAAATCTTCCTTGTGCAATTGTGCAGAATGACTTAGGGAAGCAACAAAATATAAATGTTTGCTCAGATTTCCTGCTAGAGAATACAGTGTTTCTAACTTTAATATCATGGCTATAGCAGTATTCTTCTAAGGACTTCGCTCTTACTACAAAAGATAGGGCTCTATGCTTAACATTTGCTTAGCTCACCACATTTCTTGGTTATGAATTCTGGCCTTGTCAAGTGGATTGTTTTCATAACTGCTAAGCAACAGCAAAAATCCAAATCACAAAGCGTCATTAGACCAGCAACCTGCATTTCTGTGGCCTCCTAGCATGAAATGGAGCCAGCCTGCACACTGCAGCTAACTGCAGAAACACAGTCAGGCAAAGATTTTCTTTGTTAGACTGCCTTATTAAAGCTCCTAATTGTGAAGGCAGTCAGTGTGTTTTTCTGAGCCACAGTAATTCAGAGCTCAGTAAAGGGAGTGTACTGTCCTGCCTGGTAGTTAAATGGATAGATTCAGTGCCTTACAAACTGCCTTACACCTCCACCAAATCCCAGCAGGTAATAAATAGTTCCTGTATGCTGCAGATAGGAAAGTCAATGCATGACAGTGCTGGATGTGGCTGTATCAAGTGACTCAAGTAAGTGGTTTTCATTTAGGTATTAAACTGGGTCAGATACAGTACTTTGGGGTTCTTTTTCAATTGTTGAAAATGCATGATCTTCCAGCTTAAAGAAAGGTATCAAATGCTGTGTAAATGCAAATGGGCAGTAAACTGTCACTTTTTTTTTTAAACTTGTTCACTGTAAATTTTTCCTTGGTTAATGAAGCCCATGAACTGAGCAGAAGAACTGGAAGCATATAAACCTGAAACACTTCCTCTGTGCCTGACTCATACTCTGATTTAGCTTCAGGGGTGGTTCTCCTTGGATTCTGTTATCCTCTGGCTGCACTGGTTTTGCCAGAAATGTGTCTTTATTTTATTTTCTGAGTTATTCTTGGTGCAAAATACAATACTGCTGACCCAAAAAAGACTGTGACAAGGGACAGCTGAACTCTGTATAGTTTTCACTGTAGCCTTTCTGGTTTGTTTGGTTTAGGAAAAGCTAAGTACCTTGTTTCCTTTGAGCACAGTGGACTTTGCCTCAGAGGTGCTAGTTAATGCTATAAATAAGACTAGATTTCTGATGGGATGCAGTCATGTGCTCTTGTGCACCCTAGACTTTGGCTTTTTATACATTAGAAGTAGAAAGGGATGAGAAGAGGTGGTTGTTGCCAACTGGTTCACACATGAGCAAAAGCCCTACTTTGTCATTCTCCTTACAACCCTTTGTTTTCCTGGTTTTATTTGGTTGCCAAAGGTGGAAAGGGAAGTTTCACAAGTTTTACTCAGCCTGTGTGTAAACATCAGATCTGAGAAGTGCAAGTCTGAACACTTTTTAGCAGATTTGGTCTCTAATTTCTTGTGTCTTGTATGGTGAGACTGTAGCCATTGTGCAACTTGGTTTTTTTCTCCCCTGATGAACACCATTTAGCTGCTGCTGCTTTCATCTAGATTAATCCTAGCAGCTCCTATAATCATCTGTTTCAATATAGTCATGGTGGACTTTGCAGTTAAGATCTAACAATCCTGTATGTAAGTGTCTCCTGAGGGGTTTGTTTTGTGGTTTGTTTTGTTTTGTTGTTTGTTTTTTTTTTTGTGAAGAGAATGTTTATTGTCTCTTTTTCAAGAACTTCCACATCTGCTGTGCAGTGTTTTGATTTACAAAACAATTTATTTGCATTTTCTTTGTCGTTGAAAAAAGCCTTTGAGTGTAATGGGGTTTAGCTGCAGATTTGTACCAGACATAGTGATGTAACCTTTATTTTTTTCCATGGCCTAGGTGGAATGAGATATTTTTTTGAAACATACTGATTTTGCTCTCTGACCAGTTGCCTGTAAGAGAAAGCAGACTTGCATGCATCAGTAGGAATATGAAACTAAAGGGGGGATTGCACAGCAACCATTGCTTAGAGCGTCAGCATTGTTCTTTTCATGCAGACTTGTTCATGTACTTGTGGTCTGTATCTGACTGCAAAGTGCAGAGATGTTGAAGTTAATTCGAAGTGCAAATTATCATAGGAGTCAAAGGCAGTGTTATATTTTATGTTTAAGCATCTTGGGCTCCGGAATAATCTGTACCTTTGTGTACCCCTACAATTCACAATCAGATAAAGTCCTGTTGTCTCAAAGGGTACATGCAGTTCCAGTTCTCTTTGATGTGATAACCTTTTAGAACTTCATAAGTTGTTTCCATGTGCAAATGTGCTTCAGGTGCTGTCCTGAACAGGAACACATCCCAGAATTGTGGATTCTGTAATTCTGTCCTGACTTATTCCTTGCTGTGTTGTGGCACATGTTACATCCTCATAATTCTCTTGCTAGCTCATTGATTCTAAAAATCTTGCAATGCTTTTTCGGGTATGAGGCCAATGAAATTAAAGCAATTTCACAGTATCACCAAGGTTGGAAGAGACCTCAAAGATCATAGAGTCCAACCTGTCACCACAGACCTCATGACTAGACCATGGCACCAAGTGCCACGTCCAATCCCCTCTTGAACACCTCCAGGGATGGTGACTCCACCACCTCCCTGGGCAGCCCACTCCAATGACAAACAACTCTCTCAGTGAAGAACTTTCTCCTCACCTCCAGCCTAAACTTCCCCTGGTGCATCTTGAGACCATGTCCTCTTGTTCTGGTGCTGCTTGCCTGGGAGAAGAGACCAACCCCTTCCTGGCTACAACCACCTTTCAGGTAGTTGTAGAGAGCAATGAGGTCACCCCTGAGCCTCCTCTTCTCCAGGCTAAACAATCCCAGCTCCCTCAGCCTCTCCTCATTTGTAGTTTCTGAAGTGGAGTTGAGCAGAAAGAAAGAATGTGCCAAAAATGAGCACTATGAGATTTCTCTATAGTTGTTTTGAAGATGTTTCCCAGCAATGGAGTCCTTTCTGTAATGATGCTTTCTTTAAACTCTTCATGCTCATAGAAAGCTTTAAAAATACACTGTAGCATGGATTTCAGATGTAAGAAATTTAGGTGCCATCTTTTCCTTTAGAAGAAATGAGTGAAGAAAATAATATTTGAAGTGGAAAGCCATCCTGATAGTCATGGGGCATTTAGAGCAGCTGTGTATAATGTCACCTCTCTTTAAAAAAATGATTAGCAGTGATGCCAGAAATAATTAAAGACAGAACATCCATTTCTAGGAGAAAGAAGGTGTTACCAAGCTGGCTCAAAGATGGAGCTACAATTTTGGTACTGCAATTGAACCTGTGGAAATTGAAGTACAACTGTAGACTACCTGGCCCCCTTTTCAACAGACTTAAGTTCTTATCCCCATGTGAATTGTCTTTCTTCTTCTTTTTTTTTTCTTTTCCCTTATCTTTTGCTTAGTGCTGAGCTTAGATATTCAAGATATACTTGGAAACATCTATTATATGCCTCAAGGCCTCCACCAGCCTTCCTGAGACAAGCTTGCTGCTGCTCACATCTTTGTTTCTGCTGTGTTCTTCCGGTGGAATCAGAGTTAACCTGATGATGAGGTTTTCCTGTTTTGGTTTGATTTTTCTTTAATGGGTAGTGTGCTGTTATGTAGGCAGGGCACAGTCTATGGCATGCTTGAATTACTTACAGGGCTTGATTTTTATTTTAATTTTTTTAACCTGGCAGTTAAGAAGTTTGGAATGCTTTGCAAAAAAAAAAGTCAGTTTAAAGGAAATACATACACATAATTTCTTGTCTCTTAATTGTGGTCAGCAGTGTGTGTAATTAACTCACAAACCCCCCCGTGTTTCACTCCAGAAAGAGTGATACATGCTGTACCCTAAAATTCAGAAAACAGTTTCATTAACTGCAGAATTACATCTCTTGGGTGACTCTCTGGTGAGCCATTGACTCTTCTACCTTAATTTGTGACTGCAGTTAATTGCCACTCAACTGTCTTTGCTAAGTTGCAGTTAGACTTAGTTTTGGATGTGGTTTGCTTTGGGGTTTTTGTTTGTTTTCTTGTTTGCTTGGGATGCATTTTTTTTGTGGTTTGTTTGGGGGTTTTGTTGTTGGTGTTGTTTTCCTTTTTAGGAAGAGGTTGGTTTTGGATAACTTTGGAAGGCTATGGGGAAGGTTTGCCTTTGCTCTAATGAGAGAAAGCTATGTTTTGTCTTTGAAAAGAATGTAAGCACCTTGTAACTGAAGGAGAGAAAGTAGGCAGAATTTGGTTGGATGTGTTAAAATATTGTTTTGTTATTTTGACCTATTGTATGCCTTAGTTACGGGCATGCCAGTAGAAAACAACCAGTTCAGACGTGACACATGTGCCTTCTGATAGACCAAATAACTTTGCTGTATAACGTAATAAACATCTTTGCCTGCTTACATCTTGTCCTGGAAGCATTGCTCGGGGTGATTCAAACATCTATGTAACAACAAATGGAAGCAGTGCAACGAGAAGACTGAGAAATCTGTATTATAACAGAACACAGAGAGGAATTCTGCACTTAGGTCCTTGAGTTAGTAAACTTTGGGTCCCACAGACAATGTTGTGCAATGGGTGTTTAAAAGCAACCAGCTTTCATTGAGCATCACAGTCCAAGGGAAAAATCAAGGGGCTGTGAGAATAGAATTGAATGGAATAGAATTAATCAGGTTGAAAAAGATCTTTGGGATCATTGAGTCCAACCTATCATCCAGCACTATCTAATCAACTAAACCATGGCACCAAGCACTCCAAGTCTCTTCCTAAACACCTCCAGTGATGGTAACTCCACCACCTCCCTGGGCAGCCCGTTCCAATGGCCAATCTCTCTTTCTATGAAGAACTTCTTCCTAACATCCAGCCTAAACCTCCCCTGGTGCAGCTTGAGACTGTGTCCTCTTGTTCTGGTGCTGGCTGCCTGGGAGAAGAGACCAACCCTTACTTGGCTGCAATCTCCCTTCAGGTAGTTGTAGACAGCAGAAGATGCCTTCCAGCTGATCAGAGCTCTAAAAATCCTACCAGAGCACAAGCTGCTCTTCTCCTAGATCACTGCAGATATTTGCAGCTTTATCTGGATACAGCTCTGAGAAGAGAGGAACTGGAAAGGTCGAGGGCATCAGTTGTGCTCCTGTCGGCAGCATCTTCTCTTGCTGAGTGCTGGAGGCTGAGGCTCACGGGAAAGCAATTGGCATAAGCAGAGCACACTTGGAGCTGCCTGTGCCAAGAAGTGATTCTTTTGAGGCCTGGATAGAGATGCAACTTGAGGGCAGTTCTGCTGACATGACAAATAACCAAACTGCTATTCAAAGCTGAACAGTTGCTATAAACTGGAGAGTGCAGTGCTTTGCAAAATCCATGTACTTAGCTCTCAAATCCAGTTTTGAGAAGAGAAGAAAACAGACTGAAGATGCCACTTCCACTAAGCTGTATGTCTGCGTGGTTTGGAGTTAAAACTTCAGCAGGCTGTAAGAGGCCCACAGGAGCTGGTAAATGTGCATTTGGAAATTTGAAAGGGCAGTACCCTCACCACAATTCCTAACTGAGTTTGAAGCTAAGCACTGCTGTATTACTTGAGTGATTAATGCCAAAAGCTCAAACCTAATAGCATTGTGGAGCATGGTCATATCTCTAGCAGGCTTCCTTTCAGACAACTGAACAGTTTTTTACAGCTCCTTCAAAAAAATCATTTCACAAGTCAGGCTCTGAGTGGAGGTAGAAAAGTTATATTTTACTAATTATAAGTGGTGTTTGGCATAATGCAATAAATAAATAAATTTAGTTATTGCTGTTTATGAAAACAAAACTAAACATTTTGAAGGGTTATTTTGTTCCTAGCACCATGCATTAGTCTTCCTGAGGTGGGCACCTCAGCTCTAAGTTGCTGGATGTTCTCTACATCTTGCTGCAAATATATGAAAGAATTTTGAATACAAATACTGATAAAAACAGTTATTACAGGTAAGTAGAAACTAAAACTCTTTGACTAGCAATTACTGATTATCCACAGCTAGGAAATACTGATTATCCATCTACAGGAGCATAGTAATGCTGTGAAATAGCACTGAATGGAGCATTTGCTCTCTACAACTACCTTAAGGGAAGTTGTAGCCAGGTGGAGGTTGGTCTCTTCTCCCAGGCAACCAGCACCAGAACAAGAGGACACAGTCTCAAGCTGTGCCAGGGGAGGTTCAGGCTGGAGGTTAGGAAGACGTTCTACACAGAGAGAGTGATTGCCCATTGGAGTGGGCTGCCTGGGGAGGTGGTGGAGTCACTGTCATTGGAGGTATTCAGGAGGAGACTTGATAGGGTGCTTGGTTGCATGGTTTAGTTGATTAGGTGGTGTTGGATGACAGGTTGGACATGATGATCTTGAATGTCTCTTCCAACCTGGTCTATTCTATCCTATTCTATTCTATCACCATACAGTGTATAAATGCACCCGCCAAGTATGCTAAACACTTTTTCTGATATGTGTCATATCTACAGGAAGGTTGAAGTTGGTGGTTTTGATATCCCTACCAGGCTGCTAACCCATGTTTCTAACACAAAGAGGGTTTGATTCAGCTGAACAGCTGTTGGGATTGGTGTTTATTGGAACTGGGGAAAGTACCCCTTAAGTGCACTGCAAGCACGGTGGTGTACGCAGGCTGCCGTTACTTTCATCTGTTTTTTATCAGTGATCATGCAGTCTGGGGCATGCTGCTTTGTCTCTCTTTTTTGTAAATCTAGATAAAGCTTTAATTGTCCCATTATCCTCCCACATCTTGCTCTCTAGCAGATCTCAGGGATGGAAGTGCACTTGATAGAAAAGTAAGAGGTTGAACTAGGAGGAGCGTATGCAAATTCATTGATTTGGGTATGTTCCATATTTGTTATGTGTCTTGTCTCTCCTCAGGACTTGTTATTATGGGATTTCTTTTTTTTTTTTTTTGGTACTGGTGAGCATTATCAACAAGAATGTTCTGTTTTAGTGGCTTTTAAAGACGTTTCACCATAGTGGACAAAAAGCTCAATATGAGCTCTCAATGTGCTCTTGCAGCCCACAAAGCCAATCAGATCCTGGGCTGCATCAGGAGAAGTGTGGCTAGCAGGTCGAGGGAGGTGATCCTCCCCCTCTACTCAGCCCTGGTGAGACCCCACCTGGAGTACTGTGTCCAGTTCTGGAGCCCCTATTACAAGAGGGATGTGGAGGTGCTGGAACGTGTCCAGAGAAGGGCCACGAGGATGATCAGAGGGCTGGAGCACCTCTCCTGTGAGGACAGACTGAAGGAGTTGGGGCTGTTCAGTCTGGAGAAGAGAATGCTCCGAGGTGACCTAATTGTGGCCTTCCAGTATCTGAAGGGGGCCTACAGGAAGGCTGGGGAGGGACTTCTCAGGATCTCAGGTAGTGATAGGACTAGGGGGAATGGAATGAAGCTGGAGGTGGGGAGATTCAGGCTAGATGTGAGGAGGAGGTTCTTCAGCATGAGAGTGGTGAAACCCTGGAATGTGTTGTCCAGGGAGGTGGTCGAGGCCCCATCCCTGGGGGTGTTTAAGAGCAGGCTGGATGAGGCTCTGGCCAGCCTGATCTAGTGTGGGGTGTCCCTGCCCATGGCAGGGGGGTTGGAACTAGATGATCCTTGTGGTCCCTTCCAACCCTGAATGAAACTATGAAACTAAGAAAGGAGAAGCAATATCTTACTTTTTTTTGGCTGCAAACATTATGCAGTAAGAATTGCCTTAGTTTCTGCCAAACCTGGCATTTTACCTTTCTTATGAAGAGCACTGACTTTTTAGTATTTATGCAGCATCCCAGCATGACAGGCTCAACAGAATTAAACTGCATATAACAACAGGAACACCATGACAACTTTATCTTCTTTCTCAGTTGTGGTAATACTTTAGGGTGGTTGTGACCACTCTTTTGGAGAGCTCAAAATGATAACTGTTTATACGTAATAATAGCTCTTTGTTTGCTGAAGTTCACGTTCATCTTGGAATCTATTTTTGTTTCATATTTCTCTCTTAACTGTGTGTCTACCAAAACAAGAGAATTAGAATATTTTAATTCAAATTTATGAATAAATGCTGGCACAAAAATGGCAAGGGAGGTTGTGTTTAGGTAGGGTATGTGATAGCATGAGAGCAATCTGGAATTACATGAAACTTAAGGACAAAGACATGGGCAGTTCAAATATGTGCCAAGCCTTGTCATCTACTCAATTTACTGCTGTTTGGTGTGTTTCATGTTGCCCCAAGCTAGGATGATGTGGAAAGGAGCAGATGGTACTGGCATCTATAAAATCTTAAGATTGGTGTTTAATGTTGCTCTGCCTGCAACACCTAGTAAATCCACTCATTTCCCAAGCAGCTAACTGATCAAATTGGCAACACTTGATTTGTGAAAATTAAAATATATACAACTCTGTATGTTCTTCCTACCTCTCCACTTTGGCACTCGTTCACACCCCCTCCCCATAGGAGTAATCTTTGGTCACAGTCTAGGGCATCTGGATCAGTGGTGGCAAACCAGGGAAGAGAAGTCATGAAAGAAGAGTGTTTGTTGTTGGCTAGTTCGATGGTGTCAAGCTAAGAACATTTTCGTTGTGAGATATGTAGAGAGTAATTTCCAGCAGAGAAGACAGAACAGCTGCTTCTTTCCTGGCTCATCCTTTAGAGTCACTGATTTCACAAATCAAAGGCTACTACCTAGAGTCTTGCCATCATTAATGTGCAGGATGAGTAGGTAACAAATCCAACGGCTGGAAATGATACGGGATGAACTATTTCAGTCACCTATCATGCCTGCACACCAGATGGAAAGGAAAAAGAGTGAGAAAAGGAGTGATTGCCTTTTTGAAACTTCAGAGCTAAGCCAGGTTACTTTTGATAGTAGCTGGAGAGCCTCTGTGAGGGGTGAAACCTAAAGAGCAGCCAGACAGGGACAGCTGGAGGCATTTCTTGAATACAGCTTTAAGGTGCTCTATGGCAGTGCGGTTGAAGAGTGGGAGGATTAATTACAGCTTGTTAACAGGTCATAAATCTTTCATAAAAAAATAGCTCCTTATGTGTCTTCTTAATTCTGCCTGGTCAGGTAAAAGGAGTAGGAACATCTAGTGGTGTCTGAGAAGTGGAAGGTATCCTGCTGTAACTGGCTTGCTGTGTAATACCATGTTTTTCCCAAGTGAGGTTTACAGAAAGCTTTCTCTTTGTTCCCCTCTCTGGAAGAGTGTGCATTGTAGATTGCGAGCTTGTGGCTCTTCTTACTCATTGTTTGATTTTATTGAATGACAGATATCAAACAGATCTTCCCTTTTTACACATGTCTCCCTACTAGCAAAAGATTAGAAATGCAGGGTATTTACATGGATCTTTGTTTTTTCCAGGTAAATACTATGAAAAGCTTGTGTGATATACTGTGTCATACTGGGAACATCAAATAGGTTCCCACAAGTAATTGAAAAAGCTGCCATACAGGAATTATTGTTCCTGCTAAAAGGTGTTAGGTAGAACTAATTGGAATCTATTTTTCCCTAGATACCCATACTTTCCCTGTCAAGACTTCCTTCCAGCTACTGTTTTAAAGCAGTTAGGCTTTTCTGGTCAAGAACTGTCTCCTTCCTTTATGTTGATACCTATGTAAATGATGAGTTCTGGGCTCCTGGCTGCAATTGAGCAAATGAGAATTTGAAAACAGAATTTTATTTAATCCACTTCCTGCATCAAGCAGACAATTTTTGAAACAGGTTAACAGAATGGAAAACATGGTTTCTCTGAGGGAAAAAAAAAATGTAAAAGAAAAAAAAAAAGCAGGCGTTAATTTTCTGCCGACCATAATGCCACTTCCTTTGGGTTTGGATTTGTGTGGATTCTTGGAGAGCTGCAGCTTTTCACCTTGGAAGACACAGTTTCACTCCTGTGAATGTATCTACTAATAAACCAGGTCCTAAATCACCTGAATTCATAGTTACTTTTGTTAGTTACTGAAGCCTGAATACACACAGAATACTAAATTGTTAGAAGGGAAGCTTGTTCAATGACTGAAACATGAAATATTAGCACCCTTCAGCTTTGTCTTTCCTCTGAGAGAGCCTGCAAATTAAAGGTCTTCTTTGGGGAAGAAAAAAACCCAACATATATATGCATCCTAACACTTTGTGCACTTAGAAGCCATATTTTCTATTGTTTGCATTGTTCTTTTTTCTTAAAACACTGATAGATTTGTGTTTGTATAAAAACTCTGCCTGACAAATGTTGCTCTTCTTCCTTTCCCACTTGATCACTCTACTTCGTAAGACTGTAATTAAGAATGAAAGTTGTAGGGGGTATGAAGTGGGAGAGACTATGCATCCTATATCAGATACTTATATTCTTCCACCCTTTTTCCTCCTGATGTCAGATCTCATCGATAACAAAGTGATGAAGATCTTGTCACCCTCCACCCTTCCGTATGCGTGACTGATTGTTATGCATGGTCTTGCCACTCTATGCCTTTATCAGCTGCTATCATCACACCCATTATATCAGCCTCAAAATGTTAATCTTCATCTTGGATATTGCTGTACTGGTTGCTTGCATCTGTCAGTGGCACAGTGCCTTCCTTTCGAGAAGTGCATGGCATGGGGTCATGCTGCAGTACACAGGCATGCTAGCACAGAGCCTAAGGGTGGTTCTGGTAACAGCAACCATTGGTCCCAAATCACAGGATCGCAGAATGTTAGGGCTGGAAGGGACCCCAAAAGATCATCCAGTCCAACCCCCCTGCATAGCAGGATCACCTATACCAGATCACACAGGAAGGCATCCAGGTGGGTCTTGGATATCTCCAGAGAGGGAGACTCCACAACCCACCTGGGCAGCCTGTTCCAGTGTTCCATCACCCTTATAGAGAAATAATTCTCCCTCCTGTTTCCATGGAACTTCTATTCCTCAACTTCCACCCGTTGCCCCTTGTCCTGTCATTGGGCATCACCAAGCAAAGCCTGGCTCTGTTCTCTTGGCACTCACCCTTCATATAGTTCTAAACATGAATGAGGTCACCCTTTAGTCTCCTTCTCTCCAAGCTAAAGAGCCCCAGCTCCCTCAGTCTCTCCTCATAAGGAAGATGTTCCACTCCCTTCATTGTTTTTGTGGCTCTGTGCTGGACTCTTTCAAGCAATTCTCTGAGGTCTTTCGTGAACTGAGAGGCACAGAACTGGACACAATATTCTAGATGTGGCCTCACCAGGTAAGAGCAGAGAGGGAGTAGAACCTCTCTCGACCTACTAACCACAGCCTTTCTAATACACCCCAGAATGGCATTGACCTTCTTGGCCACAAGAGCACATTGTTGGCTCATGGTCACCCTTTTGTCCACCAGGACCCCCAGGTCCTTTTACCCTTCACTGCTCTCCAACAGGTCAGTCCCCAACCTATACTGATCCATGGAGTTTTTCTTTCCCAGGTGCAAGACTCTACACTTGCCCTTGTTGAACTCCATTCAATTTCTCCCTGCCCAGCTCTCAGCCTGTCTGATTCTCACTGAATGACAACACAACCCTCTGGTGTGTCAGCAGCTCCACCTAGTTTTGTGTCATCACCAAAGTTGCTGATGGTGCACTCTGTGCCCTCATCCAGGTTGTTGATAAATATATTGAGCAGTACTGGTCCCAGGACTGACCCCTGAGGGACTCCACCAGATAGAGGTCTCCAACTAGACTCCGTCCCATTGACAACAACTCTCTGACTTCTTTCCTTCAGCCAGTTCCCATCCACCTCACTACCTGATCATCCAGTTCACACTGCCTCAGTTTGGCTCCAAGGATGCTGTGGGAGACAGTGTCAAATGCTTTACTGAAATCAAGATAAACCACATCCACTTCTCTGCCATCATCTATCCACCTGGTTATGCCCTCATAAAAGGCTATCAGGTTGGTGAAACATGACTTCCCCTTGGTAAAACCATGCTCCTAATGACCCGCTTGTCATTTGAATGCCTAAGGACAGCACCAAGAATAAGTTGCCCTATTCCCTTTCTGGGGATGGAGGTGTGGCTGATGCAATGGTTTGTTTTTCTGCTTTTTCATGAAGGGAGAAAGTGATCCAGATGTAGTTGTTGGGAAGAAACTGCTCACCCCAGCAAGACAGGCTGTGGTAGCTGGACTGTGTGTTACAAACTTTACATTACAAAGACAGTGATGTGTGGATTCAGCCACCCTTCTTGGGATTGCTTGGGAAAAAAAATGCCTTTCTGTCTATCTACTTCTTGTGGGTGCAGCAGCACACACCCATGATAAGGCAGAGTTCCTAAGGTAATTTGGGGCACTTATGAAACTGTGGAGGATGTAACAAATCCTCTAAGATATGTGTGGACCAAACGAGTTACAGACATTGTGTGAGCTATGGAGCTGTGTCTATGTCTCATTAAGGGTTTTCAGGGAAGTGCCACAATCATTCTTTTTCTCCATGCTTCCACATGCCTTGTGAAGGGTTCAACTTGATCTGTTATTTTTCTCACTGTGCTTCAGGCATGATGGCATGGAGAAGCAGTGCAATTAGGGAACCTGCTCCCAGCATTTTCTTCTTGCTGCAGTCTCCTGTGGTGATACTCCTCTTGTATGCCATATCTGGTTTGGGGGAACCTGTGTGCTAAGTGAGGAAAACCGTGTTGGGAGACCTATACTCTGATGGTCTATAGTCAGCTAGCTGCTTTGCTCAGCAGATACTTCCCAGATTTTGGGTCTAACAGCTGGGAACAGGTACTTCATCTTTCAACAACCTTGTCACTGAAACCTATGCCAAAAATTAGTTTCTCTTCTGTAGCCTGGGCAGCAGTATACAAATGGAAATGAGCGGATAGATGTCTGTAACACCTGACCTTTTTCCAGTGGAGATGAGTCTCCCTCTACTTTTGTCTGATTGTTACTTCAGAAAACTGGTTATATTGTGGACTTAGCATGTAGTGGTCATAGTTGCTATCACTATTTCTTTGCTGAAGGCCTTGAGACCCCAAGCCTCAGTTAATAAAGCCTGTTAAAGGCATCCAAGTCCACCTGGAGCCTCTCAAGTGTTTATGGACTGGGCTTTCCCACCTCCCTGTTTTGGGGAGTGCAGTACAGGTGTTTGTATAATGTTGCAGAGTTCCTCCTGGCTGGAACTCTGCCACACACCATACTGGCAGCATCCTCGTGCGCTTGGGTGAGGGTCTCTTTAGCCATGGAGACCATCTAGTCAGTGAAAGAGTGTCCACACAAATGAAGTGACATAACCATTCACCTTTGGCCTGTTGTTAGGGGGGGTGGGTGATAGGCAAGGGTGTCAGAATGGCGCCAGCAAAGCTGGTTACAACTGGTGGCAATTTAATCACTGTGTAAATACACGATGGAGAGTAACCTGGGTGTGTTTGATGAGTGTTCTGTTTATAGATCACTCATTTCAGAGGAATGCTAAGAAGTAAAGATTTTTACATTTCAGATAATTAAGCACAAGGTGTAACAGTCAAGGAAGGTTCAGGTGAGTTGTGCCATCATGACTTTTACCTCAGAGCAAAGTGTGCAGCCAGATGTACCTGCCTATAGCTGTCTGTGCAACAGTAGAGAGACTGCAATGGTGTCATGTTAATAATATTTAAGGGTAGTATCATTGGAATCAAGATTCACAGAGCTATACTTTATTAAAGTTGTTGCACTTTTGGAGTCTCCACTATCTCAAATTAGTTGAAGGCCCATATATAACATAAGCCTATTGTTTCAAGAAGCCAAAGCAGCAGAAGCAATGGTACACAGCTTGTAAATGCTCTGTTGTCTGGAGGAATGTTTCATTAACACAGGAGATAGAGAAATGGAGAGTGTCTTATCTTCACAGATTATTTAAAAGATTGCAGCTTATTATAGCATGTCTGTTAAATGTTCTCCACCTTGCTCCACCGCTGGTACTTGCACTGGCAGATAACAAAAGCCTGGAGATAAATGAGGCAGCTGTGTTCCTGTGTGGATGAGCTGGGAGAGGCCAGAGCCCAAGCAGTTCTTCCATGTTTGGGTTTTAACGCCCATCAGGGCAGGAGTAGGGAACACGTTGCAACTCGGATGCACAGGCTGGAAATTGTTTCATCCTTTGTTCTGGGTCAGTACTCCCAGTTCTGCTCTTGACAATGTCTCTGTGCAGCTGGGAGCTGGGCAGAAGGAGAAGGAGCTACTTCTGTAAGCCCTCCTATTCTTTTCCCTTCCTGTGCAAGCAAATCTTTTCTCCCAGCTGCATTTTTCCTAACTGAGCTGCATTTGTTTTCCTTAAGAGAATATTTTGTTCTTTTCTCACTGCCACTGCAAACACTCATACCCGCAGTGAAAGGCTTCTTAGTCTGCAGAATTTACCCATGTAGTTGTACCCTTTATCTGATGAGAACATTTACCAGATCCAAATAAAGCTGTGAGGAAGAGCTGGGGTTAGGGGGAAGCTTTGTTGTTTAAACTTTGCCTGAATTGCCCACAAAACCAATCCTGACAGTGCAAAGAGGAGGAAACACCACCACCTCTGTTTTGTTTGCCAAAATCCCTGGCAGAGTCTGGCAAGATGTAGTTTTGTTTATGTGTGCTGGGTTTTTTAGTTGTCTTTGTAAAACTTTTCTCTGTGGTGTTGCTGGTGAACAGAGCATGCTGACATTCAGCAAGGGGGCTCAGGAAATTACAGAGGCACGGAGTTCATCATGATGGCTTTGTAGAGTAATGGTGTCATCTGTTCAAAGAATGGGTTGACTGAAATAGGGATTTAAAATTAGGGGTCTCCCTGGTCATGAAAAGAAATTGTCCCCCTGTTGCACAGACCTGTTTCCCTGAATGTAAACCAGTCAGAACAGAGTTGCCCACAGCTTAGAGTCTTTTGCAGCCCAAGAAGTTGTACGTATTCACATTTGTTTTTTCTCTCTCAAATCACATCTAGTTTCTTCTTCTGCTGTAATATTTTTCATCCAAATCCTTTGCTCCTCTTAACTACAGGAGGATCAATCTGCTCCATGTCTGTTGCTTCTGTGACACTTGCTGGCTGAGGTGCTCTCTGTGCCTTGTGCAAGATTGCTGTTGGATCCAGAT
The DNA here is from genome assembly GCF_026170545.1 of Melanerpes formicivorus. Classification (NCBI taxonomy): domain Eukaryota; kingdom Metazoa; phylum Chordata; class Aves; order Piciformes; family Picidae; genus Melanerpes; species Melanerpes formicivorus. Next base: position 2,201,622 of record NW_027142416.1, read on the forward strand.
GAAAAAACAGGACAGCTAGGAGGCTCTCAGGTGAGGGTATGTCTGTGCTGCACAGTGGCCTGCTGGGTGGAGAGCAGTCACTGGGCTGGTACTTCGGTGTCACAGCAGGATGTTGGGAGCTTAGATACTCAAAGTCTGTTCCAAGGTGGCAGCACTGCACACGGGTGACAGGAGCAATGTTAATTAAAGCAGAGTGCAGTGCTGTCTAGAGCTGATTTTTGTCTCTCCTCAGGTTAGGAAGCAGCTTGTTCATAGCTAGACCAGGCATGTTAGTTTTAGGCTATGCCTTTAAAAATTTTTCACAGATCTTGAGTAGAAAAATAGTAAAATGTAAATAAATCACTACTGGGCGTAAAAAGGAAAATAAAGGTAATTCTAAACAACCCCATTGGAGAGGTAAGGAACTTAAACTAGTTGTACCAAAACAATCTCTCTTTTCTGCTCGCTTCTTTGCCCTGGGAGAGATGCTAACTCCCTCCTGCTTGACCTTGACTGCATTGTTGGCAGGGACCTGCTCTGTGGGCATGTCAGCAGTCTGTAGCTGTCATTCTGCAGATAAAAGGGCTCTGCAGAAAGCCAACCCTGTAAGTGGATGGTGTCTTCAGGGTACTGGCAGCACTGGAATAGCCTCAAGGTATATGTGTTTTTGTGGGGAGAAGGGCTTGCCTGGTCTGTTGTTTTCTTACACTGCTGCTTTTGGGGTTCATTAAAATGCAAAAGATCAGGGGTTTATATGTAACAGAAGAGCATTGTGTGAGGAGTGCTGTGAAGGATGATGGATATGGAATGATGCGTGGGGGGGTTGTATTGTATTGTTTTGAAGACAAACATGCCCTTCCTCTCTAGCTGCATTCTGCTAACTCACTTGAAGAAGCAAGGTCAGCTTTCATCCCTTGTCTCTGTTCCTTTCTTCCTATACTCTAAGAACATTTTAGAATATTCCTTGTTCACTGCCAGAGAGCTTCATGCTTGTTTTCTTAGCTTTGTAGTAACATAGGGCTCCTGGGTGCTTCCCATTACATCTGCTTCACACCCCAATGCATTTTGAGCTGAGGTGGAGAAAAAGGTCTAATAGCTGGGAAAGAAGGAGACCTGGAGAACAGGTCTTATGAAGAATGGCTGAGGAAACTGGGATTGTTCAGTCTGGAGAAAAGGAGGCTGAGGGGAGACCTCATTGCTTACAACTCCCTGAAAGGAGATTGGAGTGAGGTCAGTGTTGGTCTCTTTCTCCTAGCAACAACTGACAGGAAAAGAGGAAGCAGCCTCTAGTTGCACCAGGGGACGTTTAGGTTGGATATTAGAAGAACCCTTCACAGAAAGGGTTCTTAAACACTAGAACAGGCTGCCCAGGGAGGTGTTTAAATGAGGCAGAGATGTGGTGCTGAGGGGCATGGTTTATCACTAGACTTGGTAGAGTTAGAGGATAGTTGGACTCAATCTTGAAGGTTTTTTTCCTTCTGTGAAGGTCACAGGTATGCTAACAGAGTAGGCAGGATTGCCAGCAGCAAGAGGACATTGAATGGTCTCACATCTGTTTGTGTGGCAGATTTTAAAGCTGGCCAGCTATCACGATGGCCACTCGCATGCAGTTATGCTGGACTTGCCCTACCTCACGCTGTAAGGGGCTACAGCTGATTCACTGCAGAGAATCACAGCAATTCAACCACTTTTGGTGACATTAGATTTCTGAAGCGTGCAGCTGGTGCTCAGTAAAATGAGTGCATCTGCTGCATGAGAAGAGACAAAAATGTGCACCAACTGAAGACCACTTCAGAGTGGATCAAGGAGGGCCCACTGAAGAGAAGCGAAAGTAACATCTTCAGTGCTACATGAGCTGGTTTTGGACATGAAAGATTTTCAGACACCTCTCAATTAAATGACTGTTGCACCTTTTGTTTCCAGGCCATTGCAAAATACTGAAGAGGAGTTAGTGGTGGTGGTGACACATGTCAGGTGGCTTGGAGATAGGGTATGAATCCTTGCTTCTGTTGAAAGCAGCAGTCTTTCACCACTGCAGTGAAGCCAGGATTTTTGTTTCTTTGTGTATTTCACCATCTGTTAATCTCAGTAAATGATTGAGAGAGGAAGCACTGCTAGTACTTGCAGTTACAGTTGAGCATTGTCCATGGGCAGCTGTAAGATAAGAGCAGTTTTCTCTCAGGAACTTCCTGGTCATTCGCAACCTTGGTGGCAGGTGATGGGTAATAATGTAGCCGTTGGGGCAGCCAGACAAATGAGCAGGTTTGGAAAGCTGCCTTGCCTGAACAGATGTTTCTTGCATAAAGAAAGTTGGGAAACCCCTTTGAGCAGGTAGTGTGACCAGATCACTGTTTTTAATGGCTTTAATTTTTGTGGCAGAGAGAGCAACAATTTTGAGATAGAAAACTTTCCCTTCCTGCTGTTCTAATTTAATCAACAAGAAATGTAGTAAGCATGCAATCATGAAATAAGTAAAAATGGCAAATTTGTCACAGCATTTTATCCTATTTCTATCCCTTGCCCAAGCACAGCAAGAGGATTATTTTAACGAGTATTTAATTTTGTGGTAATATTTGGAATAGAGAAATTCAAGGAAAGATTGAGAATACATGCTCAGAGGAAATGGTAATTATGAAGGAAATAAATTTTTTCAGCTTTCCAGTGTTTGAAGTATTTCTTTATAAGAGCCATATGCTGCCTATCTCTGTCAGCACTGGTAAAGGCAGTACCTTGCTGTCTTGGGTACACTGCTACCAGCCAAACCTTTGCAGTGAGTTCTAACTGGCAGACCTGATCCCCTGCATCCCTCAGATGTCCATGGACAGTGTTACCTTTGCTGATGTGTGTGGATAGCCCTGGACTCAAAGCTCTGTGTATTTGCTGTCTGCAAACTGCTAAACACCTGGCCTGTGGAGGAGTTCCTTTGGTCTCTTTAAGAGCTGGCATAGAACATTCTCACTCCTGTTGCTGCATTTCTGTGAGCTTGTATGGTAGATACTAGGTTTGGGAATAGTGAAGCAAGGTCAAAATTATTTACTTAAGGATTAAATATTTATATTCTATCAGATTTTTTGAAGAGCTTCCTACTTAACTGTTCCCATAAAAAAAACCCAAAACCAACTTAAATGAATCTGGGCCATTTAGAAAGATGTTCCCCTAGCACTGCCAGAAGATTAAAAGCAGCGTTTTTCATATGGACTTGGTTACCCAGAAAAGCCTGGTTTCTCTAGTCCTACCTTCAGCATACAGGCAGTCTGAGGCATTTCACAGGTTGGGGTTATCCAGCAAATTAGAGTCACAGAAATGATGGAGTGAAACATCTTCCTTATAAGGAGAGACTGAGGGAGCTGGGGTTCTTCAGCTTGGAGAAGAGGAGACTAAGGGGTGACCTTATGAATGTTTATAAATGCATAAAGGTTGAGTGCCGAGAGGATGAAGGCAGACTGCTCCACAATGTCCTATGACAGGACAAAGGGGCAATGGGTGGAAGGTGAGGCATAGGAAGTTCCATGGAAAGAGGAGGAAGAATTATTTCTCTATGAGGGTGACAGAACACTGGAAGAGGCTGCCCAGGTGGGTTGTGGAGTCTCCCTCTCTGGAGAGATTCAAGATCTGCCTGGATGTGTTCCTGTGTGATCTAGTATAGGTGATCCTGCTATGCAGGGGTGTTGAACTGGATGATCTCTCAAGGTCCCTTTCATTCGAGCCCCTAACATTCTGTGATTCTATGAACTTCTTACTTCTAAATATATGCATTTATGAATTGCAACAACCACAAGCTTAGGCTGGGATTTGTTAAAGCAATTGACATAAGAGCATTCCCAGGCCTGCCTGGAGCTCAGCTATGGGGTGGGGAACACCCCATGTGAGGGAGTTTGAGATGAGTGCCTCCTGAGCAGCTTTCCTGGCAGTAAACATCAGGCTTCTCAACCTTCTTGAGTTTCCAGGTGAATGCTGTTGAACCACTCTATATTTTCCCTCTATCAAATGTCTCCTCACCTTGCAGGCTGCTCTCCTTATCCTTCTATGATCTCTTCCCTCTCCCCAGCCTTAATGCAGTATCAGTGCTTCTGCTTCCCCTCCTGATGCTGGGCTGAATCCATCTCATTCCTCACTGAAGGGAGAGGCAGCCTGAGAACAGGTTTGATGCTACAAGTGATCTGAAGGAAACATTGCTCTGATCTCACTGTGCCCTTAATGTTTTGCTGATTAAAAAAAAAAAAAAAGTAATTATTTTTTAGTGTCTGCCAATTTTTCTCATGCCTCTGTTAAGTTTGATGAAATCTGGTTATATACCAAGCATCTTGGAATACCAACAACCTCCCTGAGAAGGAAGGGCTGCACGTCCAGGGTTAGTTTAGATGGCTGGTTTTCATTGTGTGTAGTGCTGTGATGTGCTAACCAGAAGGACAGGTGAGGAAATCCTGTTCAGATTACAATTGTTCAGTGTTGGTTGCAGATGAACACCAGTCTCTGTCCTTGCCTTTCGAAGTTAAGCGTGACTTTGTGGAAGGAGCAGACAGTACCCACCCTGGCCAGCTGTGCTGGCAGTTTTGGCTATTTTCACATTTAAAGTTAAAAGCAGTAGGGTACACAAGGCTCAGCCTCTACACCTACAGGATTGTTGTAGCTAATATTGGAAAGTTATGAGTCATGTTATCATCCTGTTCCCATTTTCCTTCCTCCAAAGAGATCTGAAATGATAAGAAGCTGCATGCCTAATGGTGCCTTTAGAGTTTATTAACTTTGCAAGACAGGCCCTTTACATTGTCTTTTTACAATTGGAAAATCCATTTTTTTCTGCAGATTTCTTGGAGGTCAGTCACTTTACTTATCCTCCCTTAGGCCCTGAGCTTCATTTAATCCCTAGTAAGCTCTGGCTGCACTCACAGTCACCCTCTCTTTTCCTGTTCTCTTGCCCTGTAACCTTCTGCCCCCTCTATTCACAGTTCCCCAAAATGCACAGCTGGTGTGTTAAACTGTCTGTCCTGTTAGCACTTCCTTGTTTTCTGCTTCTCACTCCAGATTTATTCCTCCTCCAGCTTAGTCTGGGATCCCTCCCTAAAGCCATATTTGTTGAACACCAGGGTCTTCTTTTGCCCAAAGTCTCGTAGTTTCACACCAAGTCCCCCTAGTAGGTTGTTATCCTCAGGCTTTGCCCTCAGTTTTCTGTTTTCTGTGGCATTGTTCTGTACTGCTGCACATTCTCAGGCCTTCTTTCCAGGATATGAACAGATAACAGTAAGCCTCATTGTACTGTTGCCAAAAATGGATGTTAAGAACTTTCTTAACAGGGCAGGTCCCTTCCCTGCAAGGGAATCCAAGCCCATTTGGTCTTTTGACCAAACATTGCCTCCTTTAATTATATATAGAAAAATAAAGGATACAGTGAACATTTGAAACCTGTATGGCAAGAAAGAGTAAGTTCTTTCCTTTATTAATAAGACCAGTAATAACAAAAACTACTGCCTAAATTCAGATGTGTGTGGGGACACTATGAGGGGTCAGTGTGGAGCTGATTGTTACAGGCAGTTTTGAAAATGCTTGTCTTTTTACACCTCCACTATTTTTTTGTGGACCCCACTTACAGCTGTAGTTTGGGGAAAAAGTTGTAGGGGAGAGCACATTTACTTGATTATAATTTTGTATGAGTTTTCCTCACTTTCCCCTCTGTCTTCCTCATGATGCCTATGTAGGATGCATCCTGATTTCATTAATGGCCATCAGGATTTTACCCAGCAATATGCCAGCAGCTGTTTTTGTTTTCTCTGAGCAGTAAAGAAGAAGGATTTACTCATAGCTGAGAAGCAACTAAGAAATAGTTTTGTGCATGGTGTAAGACAGCCCCCTCTTACAAGCAAGCCACCCAACACAAACAGGAGGGAAGGTCACACACAGAAGCTCTGAGCTGAGATACAGAGTGTTTAATTAAATGATAGGAGTAGAATTACTTAGCCTGTTGCAGAAAAGCACAGCAAAAGCAGAATGAGCAGCAGAAGCCAGCTATAAAATGACCACTACCACTCCCCAGCCCTGCAGCCAGTCCAGCTGAAAAGACCAACAACCCAAAACCAGCACCAGGAAGCCTCCCATGCTACAATCTGAGCTACAACCCCATGGTGCTTGCTTTGCTCCAGCCAGCACCTTCCTTATACAGCTGGCCTGACAGCAGCCTAGTATTGAACAGGCATCATCAGATTCACTTGGCTAAACCCATGAGTTTTGCAGAAGTTTCTTGCTCTACAGTGTTCCTGATACATCAAAGGAACACACCCCAAAGCAGGCACATCCTCATCCCAGCCTGTAGGACTGGTGCTGAATGGGTTCTGTAAGAGAATGAAATTCATCAGAGCAGAGCTTTGCTCTGTTTTCTCCTGTTTAGGTTACCAACTGTCTGCTGGATTATTTCTGTGCATCTTTGATCAGATTCTTAATTTCCAGGTGTCCACATCTAAATTAGGTGCTTCACTCTTTCTCTGCCTTGCAATGAAGCAGTGAGCTGGAAACAGCTTTGCAGTGCTTGTATTAGGAAAGAAGAAAATAAGGGAGGAATTAATAAAAATCACAAACTTTTGTGGATTTGGATTTGTGTAAGGGCATCCAGAAAAGTCTGCAATGAATAGAACTAGAGCCCAGTTGTTGTAGGCTCTAGTCTAGCAAAAAGGCTATTCCTGAAGTAAAAGCCCATATAATGAGGTCAAATTAATTCTTGCAGTGTGTAACTACAACCAGGTATCCTGTGCCTTTAACAGTTATGAAACAAGATGGATGTACATTCCCATATTCCTTAATGATGGCATTCCTCAAAATATGTGAGAAAGAGGGTGAAAATTTGAAGCTGTGGTGTGAATTGAAGTTACTTTAATCCAAATTTCACCCCAGTACGTTGCACTTAACAGAAAAAAAAGATGTATTTAAAGTAATTTGATTGAAGTGTACCAAAGCTATTCAGTCTACCTGGAAACTCAGCTTTCACAATTTATTTTGGTACCGTTCCTCTGCAGTCTTCTTTCACTGAAAATTTGAGTTCTGAGTTTCAATCGTGCAGGGTTCTCTGTTTCAAAAGGCTTGTAAATATTCCACCATTTCTAGTTTGACTTTATGAGGAAAAGGAAGCATAGAAAGGTGGGGTGTGGGGGGAAGGGGATACATGTCAGGCTGATTACCCAGGAAGGAGCATTTAATTGAAACTGCCTCTGGGAATGCTCTAGAGAAGAAGCAGTTTCTCTGTATGTATTTTAAATGTGGAATATTATAGAGCAAAGGGATAAAAACACTCATGGGAGAAGGAAAGAGATCTGCAGAAAAGGAGAGAGAAGCCCAGAGAAGCAAAAGTGTCATGGCCAATAGACAGACAGAGAATGAACAAGGCAACTAGCAAACGTTTCACAAAGCAAAGAGAAAATATCTTTTAATTTAATTTTCACAGGCCAGGGAAATATTTTCCCTTTAAAAAAAGTTTTCTCAGGACTACTCAGAAAACCAACTTGCTGACCAATAGCGTTTTGCTTCTGGTGTTTTGACACTTCATTATATCTTCAATGAAACCTCCTCTTTATATAGTGTCTGCCTGAAACTTGCATTATCTGTAATAGAATAGAATATGTGAGACAAAACCTGATTTATTTCTTCTCTTAGCAGTTGTAGGTCAGTATTCCCTGGCAGTTTTATCTTTATTGGAAAGATTTCCTTTCTCCAAATCCCATTTGTTCTTCTTCCCCACTGCAGTAGCTGTTCTTTCTCTATTGATGTATGTGTTGAGTGAGGAGCAATGGTCCTTCATTCCCAACTCCCAGTAAGCGATTCAGGCAGTACCTCCTTGAATGTCCTTTGGCTGAAGTTGCCTTTTGCAGGTGTGCTCTGGGATGGTTATGCTTTCCAGAGCTCTTGGTTTCTTACTTTGTGTACTCCTTCCTCCTCACTTTTTGGTCCTTTTTGAGTGGGGCCAGAATCATTGCAGTACATTAGTAGCTATAGTTACTCTGTCTATGAATCTGAGGCAGTGTAGACTTAAGGGCCAAGTAGTTCTTCCTTCTCTTATGTTCAGTCTGGAGAGAGAGAAGTGTCCATTGAGGAGAGTCAGACTCCCTTTCCATGAGTTTTTGCTGTCTTTTCACCCCCCCACCCCAATTTATTTGGGGGTCTTTCCCCATACTGACCTTGAAGGGAGCAAGCAGAGTTACCGACACAGGCAGCCAGGAACACCAGCTTTGTGTGCTAAGGAGCCACTGCTTACCCCAGCTTCCCACAGAAGCTTGCATGGAAATATGACTGGACAAAGAATAAAACGTTTTGGGTTATCATTCTGATGAAACAGCACTTCAGAAAGATGTAAAAATCTGCTCCCAGGGTGAAAGGAACAGAACAAGCCAGTTCACAGGCTGCGGCTTCCAGAGGGTGAAGGCAAAGCTTTTTTTCTTTCTGAATCAATTTTCCTGCTTGGACACTCCCTAATTTTAGTCATTCAGTAGTTATTTGGAGACTTTGCCAATGTTGGAAAGATAAAAATATTTCATTTGAGTTGTCATAACTCTATCATTAAGCAAGCAATGTTCACTTGATGAAAAGGAATTGTTTTCTGGGGAGCAGGTTGAGGCAGGAGCCTGAGACATCTCAGGAAAGCCTCTCTGGCCCAAATAATTACTAGATTCCATGGCAAGCTATTGTCCAGACCCAGGATTTGTTGTACTAAGAAGACAGTTTGATTAGTGCACTAAGAAAACAATCTGTAGAGAAGTTGAATAACTCCATGAACTCCTGTGGAGGGGCTGGGTAGAAGGGCTTGTAGTGACAGGATGAGTGGTTTGAAACTGGAGCAGGGGAAACTTAGGTTGGATATCGGGAGGAAGTTCTCCACAATGAGACTGATAAAATGCTGGAACAGGTTGCCCAGGCATGTGGCTGAGGCTCTGTCCCTGGAGGCATTAAAGATCAGACTTGACATGGCCCTGGGTAGCCTGATGTAGTTGGAGTTGTCCCTGCTGACTGCAGGGGATTTGGTCAAGGTGACCTTTGAGGGTTCCTTCCAGCCCAGTGCAATCTGTGAAGCTCTGAATGAAATTCAGTGAGTTTGAAGGTATTTTTATTTCTTTCTGGAAAGAGTTCTTTATGAAGTTTGGAAAAACTAGGTGCTTTTATGTCCATCTATAATGTGTAAGTTGTTTTTGGCTAAGCTATAGGATAATTTATACTGAGCTTTGATTATTTATTTTTCATCATTTCCATCAGTGTTAATGAGAACTGTTTCTAAAGCCTGCACTCAGGGATATTTGCCAGAGGTCAGTATGCCATTTTCAGCAAGCAAAATCTGAATGCCAGCTCAGGAAACAAGCTGATCTTCAGCTATCCTTCCCCTTTTATGTGTTTGTCTACTTCTTCCTTCTCTTTCTCACAAGAGAAAATGATACAAACTGTAGTTCTACTCATAGTATTCAATAATTTGTATACTCATAGAAAAGTTTAGCTTGGAAGTGACCTCAAAAATCATCTAGTTCCAACCCCCTTGCCGTGGGCAGGGTCACCTTCCTCTAGACCAGGCTGGTCAAGGCTCTATCCAACATAATTCTAGAAACATGGAATGGTTCATCTTCCACCTTTGGCAATTTCTTTCTTCTTGGCCATCCTGGAGATGGTCTTGCCTTTTCCCTTTCCTTATCTGTAGGTCTGTTCAGTCTCCATGACCTTCCCAAAATACTGGGCTCTTTTCTCTTCTTGACATGGGCAACTTTTTTCAGCCCTTTTAAATGCATCCTGTCCCTTCCCACAGATCTGTGTAGATCTGCTGTGCCTCAATTTTATCTTCCTCTACCGGGCATGACATTTTGCTCCCCCAGACTCTGCTATGCACCTGGGAAGTATCACAGTATCACCAGGGTTGGAAGAGACCTCAAAGATCATCAAGTCCAACCTGTCACCACAGACCTTATGACTAGACCATGGCACCAAGTGCCACGTCCAAGCGAACAAGTCTGTGGGCAGCACTTGCAGGTAAAAACTGTACATTTATATTCTTCTACAGTCATAGCAGAAATGTAGAGTATTTCCTCTACTGAAGTTATGGCTTGCTATCCAAACATCTGCATATGGTCATCTGGACTTCAGTAATTAAGCAAGAAACAGAAGAGTAAAATGGTGGAATCCTAATGTCTCAGACAATGTCACACCCTGATGGATGGAGTCTGTAAATCACCCAAGTTTATTCTCCTCTAGCTGGACAACACCAGGTGTTATTTCATCAGGTGTTTTGGCAATGCTGGCATTGTACTGGGAGAGTAATGTAATCAAAAGGGAAGAGGAAATGGGGAACTAAACAAGAAAGGTAATTAGACAAAGAAGACATCTTATGTGCTTTCACATAGTGTATAAAAATCTGCTATTTAAAATACTGTATTTTAAATGTAGATGCTTCTGTGTGAACTTGGTCTAAAGAAACTTGCAAAATAGAGAATTTAATTTGACCTTTAAATTGCTGGAAGCCTCAAGTGGTTTTAAAAGGCTTGTGAAACTGTTTTTTGGTTTTTTTTTTTTTTTTTTTTCCAGTTCCAAGGTGAAGATTTTTAGCTGCAAATCTCCCTTTGCAGCTCTGGCTAATTTTAGTTCTGTGATTGCAGTATGCCCGGAGAGTGCAGTACTCAGAGCATCTCTTGATTCTCTGTAACTTGTGTGTTGTCTGCCATTACACAGAGGATGTGTCCCTCTGAGAGAATGGATTTTGTGGGCAGACTAAAGCAATTTAATTTCCTACACAGGCACTTCCAGAGAAGTTAAGGGTCGACAGCAGATAATGAAGTTTGGTTTTGTGGCATGGTGGTGAGAGAGATGCAGAAATGATGAGGAAAAAGGTAGATGCAGCTCAGTGATGACTGAGCAGGAGAAGTGTCCAGTCCACTGAGGGCAAAATGTGAAATGGAGGTGGACACAATTTCATCTACTCAGACTAATGCTTTGTGATTTAATAGAATTTAATAGAATAAACCAGGTTGGAAGAGACCTTCAAGATCATCGTGTCCAACCTACCAACCAAACCAACCCACCTAATCAACTAAACCATGGCACCAAGCACCCCATCAAGTCTCCTCCTAAACACCTCCAATGATGGTGACTCCACCACCTCCCCAGGCAGCCCATTCCAATGGGCAATCACTCTCTCTGTATAGAATTTCTTCCTAACATCTAGCCTAAACCTCCCCTGGTGCAGCCTGAGACTGTGTCCTCTTGTTCTGGTACTGGCTGCCTGGGAGAAGAGACCAACATCTGCCTGTCTACAACCTCCCTGTGATGTTCTGTCTCATCTATCTCTGATACTCAGCAAACCAGAGAGAGTTTCTAAAGAACAGCTTAAATAAAAGATTTGGCTGGGAAAGATATATGAGGAAAAATTCAGTTGTAGACTATGTAGCAATCAGTGATTAACTGAGGAGTAGTAACTAAAGCTGAATTAAAACTCAGGGAATTCTGCTACCTTCAGCATTTGTCTTTGTGCTAGATAGGAATTAAAAAAAAAAAAAAAGTCCCATTTTTGTGCTAGAATGGGAGGTTATGAAAAGCAGTTTTTTCACAAGGACGGTGTGGGCTTCTTTTTTACAAGACCTATTTGACATTATCTCTTCTGCCACTTCTTTTGATGAGTCCTGGGAACCGCAGTTCAGAGATGACTTCATTAATCACTGTGAGCTGGGGTCACTGGCTGAACACTTTTGTCTTGGTGAATCACATTTATGTGCCTCTTGCTGTGCATCCAAAATGCTCTAGCAGAGTTGAAGTCACAATATACAACAGAATTTCATAGAATTGTCAGGGTTGGAAGGGACCTCAAGGATCATCTAGTTCCAACACCCCTGCCATGGGCAGGGACACTTCATACTACACCAGGTTGCTCACAGCCACATCCAGCCTGGCCTTAAAAGCTTCCAGAGATCACAGCATCACAGTATCACCAAAGTTGGAAGAGACCTCAAAGATCACAGTATCACATCAACCTGTAAAAAAACTATGGGAACACAGAGGCTTCTACCACCTCCCTGAGCAACCTCTTCCGGTGTCTCACCACCCTCATGGTGAAAAACATTTTCCTGACATCCAATCTGAATCTACCCATTTCTAGTTTTATTCCATTGCCCCTAGTCCTATCATTACCTGACATGCTTTCTTGTAGCCCCCTTAAGATGCTGGAGGCCACAATAAGGTCTCCTCAGAGACTTCTCTTCTCCAGACTGAACAACCCCAACTCTGTCAATCTGTCTTCATAGGAGAGGAGCTCCAGCCCTCTGATCATCCTTGTGACCCTTCTCTGGATGTGTTCTAGCACGTCCATATCCTTCTTGTAATAAGGACTTTGCATGCCTGTGTCTCTGTGGAGATAGAGCCTATCAAGAGGCAAAGGTAGTGATAATGAAATCAAGATCTACATAAGCTAGAACGGTCTTTTGGCATAAAGGCAATACAGGTGGGTAGAGATCAGTGGTGAAATGAGACAAGATTTGGCAAAACAACAGTAGGAGAAACATTTTACTTCAGGATTTTTGGATGGAAAGAAATCAAAATATTTCAGTAAAACGTCTGAAAATATTTTTGTAAATTGATGAGGTGGAGGTGGGGGCAACTGGATTGATTCCCCAAGTAAATGTAGCAATTCCCAAGCTGGCTTCTCCATATTAGTAAAGTTATTTCATGTTGTGACATGGTGAAATAGTGTCATGGTGTGTATAACACATTGAGGAAGCTGTGCCTGCTCTTAAAGAAAAAGTGTGGCACCTGTGTTGGTCTGTGTAGAAAAAGGGAAGTAAAATAGTTTATTGGAGCTTATTGAGTTGAAAAATAGGTTTTATCCAGAGAGATTTGTACAACACTTGAGAAAGTTCAGGTTTAATTTAGCTGTATCTTGAAGATCTCTAGTTCAGATGTGTACTTCATCCATTGCCTGAATAACAGCCATCAGCTGTTATCCTGCAATAAATACTTCTGTGAAAGGGGTATTTATTCATGTGGGATAGTATTTAACCAGGATGGTCTCTGGGGGAGGAAAGGCCTCCATAGTAGCTTGTACGGATTTCTTTCCTTGTCATCAGTCTCTAAAACACCTGCTGTAGGAGTCACAGTAACAGAAAATAATTATACCATTTCAAGGGTAATTCTTCAAAGATATCATACTGGTATTTGGTTATTTTTCAGCCTGTGGACTAAAGTGACTCCTGTATGACAAATGGAAGTTGTGTTGGATATAGAATAATGAAATGCAGAGAGGTCAGAGCCAGTCCCTCAATACACAGCTTTGCTTGAGTGGAGCAGAGCACAGCCAAGCTGTTGAAAGCCCCAGTGGAAACAAGGACCCACCGCACTGGGTCTCTGAGTGGGGAGGTTTCCCATGCTGATGGGCAGCACAAACTGTAGACGCCGGGTGGAGTTCATTGAGCTCTGTTTTTACGAGGTGGTTCCTGCCCCTCTTCCTCCCTACAACCCCCTGTGAGTCAAGGTAGGCTTGTTTCAATAGGAGATTAGGAGCTATTCACTCTGTTCGTTTAGGACTGTAGGTTTAAGGTCTTTGTGTAAAAAAGAGCTTGTCACTTGTGCTATGCCTCTAGCTGTGTCAATATTGTCCTTTGCAAGTGAGAGGACAAGTTACACGAGTCAAACATATGCATTTTCTCTTGTAGTTTACCAAGCTTTCCAAGAAAACTCCTCTGGATACAACTGAGAAAGATGTGTCCTCTGTGCGGAGAAAAAGTAATGGTTATTGTGCTGAGTTTCTTCTTTCTTGCTGAACTGAGTGTTTTGATCTAGGATAGGGCATGAGGAAGAACTCCAGCCTGAAATGTCTGCTGTGAGGTGGAGAACACTGAAACATCATATTAGGCTATTTCAGCGCAAATTAAGAGATAATAAACTCTGCAATAAAGAGGCCTTAGGAAAGGAGTGCTGGGTTGTCTTACTGGACTGTATTGTATGCACAGTAGTTCTCTTACAGGCTGAAACCTAGGGTAGGAAGAAGCTGTTTTGTGATTGTGACTCACCTTGCCATTCAGATGCAACTGAACAAAAATGCTACTCTCCTTGTGCAAAGAGCAGGCTCTATCTCCTGGGAATAGCAGTCAAATAAAGCACTGCCCATGTTGCCTCAGCCTAGCAGCTGTGGCAGCTTGTCTGTCAGTGTTGCAACTCTCCTCCTGTGTTCTGTATGGTGCAGTGACTGTGTGTGTCCAGTGTATCTTAGAGCGAGTTTATTTACTAGTAACTGTTGGCTTCCCTGCTTCCTGCCAACCTTACCGTACCTCCCTTACAGCAAATAGAAAGGAGGAACCTATGTCCCGTGCTGTAGAGTTCCCCATGTCTGGCTGATCTTCCTGACTAAACTAACTGTGTGCAGGTAAACTTCTGATTTTTTTTCTCTTTTTAGATAAGCCATGCTCCCATGTCCTTGCTTTGTACTAAACCCTCTGAGATTTTCCCTTTTAAGTAATCTCCCCAGTCCTCACTTCTCCATTACCATCTCCTCATTTGGAACTCTCTAACAGAAGTTGTGGATTAAGGCTAATGGTAGCTCCCAGGGTTTTGGGTTATTCCTCTTTTCTTGGTGGTCATGGAGGTTGTTATCCTGTTTTATAAGCTTCTCATTTCAGAGGACAACACAGCAAGTCAGACTGAAGCATAGAGAAAGGGAGAGAAAAGAAGGGATTTGAAGGGGAATAGCAGAGTATTGGCAAAACACCTACAAGTAGCTGGAGAAGTGGCCAGTAGTTACTCAGGTGAGGCTTCAGGCAAACGCTGAGAGAAGTCCCTTTTAACTGTTAGGATTGTTAAATTTGAGGAGCGGATTCTTTCCTACAAAGGAATATGAAATGTTTCAGTCAGGAGGCCAGAGTTTCACAGTACAAAGCCTTGGCAACAATAGAGGACAAAGGAATTCTTGCCTTTTTCCTGACTCTGCCTCTCATCCCACCACTGCCTCACAACGGCCTCAGTGGTGCTGACACAACTCTTTCAAAAGACGCATTGTAAACCACCAGTCCAGTGAATTTAACTCACAACTTTCTCTTACAATGATTCTTCCTGCACATGTGAAAGGGCAGGAAAAGTACAGCCTGAGATGCTAAAAGTTACTAGAAAAACTAAAGCTGCTGCCAAAACCTTTGCATTTAGCCACTGTGCAGCACCAAAGATGCATGCAAGAGGGCAGCTGAGGATCTGTAAGGGTTTCACCCTGTGAACTACACTGCCTTGGTGGTCTCTTACTGTTAGAACTGAGGAGTGTTGCGATTAAGTTTTTTGTTTGTACACATGGAGCAAATTAATTGACCCAGACTGTCTCAGAAATAAACTACAGGTGTCTTAAATTCAAAAGGATGAACCTCCTATAAAATATTTGTTCCTGTAGTGTAAAGATGAGCTTGGTTATCACCTCTGGACACCTCTGTGCTGTGTAGTGATGAGTGGTACTAAGAGCTTCCACAGACCATTTGCTCCCTGGAAAAGCTGACATATCCCAGCCTGGCAGGGCAGAGGTGCCTTCTACTTTGCAGGTCATCATTTGTCTTTTAGATTTTAGTGAAATAAAATTAAAACTCCTATCTGTTTCTAAAGTCTGGATGCATTCCTGTGTGACCTACACTAGATTATATGGTTATATGATCCTGCTCTCACATAGGGGTTGGACTGGATGATTTCCAGAGGTCCCTGCCAACCCCTAACATCCTGTGAGCCTATGATCTTATCAATGTTTATAAACACTTAAGATGTACCTTTATGCCTATCTATAAAGTATACCTCTAAATACAGGGCGGGTGTCAGCAGGATGGGCCCAGGTGGTTTTTTTTCCAGTGGTGCCCAGTGACAGGACAAGAGGTAACAGACACAAACTTGAATGTAGGAAGTTCTATCTAAACTTCTTCACATTGAAGGGGGTGGAGCACCCCCCAGGTTGCCCAGAGATGTGGTAGACTCCTTCTCTGGAGCAATTCCAGGCCCACCTGGGCACCATCCTGTGTAGCCTGCTGTCTGAAGTGATTGCCCCTGTCTCATTTTGGGGATGTATTCCTGGGTCTGTAACTCACCTAAATTTAAGGTATTCCAAAAGTTAAATTGTGGGTTGACTTTTAAGAGGACTGTGTGGGATTCCATGGAAATAAGGATTTTTCTGTTTTGTAGCTCATAATAGGATGAGAATTGGGCTGCGAGGGAAGCCTGCATTTGGAATTTGTGGCTATTTTTCTTTACCAGATAATTTAAGAATTTAACTGTTAGTCACTGTAACAAACAACAACATCAAAAAAGTAATAAACCCCCTTTATTCAGTGTAGGAGCATGTAAACTTTAAATGCAGAGCTTCTTCAGGACCAGAAGGTAGTTTGTTATTCAGGAAAATGTGTGTGCTAATTTGAACTGATTACAACAAGATTATTCAAGTGCTTTAAACTTAACCTTTTCTTGAACGTTTGGAACTGAATTGTTGTTGAACTGTGTCTTTCCATTCCCTCCTTTCATTTCAGAGTGCAGAGGATGACATTAGCACAGCCTGACCATCCTTTTCTGATGCTGCACTTATGTTTTATTCAGTGCTGGGTTTTTTTTAACTTCTATAAATATGCCTTGTCATTTCTCATCAGCCTGACTTCTAAATATTGGAGAAGGGGGGAAGAAAAAAAAAATTCATTCCTCTATGCAGAAAAAGAGTAAAAAAAAAATTCTTTGCACCAGTATATGCCAGCCAAGAGGCATTTTCTATTTATGTTTTATTATCTCTTCCTTCTGGGGAAGTCAGTGTGTTTCAGAGGCTCTCCATGCTGCAAAGCTATCTGCTGCCTCATTATTGAGAGCTGCTGATGTGCTGAGCAAAGTTTCTTAATGCAGATTTCAGCAACTCCAGGGATTTGTCTTTTGGTTTCCTTTTCTTGCTTTTTTCCCTCTATCTGAAGAGTAAATGTTTATGTTTCTTGGAGAGCTTAGGGGAGAGAAATCTGCAGACACTGCTGCCTGTCTTCCATAGAAACTCAATGAAGAAGGAGTTGTATTTTTCTTGCAGTTTGTGAGGAAATCTGATTTGGAAGGGTAATAATGTTTTGATCTTCTGCTTTGGCTTCTTCCACATATAGTGGTGATTTCTATTATGAATCCACAGTGTGGTCTGTGTGCTCTTGAGTGGCAGGAATAATTGTATGGCAAAATCACCACAAACACAATGCCAAAACCCACCAAAACAAAACACTCAACAAACCAAACCAATCAACCCCAACAATAACAAAATGGTAAAGACTTTTTCTTTACATATGCACGTGAAATTGCAATGCTGCAACAACTCTTTTGGTCAGATCAATGTATCTTACAGCACAGATAGTCTTTCTTGCGGCTGTGCTCTGTGGCTTGCAAAATGGAAGCTGCAATTTCAAAGAGCTAACCACAACTCACAAAAAGAGGGAAGAAAGGACTTCTTGACACTGCATCGTTAACTCTCAATCATTAACAGCTCTTGTGAATTGCCTTGCTTCTAATCATGACAATAATGAAATGTACATTGGTGTAAATGAATACACTAAACGCAATCAGCAGCATAAGGGAGGGATAAACATTGTTGTGCTGTGTTTGCTGTGCCTGCCCTCACTTTATGACTGATTTATATACACAAATCCAGGAAAAATATTTCCTCTCTGGTACCACCTTCTGGAACCTGGGTGACTCAGCTGTGGTGACAGACCTGTTCTGACTGATAGAACTGCACTTGCATAGTTCCCATCCCACAGGGCTCAGGATGCAGCAGATCTGTCCTTTCTACTAGAGGGATCTATGTTTCAGAATATTCCATCTAGCTCTGTATTTTCAAGCAACATAGATTTGCTTCATGTTTACTTTTCAGTTTTATTTCTCTCTCTTTTTATCACGCACACACCCCACACCCCCCCCCTCCATGGTTATCCTGGTACAAGAGGGAGAGCTATATTAACTAGAAGACCTGGAAAGCCTTAAACTCCGTCTGATGAGAATCAGCAAAACCACCTCTTGAGAGTAACTAAACTCTCAGAAATTAAGACAATATTTAGTATGAAGAGTGCCAGAACTATGAAAGATTTTGTGAAAATGCTCTGACTTTTAGAGGGGTGAGGGATGCTCATAGCCCATAACTGGATTTCAAATAAGGGAAGAGCTGGTGAGAGGTAGAAAATGTTTAATATGTTTGTAAGAGCAAATAAGACCATGATGTCTGCCTTGTTGATACCTTCTTAGAAACTGCACCTTTAAACTTTTATCTTAAAATATTGTAGCATTGGCTTCTTGCATGGGAAAATCTCTTAGGGACTGATATTGGTTGTTTTCAGAGCTGAGATGATCTCAGTCCATTTTCTCTGAACCAGCTCCTGTTTGACAAAAGCCTCCCTCCTCTGCAAGCTTTGACTGGCACCTATGTTGCCAACTAGCCACGGTGTGCCAGTTGGCAGATTCTGTGAGAAGTAGAAACTTTATCAGGCACATGAGGAGACCCTTGTAAGTTGTTTTAAATTCCATTCAGCTATTAGTCTTAGTCTTAAGGAAACTGTTTTTTGGAGGAACTCAGTTTCCATATCATTAGCACTGGAGATCACTGTGATACCACCCAAGAGGAATTTTCCTCAATGCATTTAGAGATCATAAAGTTACTTTAAATTTTAAGGTGCTGTATATAGTTCTGGGCATAGCACGGTGAGGTCTCTTGGGTTTGCATAGTTGGTTTGTTGTGAGATGCAGGCCTAGTGGTAGAGGATGACTGGGAAGATCTCCATAAACAGACTGACTCAGTAATCAGAGTCCTAAAATCTCTTCTCTTTGCTGCCCTCTTGCTTGTACTGATTTTTAAAAGAGAAGCTAACTGATACGGTCTCATATTTCTTTTTCTGTTGGTAGCAGTTAGCACCCCAAATATGTTCACTGTCAGCTTACCCATGTTCAGTAGATGTTCTTCAGTTTTTCTCTTTGATCAAACTCTGATTTACTCTGTTGAAAATCCTAGCAGCTACCTCGGAGCTGCCTGTTCATAAACATTGTGTGTTTTCATGTGGCTAGTGAAGCTTCTGACTTGGCTGGCCTTCTTTATCCTCTGTTAAAGTTTCCAGAGAAGGAGGCCCTCTCGCTCATCTGCCCACATCTGCTGTGTTTGTTAAACCCAGCCACACTCTGACGATGGCATTGGTTGTTGGAAGGGGCAGAGGCAAAGCCAGTAGTCTCACTGTGCATAGGCACACTCTGAAGCTTTTATCCCCTAGCCCCAAGCTGTCCTGCAGCCTCACGAGAAGCAGCAGGAATCAGCTGTGCTTTCTACCTTCATGCTTCCCTTGTTTTGCTAGAAGCAGTAGATCAAGGACTTGAAGAGGTTGTGAGTGCATCTCTGCAGGGAGAGGCAGACAAAATGGGGGAAAAATGGTGAGGTGTGAGGAAGGCAGAACCGCTGCTGAGTCTCTGAAGTGTCTTCTGGCTCACTGACTTATGTCTTAAGAATTAATATGCTTTATATTAAAAAAATAAATTATATACATAAAGTCTAAAGGATTTTTGTTGTTATATCTCCTCACCCTCTCCTGGGAAGCAGGCAAGTCCTATACTGCTGTCTCCATTGCCTCCTCCCAGCACTCCATGCACAGGTAGTGATGGCATTGGCCTGCTAAATTCTTCTCACAGTGGCATATGTGCATTTGCAAAGTATGAATGAGATGTTTATCAGCTGATCACATTTACACAAGTCACAACATGGCAGCAAACTGCCAGCTGGAAGAGCTGTAGCTTTGCAGCTGTAACTGCCTCACTGATCACCTTTACACTGCCTGTGCAAGGCCATTCTCTTGGGGCCAAGGCCTCTGGCAGCAAATATGTCAGTGTAGCGTAGTTGTGATCCACATAGTCCCCGATTACGTCCATGAAAGTAAGGGCTGCAGGGAATTAATGAGGAGGTGGGCACTGCTGCTGGTGTTCTGGCTTGCTGCAGAGTAAGCCAGCTAGTAGCATGCACTAAGCAGCAAAAAATTCCCAATGGAATTCTTGGAACAAAATAAGCTTTGAATAGAACAGAATTAACCAGGTTGGAAGAGACCTTTGAGATCATTGAGTCCAACCTATCACCCAACACTATGTAATCAACTAAACCATGGCACCAAGTGCCCCATCCAGTCTCCTCCTGAACACCTCCAGTGATGGTGACTCCACCACCTCTTCGGGCAGCACTTTCCCATGGCCAATCTCTCTTTCTGGGAAGAACTTCTTCCTAATATCCAGCCTAAACCTCCCCTGGGGCATCTTGAGACTGTGTCCTCTTGTTCTGGTGCTGGTTGCCTGGGAGAAGAGACCAACCCCCACCTGGCTACAACCTCCCTTCAGGTAGCTATAGAGAGCAATAAGGTCTCCCCTGAGCCTCCTCTTCTCCAGGCTACGCAACCCCAACTCCCTCTCCTCACAGGGCTGTGCTCCAGACCCCTCCCCAGCTTTGTTGCCCTTCTCTGGACATGTCCCAGCAACTCAACATCTTTCCTAAACTGAGGGGCCCAACATTTCTTCCCTGTTCCTGAAGGGCTTGATTGTAGTTTGTCTGCTGAGAACTAAACCTGACAAGAGAATTTGCATAGCAGAAGTCCGGATAGCTTCTGTGCTATTTCAGTAACTAGGTAGCGCAATGAGACTACTGCTCTTGTCTGATGGATTTTTGGGCACTCTCAAATCCTCTAAGTGTGAACAACAGAGAATTTAAAAACATTGAAATAATTACTAAAATAATTTACTTTTTGTGGGTATTTAGCCTGGGTTTTGACACAAGAATGAGGTAGATGTACAGGCAAAACTGTAGTATTTCCATTGATAATACTTCCTGATAGGTTTCAATGTGAAAATAAGACCTGATTGTGTCTTGAATCTTTGGTTTTGAAAACACATCTCTATTTCTGTATTCTATGGAATTGATAGTACAAGCTCCCACGTCCATCTGCTCATCCTTTTAAGAAGATTTCTCTCGGTGGGAAACACTCCCAAGCATTTTCATCTTTCAACCCCAGCAGAGTGAGGAGTAGGGTTCTAGGCTGTACTTCTTAATAAAACCTGAATATAAAAATATTCAGACTGCTGAGCGTAGCTTTATGTTGGAGAGAAAAATAATTACAGTTATTCAATTAACCTTAAGTCTCAGGCCAAATACAGCAGGTAACTTTTTACGCTCTGTTAGCTCTGATACCTGAAGTGTGAAATTCCATTTGAGCTTGCTGTCACAGGACTTCGAGGCTTCTCAGCATGGTAACCACAGTTTTCTGTCAGGCAGCATACACCGTGCTTCTACCCGATATTGGAAGGAGGAGGGCACAGCTGCTTCTCCTTGAAGGCAAGCAAGGGGACCAGAGGAAATTAATCCAATCTAGAAGTTCCTGTTCCTTCCTGGAAAAGAGGAGACTCAGGGGTGACCTTATTGCTCTCTGCAACTACCTGAAGGGAGGTTGTAGACAGGCAGAGGTTGGTCTCTTCTCCCAGGCAGCCAGCACCAGAACAAGAGGACACAGTCTCAGGCTGCACCAGGGGAGGTTTAGGCTGGATATTAGGAAGAAGTTCTACACAGAGAGAGTGATTGCCCATTAGAATGGGCTGCCCGAAGAGGTGGTGGAGTCACCATCACTGGAGGTGTTCAGGAGGAGACTTGATAGGGTGCTTGGTTGAATGGTTTAGTTGATTGGGTGGTGTTGGATGATAGGTTGGACATGACGATCTTGAAGGTCTCTTCCAACCTGGTTTATTCTTATTCTTATTCTTATTCTATTCTATTCTATTCTATTCTATTCTATTCTATTCTATTCACAACAAAGAGGAGTCTTGTAAGACTGTATTTGAATAAAGGGAGAGTGCAGAGGACAATTCGCTGCAGGGTCTCTCAAATTGCTGGAAGGCACAGCTTCCCTTTTATCCTAAATTCCCGGATGCAAATTTCCCTCTCTCTTTCCCCCACTAGCTAAGGTGCTCAGAATCTACATTCTTCCCCGGTATACCTATATGTACCCCTTCATATGTACCTCCCTTGCATTACACATCGTATGTTCATTTAAATTCGGTTCTTCACTTCTCTGGGTGGAGAAGTTAATACTCTGTAGTCTTATTAAGCCTGTGCTCTGTCCTAAAAGTTTAGAAGTTCAGGCTGTGTCCAGTGTCTGCTGTCTCCAGACAGCCCCCCACTGATTTACAGCAAGATCCCAAGTGAGGCACTTAGCAGAGGCTATTCGTGATTTACATACACATAGATAGGGTGAACTGTCTTGTTCTTCCTTTGTTATTTCAACTTCGCCTTAGCCAACTCTGTAAAGGCACTACCTGCTTTTAATCCCATCACTGCTGAATCTGCACAGGAGTACAAAGTAATGAGTCTTTGCTATATGCAGCTTCCCTTAGATATAGCTGTAGAAAATGCGGTAGGAACAGAAAGGCAGCCTGGCTGAGATAAATGCCCACTAATGACCCTTAAGGAGGCATCACTGTGACCGCACCCCTGGTGCTACTCTGCTGCTTTTGTTGTGCTTTTTGTAGGTTTTGTTATGTAAACATAAATGAAGTTCCGTTTGGTTTCATTAAGACTTTTTAAGCGTCATGACAAGACAGCAGGATGGAGACTAGAGTGACAGAGGAGAGAGAGTTTGAAGACTGAAGGAGGAATCCCTCGGGAAGGCAGTCTCTCTCCAACGTTGCATGACATAGATTTGCTTATTGATCCAAGCAGAGCATTATATGGTATCACTGCTTACTCAAAATCTAGAGTGAAGACCATTTTTCTTTATGTGTTGACAGTGTGTAGAGCGTGGTTGCTGCAAACAGATGAATATTTGCATTGCTCCCAACCCCTACAGCAAACTGCTGACCAAGCTGTCAGCCCGTGGCTTGGACTGCAGCACTCTGCTCTGGGTTAGGAACTGGCAGGAGGGCCAAGCCCAGAGAGTGGTGGTGAATGGTGCCACATTCAGGTAGCAGCCAGTCATCAGTGGTGTCCCCCAGGGATCAGTGCTGGGCCCCATGCTCTTTGATATCTTTATTGATGATCTGGATGAGGGGATTGAGTCCATCATCAGTAACCTTGCAGATGACACCAAGCTGGGGGCAGGTGTTGATCTGTTAGAGGGTGGGAGAGCTCTGCAGAGGGACCTTGACAGGCTGGACAGATGGGCAGAGTCCAACGGCATGAGATTTAACACATCCAAGTGTCGGGTTCTACATATTGGCCACAACAACCCCATGCAGTGCTACAGGCTGGGGTCAGAGTGGCTGGAGAGTGGCCAAGCAGAAAGGGACCTGGAGGTACTGGTTGACAGTAGGCTGAACATGAGCCAGCAGTGTGCCCAGGTGGCCAAGAAGGCCAATGGCATCCTGGCCTGCATTAGGA
The DNA here is from genome assembly GCF_026170545.1 of Melanerpes formicivorus. Taxonomy (NCBI): domain Eukaryota; kingdom Metazoa; phylum Chordata; class Aves; order Piciformes; family Picidae; genus Melanerpes; species Melanerpes formicivorus. The sequence continues at coordinate 2,224,951 of NW_027142416.1, forward strand.
ACAGTGTGGCCAGCAGGAGCAGGGAGGTCATTCTGCCCCTGTACACTGCACTGGTTAGGCCACACCTCAAGTACTGTGTCCAGTTCTGGGCCTCTTAGTTTGAGAAAGATGTTCAGTTGCTGGAACACGTCCAGAGAAGAGCAACAAAGCTGGTGAGGGGTTTGGAACACAAGCCCTTTGAGGAGAGACTGAGGGAGCTGGGGTTGCTTATCCAGGAGAAGAGGAGGCTCAGGGGAGACCTTATTGCTGTCTACAATTACCTGAAGGGAGGTTGTAGCCAGGTGGGGCCTGGTCTCTTCTCCCAGGCAACCTGTGATAGAATGAGAGGACACAGTCTCAAGCTGCACCAGGGGAGATTTAGGTTGGATGTTAGGAAGAAGTTTTTCATAGAAAGAGTTTTGGTCATTGGAATGTGCTGCCCAGGGAGGTGGTGGAGTCACCATCACTGGTGGTGTTTAGGAAGGGACTTGATGGGGTGCTTGGTGCCATGGTTTAGTTGATTAAATAGTGTTGGGTGATAGGTTGGACTCTATGATCTTGAAGGTCTCTTCCAACCTGGTCTATTCTATTCTATTTTCTTTTTTTTTTTTTTTTTTTCCATTTGTTACAGAAATAGTAATCTTTTAGATCCTTTTGGTTGTAGTTACCCAGTCTGTTTTGAGGTCACTATGGCATGGTTTTCCAGAGCATTGGAATGTGGAAACTGGGGAAGGTGGAAGTCCTGATATTGCCCTTCACAACAGCTGTGCTAGTTGAACTGTTCCAAAAGTGGGTCTTGAAAGAAACACCAAAACACTTCAGCCTGCTGTTACTCTCCAAATGTATGCTGGTGCTCTTAAACTGGATCAGTCATGGAATAACAGAGTCATTTAGTTTGAAAAAGACCTTTAAGATAATTGAGTCCAGGTGTTAATATAATACTGCTGAGTCCACCACTAAATTATGTCCTTAAGCACCACATCTACATGTCTTTTTAATATATCCAGGAATGATGACTCAACCACTTCTCTGGGCAACCTGTCAATACTTGGCAACCCTTGTGATGAAGACATTTTTCCTAAAATCCAACCTGAATCTCCCCTGGTGCAACTCAAGTCTGTTTCTTCTTGTCCTCTCCTACTTGGGAGAGGAGACCAAGACCCACCTTGCTACAACCTCCTTTCAGGGAGTTGTAGAGAGCAATCAAGTATCCTCAGTCTAAACTCTTCACCAGTTTCATTGTCCTCCTTTGGGCATTCTTACAGTGAGGAGCTGAAATCTGATGCAGCCTCCACAGTGCAGCATACAGGGGCACAACCACTTCCCTAGTCCTGTTGGCCGTACTATTTCTGATTTAGGGGTCTGAGAGAGGACTGCTAGTTGAAGAAATCCCAGTTAGAGCTAAAGAAGAGCGAGGTGATAATGGCTGTGAAGACTGAGCTAATGGAAAGAGAAGAGGAAGGATGGCTTTTAGAAAGGCCGTTACATACAATGTCTGCATTTAATTATTCTGATGTAGAGCAAAGTCTCTCTTGTAGTCCTCATCTGTGCACAGAACCTAAGCTTTGATCCTGCAACGTGATCAATGGCCTTGCAAGATGTAGCTCTAAGCTAAAACCATATGTGGACACTGGACACTGTCACTGGTCAGTGTCATACAGAAAGGAGCCTGCAGAAGCTGCTCCTTTGATGTCTCTGTGAGCTGCTGCTCTCACCAGTGGGTTAACTAAACAGAGGTGAGACAGAATACATCTGTCTTTGAGCTACTAAAACACCCAGGGTTTAAAATCCTGTGTCACATGTATGTAGGTATGTTCTTAACAGAACTGCCCTGTCTGAATTCTGAAACACTTATGGGCTTGTTTTTGTCAGTTTTAGGGGGAGCATAGTGAGGCTTGGAGAAACTAGCAGGCCTCACTGATAAATCAAGAGGCTGCTCTTGGATTTCATTGCACCAGGGGCCCTTCTGCTTCATTCATTCTCTTCATTCTTAATGGCAGTTGAACAATTCAGGAGAGTCAACCAATCTGTGAAACCGTTGAGATAATGCTTAAGCAATGACCAAATCATGACATCCAAGCTTTTTCCCTGCAACTGGGGTTTGTTCTGCAGGCAAATCTCTAGCCTAGAAGCCACAGTGCTCAGTGGTTTCTATAGGATTGAAAGCTTCTGTCCACATGTCATGTAACATTCAGCAGCCTGTGGGATCTGGCTGGGCACTTTGCTCATTGTCTCTAGCTCTTTAATTATGCTGTCACACTGCACTGTCTCTTTAGATTTAACTGTCATAAATTGAAATAGATTGCAAAGCTGGTGTCATTTTTCAAGCCATCGTTTCTGGGAGCAATGAGCGTTTCTCCTTGCTTGTTGCTACTTGGGTATGCTGTTAAAGGAGTCAAGTAAGCACTGTTGGCAAACAAAAAATTTCTTGAAGTCTATTAGCTGCAGAAAAGTGATTTTACCTGCAGGCCACTAGCAACAACATTTATATTTGGTGTAAATTGCTTGGAGCAAAATATCTTTTGTGAAGAGGATTATGCTCAGGAGCTGGTTTGGCTGTAAGTGTGCTCATCTTTGAATTGCAAGATTGTATTTCTTTGAGCTGTATAGTGCTTGTACAAGGGATGGATTGTGACCTCCATTTTTGTCTGAGCTAAATGAGAGAAGGTTTGTCTTCACCAGTTTGTTGTTGTTGTTATTAGGGCTATTAAATATCTATGGATGTTTTGCAGACCACAAGAATCTTTTAACTTGTCCCTTGGTCAGCCATTTTACCACCCTTTTGGTTTGTTTTTTTGCCATTAGTAAAATATCCTTTACCTTTTCCCAACTACCATGTTATACCCAAATCAGTCTGCACCTCAGAGACCTTTGAAAATATATGATGCAATTTCATAGATTCGTAGAATAGTTTAGGTTGGAAGGAACCTTTAAGATCACCTGATTCCAACACCCGCTGCTGTGGGCAGGGACACCTTCCACTAGCCCAGGTTGCTCAAGGGCCTCATCCAGCCTGGCTTTGAACACCTCCAAGGAGGGGGCATCTACAGCCTCCCACAACACCTGCAGGTTATGGGACTTAGTGACACTAAGGCCACAGCATGTTCTTCTGTTTATAGATGCCCTGGGGCTAAAAAGAATCTTTGAATCTGTGAAGCTGATCCTAGAGCTCAACAAAACCTTGACATTCATTTAAAGCATCTCAGCTGAGAGAGCCAAGTAGAAGTAATGCAGCTGTACACACTGACAGTTTCATTGTGCAGTGATGGGTGATGTTCTGTGCCATGTTTCTAGTGCCAACACATAAATGAAACCTATAGCTTCTTTTAGCATTTTTCTGTGTCTTTTGTATCCTTTAAGCATGGAACAGAGTGTTCTGTTATTCTGAAAACCAGAATGTTGGAAAGCTGCTGGGAAGTTGGACTTTGCTTCATAGGAAGTGATCTGCAGGTGTGGAACTTGTAGCAGTATTCCTGCCTCTTCATCCATGTCCACACTCTCCTTGGATTTGCTTCAAAATGTAGAGTTGTTGTAGATGCATTAGCACTGAAGGAGAACTGCTTGGTATTCAGATACCCATCAAAGTATCAGGTTGTTCCTGCTACAGTCATTGTCATGGGATTATTTGCTTGCTCGTGATTAACTAACAAAAAGATCACACACAAATGCTTTGGTGTGCTTAAAGCAGATGTTAGAAAGAATTGCTTTTGCGTGTGGTGATTACATAGTTTGTGAAGTCTCTGTCACACATCCTGAGGCAAAAAAAAAAATAAAAAATTATATGAAGATAGATTGTTCTGACATCCATAGTGTTTGATCTGTTTTAAACTCATAAAATAATTAATAGACCAAGCAAGCAAACTGATGAGACTGAAATAGTCTGTGACCACTTTGTATTGCTGCGGCTGCCATCAGCTGTACAAGTTCTCTGAAGTGACAAAGGAATATTTTTCTTAGAATACAATAGAATTAACCAGGTTAGAAAAGACCTTCAAGATCATCAAGTCTAACCTATCACCCAACACCATCTAACCAACTAAACCATGGCACTAAGTGCTTCATCCAGGCTCTTCTTAAACACTTCCACTGATGGTGACTCCACCACCTTCCTGGGCAGCCCATTCCAATGACCAATCACTCTTTCTGGGTAGTTCCCTGGGTAGCAACCCTTAAAAACCAAGGGGTCCAGGCTGGTTGGACCTACTTCAAACAGGAGCTCTTGAAGGCACAGGTACTGGCAGTTCCCATGTGCTGAAAGATGAGCCAGCAGGGAAGGCGACCGGCCTGGATGAGCAAGCAGCTCCTGGAGGATTTAAGGGGGAAAAAGAGGCTGTATCACCTTTGGAAGGAGGGAGAGGCTTTTTGTGATATGTTTAAGGATGTTGTTAGATTATGTAGGAGAAAAATTACAGAAGCAAAGGCCCGGTTAGAACTCAAGCTGGCCACCTCTGTGAAAGACAATAGGAAGCATTTTTATAAATATATTAACACTAAAAAGAAGGGCAGGAAGAACCTCCACTCCTGATTGGACCTGGAGGGGAACACTGTAACTAAGGATGAGGAAAAGGCTGAGGTCCTGAATACCTTCTTTGCCACAATTTTTAACAGTAAGGCAGGAGGAGTTCAGGACGAGTGGCCTCCTGAGCTGGGCGATGGGGTCAGGGAGCAGTGTAGTGCCCCAGTAAAGGAGGAATTAGTTCAGGACCTGCTGAGCCACTTGGACACTCAGAAGTCCATGGGACCGGATGGGATCCATCCTAGGGTGCTGAGAGAGCTGGCAGATGAGCTGGCCAAGCTGCTCTCCATCATTTTCCTCCAGTCCTGGCTCACAGGTGAGGTCCCAGATGACTGGAAACTGGCCAATGTGATCCCCATCCATAAGAAAGGTCGGATGGAGGAACCTGGAAACTCCAGGCCAGTCAGCCTGACCTCAGTGCCAGGGAAAGTGATGGAGCAGATTATCCTGGTGTCAATAACTGTGCACCTGAAGGATGGCCAAGGGCTCAGGTCCAGCCAGCATGGATTTAGGGAAGGCAGGTCCTGCCTGACCAACCTGATCTCCTTCTATGATCAGGTGACCCGCCTGGTGGACGTGGGGAGGCCTGTGGATGTGGTCTACCTGGACTTCAGCAAGGCCTTTGACACCGTCCCCCACAGCAAACTGCTGGCTAAGCTGTCAGCTCGTGGCTTGGACAGCAGCACTCTGAGCTGGGTTAGGAACTGGCTGGAGGGCCGAGCCCAGAGAGTGGTGGTGAACGGTGCCGCATCCAGCTGGCAGCCAGTCACTAGTGGTGTCCCCCAGGGATCACTGCTGGGCCCCATGCTCTTTAATATCTTTATTGATGATCTGGATGAGGGGATTGAGTCAATCATCAGCAAGTTTGCAGATGACACCAAGTTGGGAGCAGATGTTCATCTGTTAGAGGGCAGAAGGGCTCTGCAGAGGGATCTTGACCAACAGGACAGATGGGCAGAGTCCAACAGGATGACATTCAACAAATCCAAGTGCCAGGTGGTACACTTTGGCCACAACAACCCCATGCAGAGCTACAGTCTGGGGTCACAGTGGCTGGAGAGCTGCCAAACAGAGAGGGACCTGGGGGTGCTGATTGACAGCCACCTAAACATGAGCCAGCAGTGTGCCCAGGTGGCCAAGAAGGCCAATGGCATCCTGGTCTGCATCAAGAATAGTGTGGCCAGCAGGAGCAGGGAAGTCATTGTGCCCCTGTACTCTGCACTGGTTAGGCCACACCTTGAGTCCTATGTCCAGTTCTGGGCCCCTCAATTTAAGAAGGACATTGAGGCACTTGAATGTGTCCAGAGAAGGGCAGTGAGGCTGGTGAGAGGCCTTGAGCACAAGCCCTATGAGGAGAGGCTGAGGGAGCTGGGATTGTTTAGCCTGGAGAAGAGGAGGCTTAGGGGTGACCTCATTGCTCTCTACAACGACCTGAAGGGAGGTTGTAGCCAGGAAAGGGTTGGTCTCTTCTGGCAGGCAACCAGCACCAGAGCAAGAGGACACAGTCTCAAGCTGCACCAGGGGAAGTTTAGGCTGGAGGTGAGGAGAAAGTTCTTCACAGAAATAGTAATTGTCCATTGGAATGTTCTGCCCAGGGAGCTGGTGGAGTCACCATCCCTGGAGGTGTTCAGAAAAGGATTGGATGTGGTGCTTGGAGCCATGGTTTAGTTGTTGTGAGGTGTTAGGTAATAGGTTGGACTTGATAATCTCTAAGGTCTTTTACAACCTGGTTGATTCTGTGCAAACTAATTTTTTTTGTTGTTGTTTGTGTGTGTGCTGTTGAGTTGGAAAGGTAAATACCTCAACAGACTAGCTTTTGAAACGTCCACTGTGCGAGTTTATGCACTGGACCAAACAATAGTGAAATATGAACATGTTCCCGTCTGCCTGTCCTTCAAGGCTAGGGCTTAGTTGTGCCATCTCACACTGACACCCTGCAGCCACAGACCCACTCTGGGCAGCAGAGACACATTTAGATAGAGGTATCCATTTAGATTCTGATAGATGTTTCCCTTCCCATGGCTCTGGTTTTGGTAGGTGTCTGACTCTCAGCATTACACTGTTGTAATCTGAATACAGATTTGGCATCATTGAAATATGTAAGGATGAGGACAATATATTAGAGTTATGTTTGTTGGGGTTTTTGTGTGGTGTTGGGTTTTTTGTTTGTTTTGCTTTTGTTTTGTTTTAAGATCAGCTCAATTGTATCTGCTCTTGCTGGGGGAAAGGTCTCCTTTACTCCTCTGTATGAGATATGAGGCCTTTGTTTCACAGGAGGAAACTTGTGGGCTGGTAGGCTTCCCACCTTTCACTTAGCTTGTCCTTTGGCATATGGCCTTGGCACAAGATCATGGCTTTCTTTGTAATGCATCAGTGTAGATCGTCCTTTAGGTCTGATCCAGAGGAGACTGTTGCAGGCATCAGTAAGAGATTTACTCTTAAAGCAGTGTGTGTACTTGTGTCTGCAGAGATGCTCAGCGTGATTCCTGGCTGACTGTCCAAAAGGTGTTATTTTCACACTACAGTTGGAGATGAGTCACCATAAGTGAGATGCATATGGCTGCAAAGATGCTGTGTTCAGAATTCAGATGGCACCAGTGATTGCTTTCCTGCTCCGATTAGTGCCTAAACCATCAGTGTAGCCTGTAATTACTCACTTGAATTTGCATTCAAGAATCCCTTATGTGGGTTCTTCTCCACTATTCAGTGTGTTTCTCATCTTTAGTCAGTTCTGGAAGAGACAGGAACCCCAGGTTCTGAAACAGTCTTTAGCCTTTACTTTAGGTGCACGTGTCTTGGTCCAGAGAGGGAAAGAGCCTCAGTTCTTTTGAATATTCCCGTGTAATGAAACTAGAGGCACAAATGAGGCCAAAATATCAACAGCCAAGCTATTTATTAACAGAATAAAGTGGATGGATCAGAAGGGGGGAGAGAGAGAAAAGAGAGAGTGAGAGAAGAGGGAGAGAGAAGGGAAAAGGAATTATATTACCACACCCCTCCCCCCCCAAGACAGTTTGGATCTGTTGGAGGAAGACTGCTGCAGCTTTGGCGTGGAGGAGATGTTGGGTCTGTGGAGGAAGGGTGCTGCAGTTTTGTCGTGGAGGAGAGGTCATCCTTGTTGGCTGCGCTGTCCTCCAGGGGAGGAGAGGAGGGAGAGATCCCAAAGTCCAAGTCCAAGCCCTTCTTTGAGCAGCCTCTTCAGCTCCATGAATTGGAGCAGGCGGAACTTAGAGAGATATTCTCTCCATTTTGATTCAGAGCAGCATTACTTCAGTCTTTTCCTTCTCTTGTGTTTTCCTTCTACTTGAGCCAGTAGTTGCTCAGATCTTTTATATAGCTTTTAGGTTTGAGTCCAGGTGGTGAATATGCATATTCCAGAGAGTATGGGTAGCAGTGGCCTCTGCCCATTATTTCCAGGGCAGCTGCAGTCTGGTGAGCAATCTTTATCTATGCACCTTCCAGAGAGTCGTTATCCAGTGGCATCTGCCCAGTACACATCAGCCATTGTCTGGGCAAGGAGCAAAGGTGATTTTATCTTTGTTAAGTCACATCAAGAGAGACAAGATTTAGTCTCTCACACCATGGTTCAGAGTTTGAATAGTTTTCTTTTACCAGAGACTTAATCCCTTGCAGCTTAATTTACTGGGGAACAGTTTAATGTTCATTATTGGTTGTCTATTCCTTAGATTGAAAGCAAAGTAAAAGATTCTCTAAGAAACATTTTTTTTCCTTCATTTGATTGAGTGCCTTTTTTTTTTTTTTTTTTAAAGAATGCATACAGTTCCTTGGATTTTGAAGCAGACATCCAAATGGTCAGGTCAGCAGGTTTTACTTAGATCACCTTAGAAATCCTCTTGTTCCTTAAAATCTTTGTAAGTTCTACCCTCCTTTCTTTCTGAATGCCAAGCAGAATCTTTACATTTACCTGTACAGTGGGGATTCAGGCATCTGTCTGAAGGCAGTAGATTGCAGCACTCTGGCTTTTATATCATGATTGCAAAGCTTCCATTTGTTTGTGCACATTCAACAGGTACACAGATATTAGTGTGGCATTAGGTGGATGCAAGGTTATTGTCTTTTCTTATAAAGCTAATTTCGGAAAGGAGAAAAAACAGTTGCTGCAAGGACATGAAAATCTGAACCCATAATAATCAAAACAAAACAAAATCTCATTCCTCATGGCTCTTTCTTGTGGATGAGGCCTTGAGCAACCTGATCCAGCTCTGAAACTAGCCCTGTGAGCTGCATGCTGCCTGAGGTAGGCTGCTTTACTATAGAAAACAGAAAGAATGTGGTTTTCTTACCTTCTAACACTTAGAAGGGTAAGTCAGTAACTGAGAGGAACAGCAGATTGCCACAGAAATTCAGTTTTCCGTGGCTGTCTCTGGTGTTTTAGTTGTCATCATATCGGAGTGGTTTGAAAGATGCAGTTGTTTTCCTAACTTTTTGGAGTCAAACATTCACAATGGTCTCAAAATTGTCAGTTATGCCTGCAGTTCTTGCCAGGGATAATGAAACCTATCTACATAGCTCATCTTTGGGACATTTTCAATTACTTTGATTTTATTTTATATTTTTTTTTCACTGTTCTGGTAGGCATCCAATGTCTGGCCAAAACAAATGAAGCCTCATTTGGATAACTCAAACACAGACCCCAACTGAAACAAAATAATAATGTGATGTTCACATTCTCAGCAGTTGTTTTTGCAGTAGTCTGCAGCTGTAATGCAGAGCACTAATGTTCAGTGATGCAGGCTGGGTCTGTTCTCTAACTGCTGAAGAAGAGTAGTTCCTGTTAAACACTGCTAATATCTGAGTCTGTGGCATAAAGTGATTTATAGATGTGGAATATTAGGTGAGGTTAGGTAGATAGGATCTTCTGAATACATGTTCAAAGCAGGTACCCAGTGGCTGGTAGTGGTCTTTTACTTTGTATTTTCTTTGTATGTGTTCAGTATCATTTGTGTGGCCTCTAGGGACTAAGAACTTTGCTCAATTTTTCTGTTTTTTAGGACGTGTTTTGTACCAAATTTAAGTATTTTTCATCTTTATCTGGTTAAACTAATACCTATTTTTGAACTCCCATCCCCTTTCACACACTTTTGGGTTCTGCAAGTCCCTGTTTTCCAAATCTCACTCAGCTTTTCCAAACTTGAAGGACATGTGACATTTTATAATAAATAATTATCTAATAGTTTAACCTGTTTGGCTAACATCCCAAGTGCCCAGCTCCTTGACAAAAGCAGGTTTTTAATAGGCCTAGATGAGCTTGTTAGGGTCATTTAAATAGTGATCTAGGCCATATCTGAAAGTAGGCTAATACCTGAATTCACTGAGCTAGAATACCCACAGCTATTAATTTGTAAAATAATGTCCTTCAGAAGTTCCGTGCTTGACCTGCTTTATAAATTGCATAGCACACAAAATGTTTTGTTTTAGATAAAGGAGTTTGGGATTTTCATTTGTTTGATGAACATACTGCAGTTACAGGCAGCACTGGGAAAGAATAACAATGTTTTCTTGGGCTTGAGTCTCTCACATATGTGTCTGTGCTGTAGCCTGTTAGAAACATGCATTGAGCCTCTGGAATAGGTTGTGGATGGCTTCTCCCTGGAGGTGTTCAAGGCCAGGCTGGATGAGGCCTTGAGCAGCCGAGCAACCCCCATTAGAGGGAGGCTGGCGTAGATGAGCTCCAGAGTCCCTTCAAATCTAAGCCATTCTGTCTTTATACAATTTGCTGTTTCCATGCAGCAGTACAGTGATTGTGAAAACTGGCAGAGAGTTAGGAATGAAAAATCAGGTCTGGGTAGATGCATCAGCTACAGATCCAAATGATGACAGCACATCAACACAGACTGTGGATCACCTTTCACTGCTGTGAGTGGTAACACCTTGGGGATCACAGCTAAACACACTCCTGAGTGTTGCAATGACCGTCATACACCTTGTAAGTGTACGATGTAAAGGTTGATCTCTCTTGACCACTGTTGTAGGATAGGATTTGTCCCTTTCCTCCCCTCCCAACAATCAGAGATTCACCCACATAATGGAAATTTACCTTCAGAATAAATCACCAGACTAGCTCAGAAAGTTTGGAAACAAAAATTAAGCTATATTTACAAATTGTGAACTAAATGTGAAATTATATAAGGTGATAAGACATGTACAAAATATATTTACAGCTCAGCAATCACAGAAGCACCCCCCTGGAATGGTTCACACCCCCCCGGGCAGCCCAGAAAGAGACTGCTTTGCCTCCCTTTGCTGTACCTCACTGACACAATAAAAGTCAGTTCAGCCAGCAGAAGGTCAAAAGGGAGATATAGCAGCCAAGCCAAAGCACCAGCCAGAGCGAAGACAAGAAGAGAAAGAACTTTCTGTGCTTTCAGATATATAGAAAATTACAGAGCACAGGACATGAAATAATTTTATCACTGTTTACATTGCTTAGACTCTTAGAAAAATTCTTCCAGCCCCTTAACTGAATTCGCTGGAAGAATCTAATTCTTATTTACAGTTTAATCATAGCTTGTAACTGTAACAACCACATAGCTGACAGACAGTTTTCTAGGATAAGATATCTCACTACATCTTGAGGAAGGCACATGCTGTAGAACAAGCTTTATTTCTCTCATGGTCACGTGTGGTGAAGGGAATTCTACCTACCATTGCACGTAGCCAGGTTCTTCCAGTACATAAAGCTCTGTGTTCATTTGTCTTGGTCCAAGCCAAGCCTTGCTCTAAGTTAGGCTACTTCAGTGTCCCTGAGTAGTTTACTAAGTTTCAGAAACGCAGAAGTTGGTAAGAACCCGGAACCCTGGAAGACTGCAAAAATACTTTGAAGTATTTGCATTTTATTAGTATGCTGTTGGCTTATGTCATGTAGAGAAACTTGAAATGGCGAACAATGTTTCTGAAGCTTCTGCAGGAGGAAGAGAAGTTTTTCTGGGGTGCCTGAAGATCATTGTCCTGTTTTTTGAGTACTTGATTGGTAGTGTTCAATCATTCCTGTTTCTTATGGTTTCAGATTTAGTAGGCTTTCCTCAAAACATTTATTTACATTCTTCATGAGCCTTTCCCTTGCAATGTGGTTTGTGTATGCTGTGATCTGTAGCACCTCAAAGATAGGATTTTTTTCCCCATCTGTTAGTCCGATAAAGAGAGGCAATTCTAAGAGGAGTCAGTCTAGACTTGTCATTCAATCAGCTTAGAGTTTGAATCAAGATGGCTGGGGCTATATAGACTTGAAACCATTGTATCTAATTAAAGTACTTAACTGGGACACTTCATGTGGGAGCCTAGGCATGTCAGTCCCAGAATAGAATAGAATAGAATAGAATAGAATAGAATAGAATAACATAGACCAGGTTGGAAGAGACCTTCAAGACCATTGTGTCCAATTATACAGTCAATAGATCTCCAAAGGGAAGTTCAAACAACTTATTCTCTCCAGAGAAAGCATTATGACATCTGTGCTCATTAAACTGGATGAATTTTGGCCTTAGCAGGTAACAGGTGGTTATTTCCACACAGGAGTGTGGCATTGCTGTCTCGCAGAGCAATGTCATTGCACTGTGTCTTACATGAAGAAGAGCTTTCTTCGTGGTTTTATCTCAAGCCAAGACAGAGGAAAAGACTTGAGCACATTGCTGATTAATGGCTGGCAAGAAATGCAGTAGCTCAACACAGTGGAATTAAAATGGAAACAACAGCATTTGTGCCTGCAGTGCTTGCAAGGAGATCTGTTGATCTGTTGCTACTTTGTCTTGTAAGGCTGACTGCACATCTTTATGGTGGCCACTTCACAGTGTGGTAGGTAAATACTATTCTGCATCTACTTCCAGGACTCTTGGACAGCACAAGCTATGTTCTGAGCTGTGACAGCTGGTTATAGCTGTGTTATAACATTGTGGTGGGTTGAAATTTCCCCCCAAGAGTAAATTTGCCAGACCAGCCTAGTTAGAAGCACATGAAAGCTGTATTTACAGGCAAAACTATAATCTACAATGAAATGCAATGAATAGACAGGTTGTAGACAGGCGGATGATGGTCTCTTCTCCCAGGCACCCAGTACCAGAACAAGAGGACACAGTCTCAGGCTGTGCCAGGGGAGGTTCAGGTTGGATATTAGGAAGAAGTTCTACACAGAGAGAGTGATTGCCCATTGGAATGGGCTGCCCAAGGAGGTGGTGGAGTCGCCGTCATGGAGGTGTTCAGGAGGAGACTTGATGGGGTGCTTGGTGCCATGGGTTAGCTGTTTGGGTGGGTTGGATTGGTTGATGGGTTGGAGACGATGATCTTGAAGGTCTCTTCCAACCTGGTTTGGTTTATTCTAAATAAAGGTTTATTCTGAATAAGTACAAAATATACAGTATTTACAATATTTACAGATATTTACAATTAATAAACAGCACAAGAACCTCTCTGGCTAAGGACCAGGGGAAGCTAATAGCTTCTCTCTCCTTGCCTCCCCCTTAGCCCCCTGTACATAAAAGGGATGAGAGAAAGGAGCAGAGAAGTTAGACTTAGCCAAAACAATGCAGCCTGGATCAAGCAGAAGCAAGTTAGTAACTCCCAGCCCAAGGAAGTGAGAAGAGAGGAGGATTGTTTTGGTGCAACTAGTTTAAGTCCCTTATCTCTTACGATGGGATTGTTTAGAACTATCATTATTTTCCTTTTTATGCCCAATAGTGATTTATTTACATTTTACTACTTTCTGTTCAAGATCTGTTTTAGGCATAACCTAAAACTGCCACAAACATGGAGGATAAAACTGATCTTGATGTCTTAAGATTCTCAGATGAGCCTTTTTTAATTTGTGTGGTGCTTTTTCATACGAAAGGGGTTTGTTTCCAATCCATTTTTAAAATCACCATTGACTGACCTAACATCAGCTGCCATAACTACCTAGGAAAGGTTATCTCAGACTGTAGTTCCCAAATAACTGTTCTGTGTCTTGATTCAAAAGGCCTTAAAGTTTTTTTTCCCCCTGTATCTTCTCAGGTACCTGCCATAGGAAGTTAAAGGAAGGACAGAACATGTCTTCAGTCTCAGCTTTTTACAATGGCAAGACCGTACTTATCACAGGAGCTACGGGGTTCATGGGCAAAGTGCTGGTGGAAAAGCTTCTGCGCTCCAGCCCTGAAGTGAAAGCAGTTTATATACTTGTCAGGCCAAAGGCTGGACAATCAATGCAAGAAAGAGTGGCTAACATGTTGAAATGCAAGGTAAGTTTTCTGGTTTTTATTCCAGAGTCCAATCTCAAATCCATTTAACTGTGTGAAGCAAAGGACTTCTCTTATGCTGAGCTCATTAAGGACAAGCTGCCGTCTTTTGCTGTAACCACTGTGTGTTTTTATTTTGCCTAAACTGAACAAACAGATTGTAGATGAATGAGCTTGTACCTGCCTGATCTCTGTCTTTTTGAATGAAGGGTGGTATTTGCTTCCATGAACTTTTTTCTTTCTTCCCCTTTCAACACTGGATGTTTGAGCAGTAGCATTCAAAGCTGAAGCAGCGTGAATCACACCCTGCTGCTTGCCTTTGTTTGGAGCATTAATTTCCTAAGACAAAGCCTAGTGGCAGTGTATAGTGGGCTGTGCATTGCTGCAGTCAGTAGGGCAGCTGCCATCTTCTCATCTCCAGTTTAACCTTATTTATGAAGTGGTAAAATACTTCTGCATTTGCAGAGGGTATTTCCAAACCTGCTTGCAGCAGAACACGAAGGCTAAGACAGGCTTGTGAGTTGAAGAGCAGACCTGCATGACTTCCACTCTTGTGGAAGGCTTGTGGCTTGTTTTTGAGCTTCCTGCTTGCTGCTTCTGTGAGGAAGTCCAGATCTCTAGTGTCAACAAGGATGTCAAAGCCTTTTGCTGCATTTCGTGTAAAGATTTGTAAGGAGAGACGACTAAACCATTGTGGTAATGAGAAAGTTCAATCCTCCCACCACACAAACCACAGCTAACTCAGTCAGAGAAGCGAATGAAAAAGGCTGTATTTTACAATCAGAATGAAATGCAATGAATATATACAATATATACAGCATTTACAGTATATATACAGGAAAGAACATAACACAGAAACTTCCTCTGGAGGAGGATTCCCCCTCTGGGTTCCCCAAAACTCCTTTTCCCCCTTCCTCCCCTTTTATTCCCAAAAAGGATTAAGAGAGAAAATGGATATTAAGGGAAATTTTGTTAGTTTAAAGCAGTTGTTAAGGGGGAAAAAAAAAGTTAGTTTTCTTAACTCAGAAGTCCAAGGTCAGCACTGGCCAAGAACAGAAGAGAAAAAGCAGCTGAACAGACTGAACTCAGACTAAATCCTTAAAGTTACATTCCTACTGATCTACCCATGAAATTCATTTAGAATTATCTTTGTTTTCCTTTTTACACCAAAACGTTCAGCTATAGTATTCTGTAGCTGTCCTTTCCTTAAAGGCATAGCCTAAAACTGTCACATCTAGTTTCTGGAGTTGACTTGTCCTAAGGACCTCAAGGTCATGAACTTGTGCAGCCTCCTCCAGCTATGATAGGTAACAGAGTTCAAGCTAATGCTTACTGCTGTTGTAAATTTGTACACAGCTGATGTGAAGTGAGAGGAAGGGACAGATCTGTCCCTAGTAGGCAAGGAATTACTTGGGATTAATCTGAAAAATGTCAACAGATCTTTAGAGTATTGATGTAAATCTTTGAACTAGATTTGACTGGAAAAATACTCCTCTTTGAGATGGAGTTAGAAGTTAAAGAGGTCTAGAGATAACTTACTCAGAGACAAGTAGCTCTGGGCGAAGGCATGCATTTTTCCTCCTAATATTCGGAGGCATCAAGCAAGAAAAGTCTTAATTATGTCCAACAACAGAGTTTGTTGTTTATGTTTTGGTGTGTTTTCAGCAGAGAGTAAGCTATTGACATGTTCAGGAAAATTTATGAGTGATATAAAAGGAAAACATCACATTGATTTTTGCAGGTCTGTCAAGTGCAGTTTTTCATTATTTTTCCTTTTAATGAGCATTTTTCAGTTGTTTCTACAACTTTCATCAGTGAAGAGGATGTGTTATGGTTTTCATGACCAAACAACAAAACCCCAAATGTGATGTATTTGCATGGGGTTCCCCCCTCACCCCCTCCCTTTTTTTTTTAACTACTAAGAAAATTACAAACCTTGCTATTTTTCAGGATTTCTTTAAGCTTTGTTTGCATTTGATGTATAAATATTATTGGTTTATGCCTTCAGCTGGCCAGCACAGCTTCGTGGCACTGTTAGCACTGGGTGAGATTGCCTGGTTGCTGTCATAATGTTGCAGCTGATCGAGGTGTACCCTTTTTGTCCCTAGCCTGTGTCAGCAGTTTTAGACATGCCAACAGAAATAGGACTTGATAACCTCTCCTTGAATCTTTGACAGACTGCTTCAAGGTGTTTCAGATGAACACAAGGAGGAGGCAAGACTCTAAATTGTGTTGTTGCTGACTGGAGAGGAATTAAGACTCTGGGGGTATGCTCAGAACTCATCAGGACCTCTCCAGGAAGAAGAGGCCCTTTGCAGGTGTTCTTTTTAAGTAAAACAAAAATCCTTTCCTAAGATAGGAGCTCAGCTCGGGAAAGGCAAAGTGAAAATCTCCAGCAGGTGTTGATCTGTTAGAGGGTAGGAGAGCTCTGCAGAGCCTTGACAGGCTGAACAAATGAGATTTAACACATCTAAGTGCCAGGTTCTAAGTGTTGGCCACAACAACCCCATGCAGTAGTGCAGGCTGGTGTCAGAATGGCTGGAGAGTGGCCACAAAGAGGGGCAGAGAGCTGGAGTGCCTCCCCTCTGGGGACAGGCTGAGAGACTTGGGGCTGTTCAGCCTGGAGAAGAGGAGGCTCTAGGGAGACCTTAGAACAGCCTTCCAGTATTTGAAGGGGGTTACAGGAGAGCTGTGGAGGGACGTTTTAGAAGAGCTTGGAGTGACAGAATGACGAGGGGCAGTGGCTTTGATCTTGAGGAGGGCAAATTTAGACTGGAGATTAGGAAGAAATTCTTTGCTGTGAGGGTGGTGAAACTCTGGAATAGGCTGCCCAGGGAGGTTGTGGATGCCTCATCCCTGGTGGTGATCAAGGCCAGTTGGATGAGGCCCTGAGCAAGCTGGTCTAGTGGGAGGTGTCCCTGCCCATGGCGGGGGATTGGAACTGGATGATCTTTAAGGCCCCTTTCCAACCCAGACCATTCTATAAATCCTTGAACTGTCTTGTTGACAGTGTGTACATGCAAATATGCTGGAAGATGACTCCTGTTAAACAAAAAAAGCAGTTGCAAGTCACAAAAGGATGTTGAGATGGGGCAAAATACCTTATTTTGTGTTTTTGAAATGTTTCTTATTTGGAATTTTAAAAATTCTGCATCCAACATGAAAAGTAAAGTACAAAACAAACAAAAAAAATTGTTCATGAATTGGAATTTTTCCACTGTATTCTGGAGTAGCTGAACAGATGGCATTGAAATGTAATATAATGCTGGTTTTCTTCAGATCTTGTATAATTATTTTTACATGTGGGTGCGTTATTGCATTAACATGAAGTGTGTAATGAGCACATACTCAATTAGTTCAGCACCAGCTCCAGAATGAATGTGTGCATTGAGAAATGTGTGGCACGTGGTGACCTTGCCTGTTTATGCCAGGATATGTTCTGTTACCCAGCAGTGAGTCCCAAAGGGAGTCAAGCTATTACCCTGTGCTTAATGAAATGCCGTGTCTGCATGACACGGGGCACAGCTGCTACACACAAAAATGTGCTTGCTTCACGCTGGATGTGCCCATGGATCACAAGGCAAAGCTTGATAGTTCTATTTGCTCGTTAGTTGATGAGAGATGTGTATTTATCAGAGGTATGGAATGGTTTCAAGAAGTAGTTTTTTTGTTGGCTGGTTCTTCTGTGCAGAAATAGGCAGAAATCCTTGGAGAACTTGTCCCAGATTCCCTGGAGGGCAGTTCCTTGGGCTCACGCTGAGTCACTGGTTGTAGCTTTTACATTGCTCCTGGGAGAGCAGAGCTTTTTCCATGCCCCTGCACACAGCAAACCAAGGCTGCTTGCTGCTTTCAGGCTGTTTCTCAGATTTGTTTGCTCAGTGCTCCTAACTAGAAAGATCAGTCAAAGGGAAAAGTAGAAAGAACTCTTGTTAATGTTTCTGATAATTCAGAGAGAAAATGGGGAGGCTGTGAGGCTAATGGGAAGGGGGAATAGATACTGCTGGGTATGACCAGAAATAATTTAAATAAATTTTACATATCATTCAACCACAGTGAACAACTCTCATGGTTCCAGTGAGTGGTACAGCAGAGCTTCTCTTCCCTGAAAAGCTTTGGAACTACACATAATGATGGAGCTGGTCCCTGGAAAGAGCAGCAGTCCAGTGTTACTAGACCCCTTTGCCTCTTCAGTATTTCCTTGTCAAGGGTGCTGTGCTTTTCAACAGACATACAGCAAGACCCTCCATTAGATGTACCAGTTTTGCCAAATCATGCCAGATTTCTCTTTTTCCACCTGCCTTGACTATTCCTTTCTCCACTCCCTCACTCATGCATCTTTCTCATCACCATAAACAGTAAAGTTCTCCACACCATACCAACACAGCACCACTCCCTATGGAACAGCATCTCCTAAATCTGCTGTGACTACAGACTTCTGTTCTTTATTTTGTGCCATTCCTGACATTTGGCAGAACTAATACAGAGCAAACTCTAAACTCTGTCATCTTCCTTCAGCCAGTTAAATTGTCCATTTTTCTTCTGCTCTCTGTGTCACGACATCATGTAGACATCTCTGTGGCTGAGTAGTTCTCTCAGCCACTAATCTGAGGACTCTGAAAGAGGTACTGTTCTCCAGTTTCAGGGTAAAATAAAATCTCCTTCTTGTCTTCTAATTAAGATCAGCCTTTGATACTGTCTAAGCACAGCAGCTATTGCCAGGAAATTTCATCTCCTATTTTAATCAGTAGGGAATATGATAAGGCCTCTGTAGTGCTCTTTATTATATATGTAAAAGCTAATAATTCTATTCACTCCAGTTTCAGCTATTTTTTTATAAGCTTGAAAATGCAAATTTCCTTCTTTTCTGCTTTATTTTTCACACTCCTCTCTCTGCAGCTTTTCAAAAAATCACAGAATTCCCATACTTGACAGGGACCACTGGAGACTGTCCAGTCCAATCTCCTGCTCAGAGCAGGTCAGATAACTGCCCAGAACCATGTCCATCTGGGTTTGGAATCTGCAAGGAGAGAGACTCCACAACGTATCTCGACACCTGTGCCAGTGCTCCATCACTCTCACAGTAAAAAAATGTTTTCTTACTTTCAGGAAAATTTCATGTGTTTTGGTTCTTTGCCCAAAGAACCAAATTCTTTTCCAGAATTGAACCTAGACTTTCCTTAGCTGTGTTTTTTATTCTGTCAGCTGAGTATGACCAAATTCATGTCAGAAGAGCTTGTAAAGAGGTAAGGCTTGTTGTGAACAAAACATTGTATTTTAAGAAGAAATCTTAGATATAGTGGGGCAGAGTCTTTAATCTTTTGCTTTGGCTTCCCAGTCAAGACCCTCACAGTGGGCAATATTCTTTACAAGGAAAGTTAAAATACTGAGGAGAAGACGGTGCCGGAATGCTCAGAGCCTCAGGGCTTCTAAGGGCTTGTGACATAGTGGTGTGTGTGGATATGGAGTCCAGATCGTTTATCTTCTGGGTGTCCTACCTGCAAAGACTCTTTGGCTCAGGCATTATCCTCCTTTCAGTCCCTGGCACTGAGCCATAGCTGGCAGAGTGGAAACAAGGTAACTCTGTATAGCAGAATGCCATTGATTGTCAGAAAGCACTCAAAAGTTTCTTCACACAGATACTGGCTGCTGCATTGTATACCAAACAACTAACCCTAAAATTGATCCTCCAGAAACCAGACAGATTAAAAGTTGGCTGAAGGCCACCTTTGCCTGCACCGAACTGTTTTTATTTCATTTACAAAAAACATGAGGACTGCCAAGTGTATTAGGGAGAGGGTTTTCAAAAAATGTGAAGTTCTGAAACACACCAGTCACACACAAGACAAAACGTCTGAATTGTGCTAAGGAACCCAAGTGTGAAAATGGGATTTTAGTAATTTTCTGAGGCAGTGTACTAAGCCTTTTGTTTTCTTTTAAGGGAGCAGGGGGTGAGACTTTTATTAGTGTTAGCCTGTCACAAATCAGTTTTGCTTCCTGAAAGAAAGAACTGCTGTGGTTAACATGGTTAACATTTACCTTAATGTTAGCAAAGCCTTCAGAAGCATCCACATTGGAATATTACAGTCAAGATAGGGGAAGAAACCTGGCTGGACAGTCAGACTGCCAGGATTTAATTGCTCAGGCCCTGCCTGGAGGCTAGTTAGAAGTAGAATTCCATAGAGGTTTATCTGGGGACCTGCCCCGTTTAATACCTTAAGAAAATGTATCTCCTGGCTATATTGCCTTCTTGATGCTTGTCCGTGCCTTCAGAAGGAAGATGTTGTTTAAAAAGGAGATAGAGAAGTAGCCTGCAGAGAATCTGTACTGTAGATAGGAATATTGAGAGGAATGTGTAACATGGCCAGGCATATTCAGAAAGATAGGCAGAGAAAACACAAACTTGCTCAAGGGACTGAGAGACTAGAGTGTCCTCTTCATCTCCATCAATTTTCTTTCATCGATCTGCTCCACATTATCTCATGGAAAGAGTGGTCAGGCATTGGAATAGGAGGTGGTTGAGTCACCAGCCCTGGATGTGTTTAAAGGTCTTTTGGATGTGGTACTTGGGGATATGGTTTAGGGGTGAGAATAGGGTTCTCGGTTGGATTTGGTGACCCTGAGGGTCTCTTCCAACCTGAATGTTTCTGTGATTCTGTGATCATGGAAGTTCTCCAAGGAAGGGATTTTCTCTGCGTACAACTCATGCTATGTTCATTAAAGAAAAGTCCATCAGGTTTTGACTCTTATCTTTCCACTGATTTTAAACTACTAGTCCATTTTATATCAATTATCAAAATACATGAGTGCTTTGTGGTTTTGTTCGGGTTTTTGTTTTTGTGGGGTTTGTGTGTAAGTGTGGAATACATCGATTTTACTTTATGAGTATGTGCCAAAGCATTGATTTAGCATCTCTTTAGGGCATCAAATAAGTAGTTTGTAAAATACAATCCATTTGAAGAATTTACACTAAGAAAGGATGCACAAGAGGGTCAAGACATGGATGTTTAGAGAAGAAAAAAAAATCTTGTATATGAAGACTTATATGTGCTAAAAGTACATTGTGGCATGTTCTCTGGAGATACTACTCTCAAGCTAATATTTTTAACCCAGTATATCTGCTGCATTAAAAGCCTGATATCTGCTGCAAATCCTGAATGCTGATTTTGCTTGTCTCTGTTTCAGCATGAGCAGAAACACAAACGGTAATCAAAGTCAGTGTATTAGTTTTGGTAGTGATGTCCAAAGGACATCAGGACTCTGTACACTGTAGCCTGAATACTGAAGAAATAAAGAATAAATCAAGTTTACAGCAGTTCAGAATGGTTAATGTAGTGCCTCCATGATTTTGATGGAGTTTTATTCATGGAGAGTCTCTGAGCCTTCAGGGAATGATAATTAGATTCTTGTCAGATTTTTCCATGTGCACAGTACATTGCTTTGAGAGGACAGTAACTGTTCTTGGCAGCACAGAGACCTTGAGCTTCAATAGGGCATGGAAGCAGTAATTCATTTTATCATCCTTTCAAAATTCTTCCTTTCAACCTTTCCTTTTGAAGCTTGGAAGATAACCTTTCTTTCTACTTTTCCCCTGTTACTACTTCCATTTCTTTCTGACAGCTTCAGGGCCTATCAAGCCGTTTCCCCACTGCCCATTAGCCCAGCAATCTCCAAAGCAGGTTTTGATCACACTTTCACTCTGACATGGGCAATGCCAGTTGCATCATTACGTTTCCAAGGCAAGTCCAATGAAAGTATTGTGCCCAGCCCTAAATCTAATTTATAGTTAGTGATCAGTAGAGCATTACAGCCATCATCTGCTCAGTTCCTTCTTCACAAACTTCCTTCACCTCCTGCCTTTGTCAGGTCACTTGTCCCTCCCATGTACCTCAGCAGCTATAGTCAACAATAAGTAAATTGTTTGACCTTTTCCATCTTTGCAGATGCAGAAATGGGGGGGACTAAGACACAAATTTGCTGAGATTCAGTGCCTGCCATCTGTGTGTTCCTGCTGAGAGTGAGCCACCACCATATTTGGGTGATGGTCAGCAATGTTTCCTAATTACCTTTCCTCACCAATCTGTATTTCCACAGCTCACTTTTCCCACTTTCAGAGGCTACCCTTTGAACAGGGTGGTAGAGTTGCACACTTCCCTATCAGCAGTGTGGAGTTTTAAGTGCAGTCTTTGTGAATGTTGGAAGAAATCAGTGTATATTTGTATCTTGGATTTGAACTGGAGAGTGCAGTTCATCATACACAGGCGAGAGTTTGCACCTACCTGCTTGATCACTCACATTGCAGAGTCTGCAGAACTGAAATGCAGCTGCTTGCCAGGAGACCTGACATCTAGACAGCTTCCATAGCCACTGCTGGTTAGCTTGGGCTGCTCAGCCTGAGTGTGCCTGCCCCTAAGCATTCCCTGAAGAGCCTTCCTTACTCTTTGATGTACTGGAATAGCTGCTGGCCAGGGATGTTCAGAAGGAAAATCACAGTGTCACAGTATCACAGTATCACCAAGGTTGGAAGAGACCTCAAAGATCATCAAGTCCAACCTGTCCCCACAGACCTCATGACTAGACCATGGCACCAAGTGCCACGTCCAATCCCCTCAATGTTTGGTTATATCTTAGCTTGGCAGTTGTCTCAGCTGGTGCACTCTGCACCTATGACCAAACATATGTCATGCTTGAAACAAGGTGACTGAAGTGCTGTCCCCTGACCTGTACATGTGGCATCATCCACCTTGCTGAGACACTGCTGTCCTCTTTTCTTTGGCTATGAAGCCATGCCCTTGCAAGGGTCAAATCATGTTTTTGATACCCTTGTTTGCAAAGCAAGGGACACCCGCTAGATCCTTTCATATTTTTGGAGGGTTGAGTAAAGCAGTATGTTTAGTGGAGGAGGAGGAGAATTACCTGAAGTGTTCAACAGCAACCCCTTGTCAAAACAAAGTCTTGTAATAGTGATTTTACAGCTGTATTAGGCATCTTCTGTAAGACAATGCTAACTCATCTCAGGCTTAGTCTTATGGATTGTGGCAGTTTGAGGCTGTGGGAGCCTTTAAGAACCACGAAGTTACAGACCTCCAGAGGGGCCAGAATGTCCAGGAGGTGGACCAGAAGATGTGTTTCATTCCCATAAGACCTGCATCCCTATAAAACTGGCTGAAAAATCAGTTTTCTTCCCTTTTCCCCCTCCCTCCCTCCTCCTGGGAAGAGTGCCCAGGTTCTTATCTCCTTGATGGGGGAGTAAGGCCTGGTGTCGACATTGGCAGTGTTGCCAATTAGGCCTGGAGGAGCCAGGCAGAATTTTGTGCTGCGTCACAATGGTGTGGTATGGAGGGTAGAGAGGCTTGGCAGGGAGGGACATGAAAGCTTAGGTTTATTAGCCTGGTTTTAAGGGAGGTTTGTGTGAAACTTTGGCTTAATGAGCTTCTGCATTAAACCCAGACTATGAAATCTGTGTATTTTGTATGTTGTTGTAAACAGCATTTCCATTTAAACTTTTCAATTCTATCCAATCCTTTGTGTGAGTGGTTTTCTTTTCCCCCTTTTGGAAGAGTTAAAAGAGCAATCTGTCTTTCTGTAAACCATGACATGGATGCTGATTAAAAAGTACCCAATAAGAGCATGTCCAGAACAACCAGACCAGCTGACCATAAAGACCATCTACCTTTAGGAAGTAAAGTGCTTTATTCCATACCTCTTTGTATGTCTTTTTTCCCTCTCAGCGCAATACACATCCCTTACTCCTGAAAGCTTGTCCTTTTCCCCAAATGGGATTCAGCATTTGCTCTCCTTTTCTTCCTCTCTCAGGTAAAGGATTTTCTGTATGCCTCTCTTTCTAGCACTTGGGTGAGCATACTAGAAACTTACTTCTTACAAGTCTTTTAATCTTTTTCTTTTAGCTTCTATTTTAATTGCTATGGGTTTGGTCTGCTTAACCCACGTGAATTGCTATGAAAGAGTTGGGACTCTTCAGCCTGGAGAAGTCTCTGAGGAGACCTTTAGAGCTCTATTTCAGTATCTGATGGGGACCTACAGGAAGGCTGGGGAAGGGCTGGTTAGAAGGGCTTCAAGTGATAGGACAAGGGGCAATGGTTTGAAACTGGAGCAGGGTAGATTTATGTCGGACATCAGGAAGAAGTTCTTTGAGATACGAGAGTGGTAAAATACTGGAACAGGCTGCCCAGGGGTGTGGTTGAGGCCTTGTCTGTGGAGACATTCAGGATCAGACTTGATGTGGCCCTGGGCAGCCTGGTGTAGTTGGAAGTTTAAAAAGATGACCTTTGAGGATCCTTTCTAACTTGATACAGTCCATGAATCTTCTTGTCTTCTGTGTTTATGTATTTCACTACAGAGTACAAGCATCCTAACTGATGTTTCAGAATAGAGTAAGATTTGAGTAAGATTTCAGCTGGCATTGTAATGTCCACAAATCAAACAGCTTAAGTACACATGTGTTGTTCAGCTGCACCTGCAAAGTGAACCTCACATTCAACAGTGTCAGTTTGATGTCTCACTGGGACAGAGGATGATCTTAGGAGGTCCATTCCAACACTGTTTTTTTCTTCATTTATGCCTGTGACAAACAGTGCTGTTTTTAATAAGAACACATGCACAGTGAGCCTACAATCTAACCATGCAAGATGCTGTACCATTTACTAGAATGACATAACATTAAAGCTGAGAGCCTGTGGCAGCTCTAGGGGCAAAAAGAGAACTTGAAAAATCTATTGCCTTATTGAAAGGAAAGCAACAAAACTCCAAGTCAAATACATATCTGAAGTGCACTACAGGTATAGTAACCATTTGTCCCATGCATACTAATGGGAGTAATGCTGTATGTATCAGCTTTTGTCCTGTCAAGAAGACTTATCCACAGAACTACATCAGTATCTTGATATTCTGGGCTAATCCCACCTGGGGACCTAGAAGAACTTTTCCACTTTTGCTTCTGTCTTTCTGAGAGTGATTTAGGCAGTGTGTAAATATATATATATATATATATATATATATATATATATATATATATAAAAAAGAAGATGTAGTCATAAAGATATAGATCAGTTGTCAAACTGCCTGATGGAGACAGTTCTTGTTTCAAAGGTTATCATTTTACTTGGAACCTTGAAAGAGAAGGTGTTGCCCTCAGATTGTTTTACTGACGAGGAGTGTATTTAATGTTTGTGTAAAATATTAACCACAAACAAACTAAAGTAGAATTTGTTGATGGACTTGTTCCTATCTCCTGAGGTACACTGTAAATACACTCAGATCTCTGGACAGAAAGCATGTCATGCTGAGAGCTGAAGTCCATAAAATAAATAAAGCTGTGTAATGCAGATTTTGCTGCAGGCTTAAAGCAAAATGACAGCTTCTGATTTCTCTAGCAGTTTCAGTGTTGGTTAGTATCAAATGATGACACTGCTCTTATTCTGTACTCAATTTTTTCAATGATATTGTAATTTCTCCACTTAGTTTAGTTCAGTACAGGAATGTCAACCCTTGTGATGTTCTGTTCCTGTATGGATGACATGACTGGAAAAGTTTCACCTTTATCCCAAGCAATCTAAGTGGGTTCTAAGTGGGTTCACACTAGAATATAATTAGAGCAATGTTCGAATTTATCAGGCCTCCATTTTTAATTATGCTGCTGTGACCTTGTGTCAATTTGATAGGCCAGCCCACAAGCCCACAGAGATAAAAATCCTTATATGTAAATCAAGCTTTACAAGCTGCCAATTTCTGAGCAACGTCTCAGTTGTATCCTGTCTGTAGGACATTTTCCCCTGCTTTTTCTGCCTCAAGCCCACGTGCCTTTAAGCCGTGGGAGCAATGCCTAACCACACAGGATCGCTGCAGCCCAGCCCTCCTGCTTGTGTGTGCTGTGCCTTCCCAGCACCCTCACACACCTGCTACCGAGTAATAAAATAACGTTTATTACCAGGAAACAAAGGCATAACAAGGGCTTTGAGGGAGGAGTACCCTGGAACGGCAATAACAACAAAAAGCAGTAAAATGCCTACAGGGTGGGGTGGTTGGTGCCTCAGTACACTCTACCTTAGGAGCTGCTGCTGGGCAGGGCCCTGGCTGGATGGCACTAGGGAAGTGCTAGGGGTGGGACAGGTCAACCCCAGTGTCCTGGGCCCATGCAGGTTGGCAGGGTAAAAGGTGAGAGCAGTGGTACCGTGAAATGGTCTTTATCCAGGTTGCAAGCAGCTTTTCTTCAGTACTGCCTCTGGATGCAGGCTCTCTGCTGAGTTACAGTGATGTGCTAATTCTGTCAGCACCCTGTGAAACAAAGTGCTGACATCAGATACCTGCTTGGCACCTCCAGCCTGCACTCCTCCTCAGCCATCCTCCTGAAAGCACCCATCATTTCTGTTGCCTTCAGTGTCTAGCACCATGTCCTCAGAGGAAAACTTCTGCATGAGCTTTTGGCAGAAATGGAAAACAAAAATTACCCTTTCTCTTATTCTCTTCCTAATTAATTAATTTCCTAATTTTCCTGTGTAGACCACAAAGGAAGAAATTCAGTCTGCATAATATATAGTAGGAGGGAAGGGATGCAAAAACAAATCACAAGTTTGAGGGACACTTTCATAGCAAAGGGAAAATGCACAGTTTGTGTTGCTCTGAAGCAATCAAGGTCAGGTTCAGCTCATAGCAGCCTCGGTGTTTGTGCTTTTACACAAGCAGAGCGTGTCTTGCTCCAATTTTGAAGCTATTAAGCCTAGTTCATCACCTGGTTATTAATATAAAACACAGCCCTTTATCTCTGCTGCTGGTTGCATGATTGTGAGCTGAAGGTGTCCTGGAAAATAGGGTGGAAGGACACTGGAGATATTGTGCATGACCAAGAAGAGAAATTTTGAGAATTTTAACCAAATGGAGATGGAATTGTATTACAGAAAGTAGAGGAAGGTGTTCGCTAGTATGCAATTTAGATGGGAGGAAAGGGCAGGAGAGGGGTAGAGAAAGCATGAGCAGAGGCAATTGCAATGCAAGACATTTCTGGAAAAGAACATATTGCGGTCCAGAGAAAGATGAATTACAGCTGTCTAAAAGAACCCAAAGAACACTCTCCTGGGTGTCCATATTTTGTAACTGATGTGTCTCAGGAGGAAGACTGGGTGTCACTTGGGCAGAGAGGCACTAGCTCCTAGAAATTTTCTCTGGTCTCCGGAGGATATTATTAGTAGTGTCCTTAAAAAGAGCCATACTAATCTCCTGCCACTACAGCAGCAAAAATACTGCACTCTGGACTCATGCAAATGCCCTGGGAAGAAGAGAGGGAGTCAAACCCCCTTCCTCCTTGATGAAGAGGAGAACTACCCTAATTCCCCATATTCTTCATTGACAAGGCACAAAGAAAGAGCAAGCAGAAACTCAACTAAGGACTAAAGTAGAAACAGCAGCAGTGATACATCTCCGAGTATCTCTTTCATGAAGCATTGTGAGTAACACTTCATTTCTGCATGTGTGAAAATATCCAACTGCCCTCTTTTCCTGTGTACCAGCCAAGAATGGACCAGACCAAGGCATCAATGCCTCCTGCGTGGGTCTTTGCCTGCCTGTGGGGCTGTGGACTGTTTTCTGTCCTAGAAATGTACTCCAGTGTGTATTGCCCCTTGTCTTCAAAAAGCAATGGCATTGGTGATTGATCTTCCTGGAGTCATCATCTGCTAATGCTGTAACTGTGGAAACTGCAAGTGTCCTAAAGGGTTACAAAATCTCACCTTACTAGTGGCACATTTGGTTAAAAACCTGCACGCAGATTCTTCAACTCCTCCTTGTTTCATTTTTGTTTTCGGAATGTGTTTGTGCTCCTGAAAATGGCAATGTGGGATCCCATCTGCTTGTTAGGGATAAACAGTAAAATTGCATTTTTATCCCCAGTAGATATTTATCAACATTGCCTAGACTTGTATTTATACAAATCTGGATATCACATTTACTCAAATACACTTATTTACTTTATTTTTCTTTAGTTTCTGCTACTGCTTTTTGAGTGTCTCTCTTTTGGGGAGGCTGTTTGGGAAACAGTTATTATTTTGCATGTATTAAGAAATCCTTCCCCCTGTATTAGGATGTGTTTCGGTAGGAAAGACCAGATGATAAAAGAAATCAAGCTGATGGACCAGGAGCGAAGGAAGTCATAGGCTTGGCAGTCAACCCATAACCTCCACCAATAGTAGCTGGGAATGTTTCCTTGGAAACCAGGCTGAAAAACTAATTCTCTCCTACTACATTTTCAATTTCACTGAATAGCCAATTGTACACAATATTAGCTCTCTGTGTGTGCCATTTTGTATTTCAAATAGCAGTGAATAACCTGATGTAGGTTCATGTAAATGGGGCCAGGTATCTGTGAAGTTGTAATTTGTCTTTGGTTCAAAGGTGATCATTTTCCTGACAACAGGAGAAAGCAAATATGTAAAGTGCACAACTTTTGCACAGAAGTGTGTGTTGCTAAATTGCCCTTTGTGCTGGACAGAGTCAGTTGCAGGGAAAAAAAAATGCATTTGTGTGTTATTTGTCAAAGTAGAGGACTTGGTTAGTTTCCTTGAGAGGTTCCAAAAGGATATTTTAGCAAATGTCCTTGATTCATAAGAGCATAAGAGTTGGAAGGGCAGAGTAACTGAAGCAAGAGGGAGCAAGCATTTGTGATGCCAGATGCCCAGTGGTGAAGCCTTGCTTAGGTTTGTAATAAAGTGCAAGGATGAACCTCCTGCTGAAGGGGACACGAGGAGATGAGCTCTAGCAATCTTGAGGCATTGGTTCCCTGCTGTGACATACATTGAGCCTAACCCAACTGAACGTTATCCATCCATTTACACAAAATGGGCAAAAAGAAAATCCCTTGAAAGGTGCTTTTAAGATCTGAGATCGTTCCTGTAAATGTTTTTCATATAACACTACGCCCCTACATTAGCAAATGGGGGTGGCACAGCTACCTCTGTGTTGATTTGTCAAGTGCAGAGAAGATACTTTTGCATTTCCACCTTAGCTGCTACACATATATTTATTTTAATTGCCAGGATATGCCTCAGTTACTCCTTCCTAACCCTCAGATGGGTCCTGCCGCGATTAAGAGACGGGACGCAGCCTGATCTGCGTCCCGTCTCTTAATCGCGGCAGGGTCCCCTTGAGGCCAAATTTTACCCCTTTCCTTTTGTTTACATGAAACCCCTGGATCACCAAGTAGCAATTTCCACATTTCCTGACTGTGTTAACCGTGCAGGACATGTTAGAATTGCCACTCCTAGGCAGTTTTCCTCCAGATAAATGTTAGGCCCTGATTAGAATGTATGGGGAGCAGAGTAAAGGTACAAAAAGCAAAGCAGTTACCTACCCTCTTTGTTTGTAAGCTTGGTACTGTAAAGAATGATTTTGCCAGCCTGCCTGGAGGGAAGCAGAGGCATTCTGTCCTTAACAGCATCTCTACATTTTTCCCTAAGGGCTGATACTCTCTGGGGGTGATATTACTCTTCCTCCCCCATGTGCTTTCTTCCTTCTCCTCCTCCCTGGGGGCCTGTGGTCTCCCTACTGTCAGACAGATAAACAATGAACAGAGGAATGCTCGGGGCACCTACAAAGAGATTCTTTCACAGGCCTGTCACCTAGGTTTGTTAGTATTTACTCCAATGCATCCTGTCTCTATTAAATACAATTTCTTACACTTCTGTGCAAGGATTGAATATTGCAAATCCTAAAATCTGTGCTGGATTTTGTTGTTGGTTTTTTTTTAACCCTAAATTTGAGTCAGTGTCATAATTTTAATGTTACTTTGGCACTCAAGTGGCAGCTCTCAGGAAAGAGACTCTTGGTTAAGGAAAGAGTATGACCTGTTACAGGGCTTTAAAATAGCTATGTTCTCCTGCCAGTTCTTCCACTGCTTAGTTGTGTGACCTTGGGTAAGCCACTTCACATCTGCGTGTCTGTTTCCTCCCTGAAAAATTATATGGCACTTCTTTACAAAGAATGTATGTGTAATACTTTGGCATTAATGGAATTTTTTATCCAAAAAACCCTATTTGCAACTCAAAAGATATGCCTGGAGACCTGTAGTTATACTTCTGTCCCTTCTGCCTCTAATCTAATCTGGAAGGTTTGGGGACATTTAATTG
Source organism: Melanerpes formicivorus (assembly GCF_026170545.1). NCBI lineage: Eukaryota > Metazoa > Chordata > Aves > Piciformes > Picidae > Melanerpes > Melanerpes formicivorus. The sequence goes on from NW_027142416.1 coordinate 2,254,800, forward strand.
GTGCCATTCCCTGGCCACTTACATAACTTTTGAGCTTGCTCTCTTTAAATTTGTTTTCTGTGGGCTGTGTGCCTCTGGAAGCAGTGAGTTCCTTGGAATGCAGATGCTCTCTAGGAAAGCAATCAGATCACTCATGTACTAATAGATGTTCAAACCCCTGGCATCAGGAGGATCAGCAGAACATGAAACCAGCATGGCCAAAGCCATTTATGCTAAAATTAAACAAAACAAAATAAGATAAACACAGTGTCCAGAAAAGGAGACATTCAGTGAAAATACATTACTAAAGAGTAACTGGATTTTGAAATTAATTGTGCATGCTGTTGTTGAGGCAACAAAATGAGACTTCAGGCTGTACTGAACATTTGGGATGGAAAAAATAGTATTCTAAGTAAACTATATATATATATATATATATATATATATATATATATATAAAAAAATATAAAAAGATAGTGTTGTGACTTAAACACCTAAATCAATCCCTTCCTCCTATAAACTACAATGAGACCCAAATGGAAAGAGTTCCCAGCAGCCTGGTCAGGCTGCTTAGGGGGTTGATTGAAACATCCCTTGCAGAGTACAAGGGCTGTGAACAAATGCACCTTACATTTGCTCCCACATGGTACTTCTTGTGCCTCTGGATAATGTCTCTGCCTACACCTCACTTTGTGTTCCTGTCCTCTGACAGTCACTGTATTTAATGTACTCAGTGCTCCTTGTCTCTTCTTCCCATTAACTTTCATTCCAACTGCAAGGCTGGCTGGATTTTGACTCCAAAGGCAGGTCCCTGCACTGCTAAGATGCCTGGGCTCCTGAGGTGTAACACTGGAAAGAGGAAGTGCCATGAAATGCCATTTCTGTTCTGAAAACTTGCACGTTTTGTTTAAAGAGGTTAGATTTTTCTCTAAAGTCAGCAGCATGCCTCCAGGGAGTTAGATCAGCAGATCATACTGGGGACTGAGTGGAAATACTGCGTAGGTAAAGTGCAAGAGAAATTATTTTTTCAGTAGTATCCCCTTTGATCTGAAAACAGAATTTGGTTTTCTTACTCCTTCCCAGTTTTCTGTTGAAGGCATGGCCTGTATTTACTCACTCACTCCTTCACTGCAAGTTGCCTTCCTACTGGAGTGATATAAATGAAGGTGAGAGCTACCCAGGGTGCACTTGATCCTAGTATTGGGTGAAGCATGAACACATAAGTGCAGGCTGCAGCCCATCTTCCTGTCTGTCATCTGCATCTTGCATGTTGGACGAAGCCCCCAAGCTAAGGCTCATGCTTCATTATTACTATTTGGCAGATGTAATGGATGTGATGCAAGATGATACTTTCATAATAGATGTATTAGCTCTTTCAGTTTAATCTGATTAAACTCTTCCAGGCAAGCAGTTAGTTAAGGTAGCTGAATGAGTCTGAGTCAGAATGATTAGGTGACTCTTACACCATCATGAAAAGGTCAGAGGCAGAGGAAGTAATTTAAAGAGCTTCACCCCTAACTTGCACATAAAACTCACTCAGTGAAATCAGGGCTCAGACTGTGGAAAGGGAAAGGGAACTGGCACGATATCATTCACTCCCTTCCTATCCCCACATCTTGCACAGGTCTTGCACAGTTGGTATTGTAGCAAGAGAGTGGGAATCAGCAATCACTGCAGAGCAGTGAGCTGAAGCTGGTAAATCTATATCTATATCTCAAGTCAGCCTCAGGTCAACCTCTCGGCTAGCTGCCCTCCTTAATGTGAGTATGTTACTGCAGGAGAACCCTTAAGATGAACTTTCACATAGGACAAATAAGAGCTGTGTCATTAGATAAAGTAGGTGATGTCAGTGAAACTACTCCCATTTACACTGAATGAACATAGGCACAGGCTCTGTGATTGAACTGCCGCCATTAGGCTTGAAGGGGAGAGCAAAACACAGTGTGTCCTCTCTTAGCTGTTTTCTCAGATGACTGACAAAAAGAAGTTGGACAGATTTTCTCATTTGTTGCTTCTGATGATACCACTACATCTTAGAGCATTATGTTTAGGATTAAATTCTGACTCTGGGAGAGTAGACAGGTTTGCTTACTCTCCAGAGTCAGTCTTTGAATAGTGGGAATTGCACAGAAATGCCTTAATCATGATAATGAACAGAGCCATGAGTACTTGTGTTGTTTCCCCAGAGACTCATATCACCTAGCTTCCTATAGCCATTTCTTTCCTAATAGAAGAAACTCGTTGTAGGCGTAATTCTGCCATGGTGTGTAGGAGGGAAGTCTTGGGGAACAGATGGTTCTTGGTGAGCAGACTCTAGTGACTAAGACCAACTCTCAAAAAAAGAATGAATCTAACCAGCTGGTTTGATGAAGAATAGGAATATGAAAGATAACCATAATATAAACACAAAAATGAACTACAAAGCAATGCTGCCTGTTGTATGAATGGAATGGAATGGAATGGAATGGAATGGAATGGAATGGAATGGAATGGAATGGAATGGAATGGAATGGAATGGAATAGACCAGACCAGGTTGGAAGAGACCTTCAAGATCATCGCGTCCGACCCAACATCCAACACCATCTAATCAACTAAACCATGGCACCAATCATCCCATCAAGTCTCCTCCTAAACACCCCCAGTGATGGTGACTCCACCATCTCCTTCTCCCTGTTAAAGAAATAGCACTCTAGTAGCTCTGTTGTGTAAAAGGTCTTCTAAGCTGTTTCTTTTTAAAATGCTGATGTATTTGTCATTGAGCACAGCAGGGCATAAAACCAAGCAGTTAAAACTGGTAAATAAAAGGAAGAATTCTGCACCAGCAGGAATTTTGCCTCTACAGATTCATATCTAGCTCCTTGAAGGTGGTGTAGGAAACCATTGAGAATTTCTGATGAAAGTCAACTTAAGTCTAATTTTCACCTGGTGTCACAAATGATTGGAGTGTACCTTGCTCAAAAGAGAGAAGCAGCAATGTGTTTTATAGAGGTAAAATAATAATTGGACAGAGTTCAATAATTTTGATGGAGTTTAAGAAAGTTTAGCAGTGGTTTACCACAGTTCAGTAAGTTTGATGGAAAGATTCACCTTATTAATTACTACACGGAAGAAAGATACAAAGGAAAATGGAGCTAGAACCAAGTCAGAATGATAGACACAGAATCTGGAGCTGTAAAGAGTGAGGATGACACTCCCATTGAGTCACGAGATTCAGACTGAGAACAGAATACACTGAGTCAGAGGGGACCCTTAGAAGTAATCTTGTACAAACCCCCTGCAGTGAGCAGGGGTGTTAACTAGATCAGGTTGCTTAGGGCCACATCAAGTTTGTTCTTGAATGTTTCCAGCAATGGGGCCTCCACCACATCCCTGGGCAACCTGTTCCAGTATGAAGAACCTGTTCCAGTGTGAAGAACTTTCTCTGTATGTCTAAGCTAAGTCTGCCCAGCTCCAGTTTAAAACCATTGCCCCTTGGCCTCTCACTCTGTGAGTGGGCTCCCTTTTCTAAGCTTCTTTTAGAGCTTCAGTGTTGCTAGGCCAAATCTTAGGCTTGGATGATTTTTCTGCAATGTTTATAATAATATTAAGTAGCTATGTGGATTAGCAGTGTTGCATTAGTATTTATGCAGCATGCTACTGGTCACTTACTGAGGATCCATTGCAGGTAAGGGATATCTCTGCCTTGATCAAAGGAAGATATTTAGTGTAAAGTAAGGAATGTCAAACCTTGCAAAGTGTCTCTGCTCAAGGGGAGAGTCACCTGTCCTGCAGTCTAGCTGCAGTTCAGGGAGAGCTCAGATTGGGTTAATTTTGATGTTAATGTTTACTAGCTGGCTGCTAGTCAGTACAATAGACAAGACAGATGTCTTTATTTTACCTATGCTATCTTGTTTGTTGGTTATCTTTGCATTTTGGGGCTTCAAAACCCACCTTTAAAATATTTTTCCAAGGCACCTTCATTTCCTTGCACTTGAGCCAGGAACTCTCCAGCTTGCAGGTTGACCACAGGGCATAAGTTGCTCCGTAGTCAGCCTGAACCAATGTTCAGCTAGGGGTCAAGTGCGTCTGTCATATGTGGTACCTTTGAAGGTCTTGAGAGAAAAAAGAGAGTGGTAAACCATACCTGGGATGACTGGTAGGTACCTTTGAGACATTGGTAGAGATTCAGATGCATTTGCCTTGCCTGGGCTTCCTTTCACAAGCAGCAGTACGGGTTTGCTCACCAGGCAGCTGCCCGGTTAGGTGTATCCTCAAACATTGGAGGAATTGAAGCAGCAGGAGACTGTGCTCCATGTCTGTCTCAGATGTGTCCTGCTGCAGAGTGATGGGAGTTGCAAAGATACCACGCTAGGGGTGCCCCTCGCTTCATTTCCCTGAGGAGGAGGCAGTTTGCATAAAGAAAGATTTCAGAAAACATCATCCTCTAGAGGCACTAATAATATGTACAGTTAAAATGGGCACATCCTTCATTTAAGCTAATTTCAGTCCACAGGTTTTTGATAAAAATGTACTTATGGTTTACTTATCAGTGTTGATAATGACTGTCATGACCAACGCAGAGCAATTTCTGACACTAGGTTGCTGACTGGGTAGGTTAAAGTCTCTCCCCATTTAGTAGGGTTTTCTCCTACTAAAGAAGTACCCAGTACTGTGGGCTGTTTGCTCAGTCATGAGTAGTCTCTTAAGTCTCTTAATGCCAGCCATTTGTTAAGTTGGTGTTTCATTTTCAGCATGTATCAGCATCCCACCAGCTGGGAACTAGATAAACAGCATCTCAGTTTTACCAGTGCGAAAACTGAAAGTAGTTCAGTAAGTGGCCCCTTCTTATCTGGCAGTACTGTTTCAGGATTTACTTGATCACTATTTTTACTGAAGTGCTGTGGTAGGTCTATAGGCCTGCAGACCCAGCACAGCTCAGGGGAGGTAATTTTGTAGTCTGTATCTATAGGGAGCTTTTTAATATGGAGTGGGCCACAGTTATTAGGGAATTCTCACCCAGTTGTCTAACAAGCATAGTTTAGACAAAGCTTTGAAGACAAAGCTTTGAAGACAAACCATAGTTTAATAGAATGTCTTGGGTTTGAGAGAAGAAGTACTAAGCAGTCTGAAACTTAATTCTGCTCCCCTTTGGCATTACAGTAAAAATGTCCACTTTAAAACTAAATGTCCAGTAAATAAAACTGCAGAGCTACCCACACAAAACATCCTGCAGTAATGTTTCAGCACTGGCATCTGCCCTTGTACAATTATATCTAAACTGCCAAGATCCTTTGAGCAACATGCAAAGAAATGCACATTTCTGTGGCTGCAGCCACAGACATTCATTAGCATCCCTTCAGAAATGGGCTTTAATCTTGGAGATTATCTCCTCAGCTTCATTTTCTACAATGGCACATTGCTGATCTCCGTATCTCATAAGATGTAGATCAGTGTCATTATGCATTAATTGTTTTTTCTCTTGGTTCAGATAGTGATGATCAGATATATAATGTGAGCCTCTTCAGGAGATGCTTTTAGGCGTGTGGGTGGGAAGGAAACACAGTGTTTTGAACAGTCACCTCACCCAGTGTAAAAGGGAAGAAGATATTCTTGGTTTAGTACGTTTTTACTCACTCTGAAGTAGATAAAATTGCAATGCTCTAAGTAACAAATTGAGTGAATGATGGTGAGATAATAACTGTGCTATTATCCCTGGAGAGAAGATGCCAAAACTGCTTTTCATTTGAAGGGGATGAACTGCCATAAAATATTCAATGTAAGGAAAATTCCACAGACTAGAATTTTCTTGTTCTGTCCTTAGAGCCCCACTAACCTAGTGAGTTAGACACTATTGCTGCAAAAATGGGTCTGAAAACAGCATACCTTTGAAATTAGAGGAACCCATTCATGAGATACTTAACCATTAGCTGATATTCTACTGGATAATCCAAGACAAAAAAAGACACAACAAGTTCATCATTAGGGCATGTGCCACCTCAGAGACTATCTTCCATAGATGTAGCAGAGCAGTACTTTCACTTTCCTGCTTGGGCACTCCCACAGAGCTGCTCAGGGTTCTTGGAATCCTGGAGAGGTGGAAAGTGAGTGATACTGCAGGACCAGGAAAAGGTACTGCAAAAGGAAAGCACAAAGGAAAGCAGGGGACCAAGAGAGTATGGGAGTCCCTCTATTACAGTTATGAGTTCAGTGAGGAAGATCTGCTCATACTGTCGTGGTTCCCTCAAGTTGACAGGAATGGCCTTGTGAAGCAGTTGCAGAAACTCTTTAAGATGGAGAACAGAGACTAGTTGAGTGGGGTGGTGCTGCCCCTGTTGATTAATGGATAGAGCTGGGCTTTCAGGCTGCTGAGCCAAAGGCTGTACTCGTGTGCTGTTCTATGAGTCTGCCACTCCCCTTCAGGTTGCAGGCTTGAGGCATAACTGAATGAAGAGACTTAAATTAAGCAATAGAGACTAATAAAGCAATTAGATGATAATTAATCTGAAAGTACACACACAAATACAAAGCTACTAATTATCATTCTTAATGAATCACACCCAGCTGCTATGGAATTGCAATTCTATCTCCCTTCCCACTCTAATTCTGTCCCTTCTTTTTCCATTCTTACACCCCCAACTCATTCAGACAGAGACATGGTGCGGGTCTGAATAGGTTAGCAACAGGAGTCCCTCCAGCATTGCCGTGAACTTGAATTCAAAGGTCAGCTTCATCACCATGTGTAGGTGTCCGCACTCCTACTGACACAAAAATCCTGTTCTCCTTTATTGTGTACCAGATTTTACATCTTAGCTTCCAGTTTTGTATTTTTGTACGTGTCTTTTCACCACCCTTGCACCTCCTTCTCCATCCAAGCTCCTCCTCTATCCCCAGTTACTTTTTTTTTTCTAGTTGGTCCCATTTCTGCTGCATCCATGCCCTATTTTGGTGTTTTCTTCAGTACAATCATAAGCAATCTTGACTATATATGGTATTACTTATATGGTTGTCTGGGTGCAAGTGACTTTGGAAAACTTTGCATCCCCAAACTCCCCTACCCATGTCCAGTTAATCCTGAAATCAGACTGTTTACCATATGCAGACAAATCTGGGAATTGATGGGCTGCCTCTAGCCAATATGGCAGAACAGGTGGAAACTGAATGTAGTGGTGAGTTGTTCTTCCCTCTGTGGAATACATAGTTAGGATGTGTCTCCTCATGCAAGTAGCATTTGCAGAGCATGGTGTATTTCTTCTTTGTGAAAGCACTGTGTGGGATGAGAGGCTCATTTCAGTACCTGTAGTTGGTTGTGGTACGTTCTGCTTGCTGATTCTTCACTCCTTCAGCCAGGGTTTTTCACCAGTAGATTAAAGCATTAAAGTAGTTTATATCCTCGCAGGACTAGGGCCAAGGACACAGGCTCATTAATGGTAATCCCTGCTCAGACAGATGAAGAGACTTTTGTGTACAAACAACGTTTTGCTGTTCAACCTAGCTGGAAACATTGCTTATTCTGGTGATATATGTACAAGTGATTTGTTACACTCAAGTGTAATTAGCCCAAGTACTCACCTTTCTGCCTTTTATGTACTGGGTAGCATAAAATTAATAGGTGCAATCTAGATCTGCAAGCCAAGGACAGAGCATGCAGAAAACATTGATTGCATTTCAGCTTAGATGAATGTTTGGTTTCCATTGGAAGCAGCATGAGCTAAAAATATACTTGCAGGGAAAAGTGACTTTTCTGTTAATAATTGTACTGTATTTGGGATATTTTGTGAGTGAGATGAGCACTGCATGTCAGTGTGAAAGATGCCTGGAGTCACTGATCCTCCGATAAGAAAGCTTGAACATTGAACTAGATGATTGTTGAGGTCCCTTCCAACCCTAATAATTCTATGAGTAGGCCTTTGGCTGAAACAATAGGAGTGTCAGAGATGGTAAGCTGGGTTCGCGCTGGTTGATTCCCTTCAGCAGTCTCTGACAGATGTCAGAGTGAGCTAAAACCTGAGCTTGGCTTAGGGACACTTGATCTGGCTTTCCTGATCCTCTTTAAAATGCATGTGTGTTTCCTTACATACTAAAATATCTGGATTTCTCTACTGTTAAGGGGAGGGGAGGGGGGAAAGGAAAAAAAAAGAAAAAAGAAGCAGCAAGATAAACTCCTATCTAGCTGCAAACAAAAATCATTCTTTTACCACCTTAAAGAAAGAAAAGTCTTGCAGGATTCATGAAGCATCATCTGGCTTGACTCTTACCATCAGCCCTGTCAAAGCATTCTAGTCAGGTACAACTGCAATGGAAGGGTAGGCAGAAAATTTTGGTGTGCTGTAACTGAGCCATCTACAGCAACTCTCTGATCTTTGCACCAGGAACTAAATGACATCTGCTCCTGGGAGAAGTGTTACTATCACAATCTGACGTGATGTGGCCCTCTGAACAACAGGTATCTTTATTTTGAAACAAGACTATGCCTCCTGCTTGGTGACACCCAGGCTCCTGCCACTGTTTCTGAAGGGTTTCCATAAATGTTTCTGAGAACTGAACATGATAAATGAATATTAATTACAGCTGGACACTGGTAAGAGCAGTCCTTGCAGAGCCACACTGTGCAGTAAGTAGCTGGACACTGTTTGGACAGATGGTTCTATCTTCTTAAGGAAGTTTTAAATTCATAAGCTCCTTGGATGGAAATCAAGGATTACTTGCAACTCTCTACTTCTTTGCTTGCTTGGAATAGTGACACTGTAGAAAATCAGTTTATGATAGTGTCAAGGGTTAGGGGTCAGCCAGCCACTAAATGAGGGGCAGATACTTCCCAACAGGGGAGAAAAACATAATATGGGAGAGAGATTTAAGAGCTGGAAAAGAAAACTAAAACAGCGTTAATGAAAATAACAATAAAATTAAACATATGCTAATATATTCTGCTAGAAAGCTCCTTCGCCTAGAAAGCTGACTCGGGTCTGGCACCTGGGACCAACAACCTCGGTAGGCACTTCACTCTTTGTTCCTTTTCAGGCTACAGGAGCACCCCGGCGAGCTCCAAGCAGACAGTGAGGTCTGGCATAGCCACCTTCTCACGTGCCTGCCTGCTCATGATCGTGACGCCAGCCGCGGCAAATTTCAACCGCGCCCGGGGCTGGTGTGGGCTGGCGTTCGGCTGGGAAGCCAGTCTGCTTGCTCGGCTGCAGCCAGTTGCGCACGACACCCCACGGTTTTGTTTCTTTTTCCAGTAGGTCACATGGCCAGGGATAGAAACATGGTAACAAAGGTGAGGAAAAGTCCAACGGCATGAGATTTAACACATGCAAATGCTGGGTTCTACACATTGGCCACAACAACCTCGTGCAGCGCTACAGGCTGGGGTCAGAGTGGCTGGAGAGCAACCAGGCAGAAAGGGACCTGGGGGTACTGGTTGATGGTAGCTAAACATGCGACAGCAGTGTGCCTAGGCAGCCAAGAAGGCCAGTGGCATCCTGGCCTGTATCAGGAACAGTGTGGCCAGCAGGAGCAGGGAAGTCATTCTACCCCTGTACAGAGCACTGGTTAGGCCACACCTTGAGTACTGTGTCCAGTTCTGGGCCCCTCAGTTTAGGAAAGATGTTGACTTGCTGGAACGTGTCCAGAGGAGGGCAACAAAGCTGGTGAGCACAAGCCTTATGAGGAGAGGCTGAGGGAGCTGGGGTTGCTTAGCCTGGAGAAGAGGAGGCTCAGGGGAGATCTTCTTGCTCTCTACAACTACCTGAAGGGAGGCTGTAGCCAGGTGGATGTTGGTCTCTTCTCCCAGGCAACCAGCACCAGAACAAGAGAACACAGTCTCAATGTGTGCCAGGGAAGGTGTAGACTGGATGTTAGGAAGAAATTCTTCATAGAAAGAGAGATTGGCCATTGGAATGGGCTGCCTGGGCATGTGGTGGAATCGCCATCACTGGAGGTGTTTACGAGGAGACTTGATGTGGTGCTTGGTGCCAAGGTTTAGTTGATTAGATGGTGTTGGATGATCTCAAAGGTCTCCTCCAACCTGGTTAATTCTATTCTATTCTATTCTATTCTATTCTATTCTATTCTATTCTATTCTATTCTATTCTATTCTGTTCTGTTCTGTTCTGTTCTGTTCTATATACAAATCCAATATCACGGTCCCTCCCCCTGATGGCAAGGACATCGCTGTCACCACTGAGGCTGTGAGCAGGCACTGGGAAAGTCCCAGACATCAAGAAGAGTTTGGCAAGCTCATTGAGTGGGAGGTTCTCTTCCGCTCTGCTCTGCCCTCTAAGGCCTCATCTGTGTCCAGTTCTGGGCTCCCCCGTTCAAGAAAGAAACTGCTTGAGAGGAAACAGCAAAGGGCTTCAAAGATGAATAGGGGACTAAGAACAAAAAGCTAAGGGATTTGGTACTTTTTAGGCTAGAGAAGACTGAGGGGGGATTTTATCAATGCTTATAAATAAGAGTGGGTCCAGCCTTACTGCAGCAGTGCCCAGTGACAGGACAAGTGGTAATAGGAACAGACTTGAACACAGGAAGTTCCATCTAACCATGAGGAAGAACTTCTTTACTTTAGATCACTGGAACGGGCTGCCCAGAGAGGTGGTGAAGACTCCATCTCTGGAGTCATTCAAAACCTGTCTGGACAGGCTCCAAGTGTTGCTGTTCTCTTTCCCTGTGTTCAACTTCTTCCTCTGTTTTAAATGTCAAGCATACCATCAAATGCTTATAGTGATATCCGAGTACCACGCAGGGGCACAGGGAACATCTGCGATGAATGTAAAAAAGCTCCATATTCTGTCTGTGGGTTGTCCACCCACTCACAGGATGGTACTGGAGACCACAGGAAGCTTTTCCAGGCCTGTCAGGTCCCTAGTGCTTCTGCCTACAATGCCTGGCTCTGAAGTAGTTCCTTTTACCACTGCAGATTAACTTGCATGTTACCCAAGTACTCTAGTTAAAAAACATCAGGCTTTGTCAGCAGCCAGTCTTCAAGGAAATTGGCCACATAAAACCACATCCTAAGTAGCTGGTTGTACATATTAGCCTTAGCTGACCTATATTGAAATTTACCACCTGTAATCTCTTTGTTTCTGTAGTCTTTATCTTTAAATAATCAGCTGTTTTATCTGCTAGACATTGGTCATGGGCACTGTATTTCTACTACATTAGTTCTACTCAGGGGCAAGCAATAGCTCTAGGTTGAAGCATGCGCCATTTGTCTCCCTGTAATGGGGAGTGCTAAGCCGCCTGCTTTCTAACTGATTAGATGAATTATGCATTATTGGCCTTGAGAAGAGCCATACTCCAAAGCAACTTTCTGAGGATGAAATGAGGCAGAGTGTGCACAAAGGAAAGAAAAGGATCTATCCCCATTAGTGCTGCCTGAGTGGCATTCTCATGCATTTCTTGGCTGAGCAATGCTGATGTGCACTGCTGGAAATGCACTGGGCTAAACAGTCATTGCAGGCTCAACATTTCTCCTCAAGAAGCTGCCCAGTTACTTCTCCAGTTCACTGCAATGGCAATTATAAAAGTAGCTCTGCACCTTCCTTCCTTCAAAACTGTGTTGTGGAGAATGCAAGTAGGGCAAGTTCTGTCCTCTGTATAGAGCTGCAGGGATCAGGTGCTTTTTAAAGAGCTACTTCCATCACTTCGGTGCCTTCAGTCATTTAAATTTGTGGTGGTTGCTTGTATACATTTATGATGCTGTCATTGAAATCACAGAGGGATGGAGATGTACTCCAGGGTGTTGAGCTGTTTATCTAGATACAGTCTGTTCCCTAGCATTTATTCACAAATGCTCTGTCCAAAAGAGAGATTTCAAACATCTTGTTTTAAAAATCATGCTGTCCACCCAATGAACACCTTGTTCTTTAAAGGAATTGCTGCCAGAGTGTTTTACCCCTTAGCCTATGTCTTACTAAGCAGAAATTGTATTTCCTTTACAGAGGCAGTTCATGCTTATATTCTCCTAAATTATGTCAAGCAATCCCTTCCATTTCTTCATCTGAAAGCATGGAAGCTTTTCTGGTTTAGTGCTTTCCTTCCTTTCTTAATTGAGCTCTCTCAGCCTTAATCTTCTCACTAGTGCCACATACATGAGATACACTTTGTGGTAATTCTCTGATTTGTCTCCATTTGAAATGTTCTCATGAAGTAGTGCCTTGAAATGGGCATACTGTAATCTAAGTTACCATCTTTTGTTAATCCTCCTAGAGAAGATATCTAAAATCCCAGTGCCTATTAAATATACTTGCCCCCCTCCCTGTGCACCAGAGAAGACAATTCTTTAGTAGTTTTAAGAAAAAAAATAAAAGGCAAACAGCTGGCAACATCTGGTGAAAATTGTGTGACTTGGATGCCTGAATTGATTGCTGGTTTTGTACCACAAGAGGAAAGAAGGTTACCTCTTTAGGCCACCCTTAAACCCTTGATGCTTCCTGGGTCAGTCAGAAAGCATTTGGCCTTGTTCTGGTGGAGGGAGAGCTGAGAGTGCTATCACTGAAGGAGCTACAGTGAGTTACAGACTGCTGTTAATGTGATGAAGAGCAGCAGTCCACCTCCATCACAGCTTGCATTGCTGGGATGTGTTTATTCAACACTTTGGAAGATGAACCTTCCACAGCAGGGAAGAACACAGGAAATAGTGTTAGGTAACTCACCAAACAAAAAGGAGACCTCGTTTCTCCCCTCCTTTTGTAGACCATGACTTAGGCACTCTGGTTTTCAGTAGTTTGTATTTGCTTCACTGAAAATGTGTCCCGAGGAAGAAGCAAAGCCTTTGACATTTTGCATTGCTCAGTGGCTTCTTTATTTTTCAGCTGTGCTGTTCCATAAATGTGCAATTTGCCCTTTGTTTGAAGTTTCTTTATCTCTGTGGTATGGAAAAAAACTCCAGTTAAAGATTGATGGGCAGAACTCTTTCTGAACTATGACATACTTCAAGGCAAGAGCAGAGAACACAGAGTTACAGATGCCCTTTGGGATGGGAGGTCAAAGCTTAAGAGCATAAGAATAAGGAAAGAGATGCTTATCACCCAACAATACTGCTAGGAGAAATTCTAGGTGTTCTGTTTCAGAGTAAGTGCTTGACAATGTTAATTTGAATCACAGAGTATTGTTATTATAAATGGGGAGTGCCTGATTCTAAAAAGAGAAAAATTCAGCAAATATTTCCCCTCTGGTGAGGGGCAGCACAGGCTGTGCAGAAACTGCATCTCGTGTGAGGTTCGAAATGAGAGTAGCAGCAATTTGGTTCATTTACTCTGTTTTGGTCAAGGCAACAGTGTTACCCTTGGGATACATTGCTCTAAACCACGCTGAAGTCAGGATACATTATTACTGATTCAGTTTAGTATTAGCCAGCTTGAAATCAAACGTGTTTCCTTTCTCTTCACTAGAATTTTCTGACAATGTCATATGTCACTTATGGAGTACTGGTAACTTGGCCAGTGTTTTCACCCAGCACAGCACATCAGCCCACTTCTGTCCATTCAGTATATTCTGTATTGGCAGATGGCCTCTAAAAAGAAAAGAAGGAACAGTCCTTAGGCCTCAGGTCCTTACTGGGGATTTATTATATATGCTCTGGATGAGTTGATCAGAACATAGAGAGGCAGTTACTGTTTACCTGCAGATTAAGCATCACCTCTATGTTAAGCACTCCTTGAACTATAGGAGACCATGTCAAATAAGCTGCATCTGTTCTGTCTAAATTTCCTGTGAAGCACTGACAAGTCTGAAATCTTCAGAGTCAACAAAAGAGGCAGCAGACTTTGATTAAGCAGCTGATCCTGTTTTCTGATTTCATGGTGACAATGAACTGAATGTTCTTGTGATCCAGAAGGTTTCCAAAGCAGTATGCTGATTTGTGAGCTTGCGTTTAGAAACTGCCATCAATCCTTCAGAGAAATGCAGTGAATCACATTTGACCTCCAATTCTGTGTGAGTGTTTTTATTTTACACATTTGGGGGATAAAATACCTTTCTGTCCACTCAAACCAAGATAGAAGAGAAAAACTAAAGCTGTTGACTGGCAGGTGGTAGTAGGCAATGCCTAGCAGTAGGCATGGAAACTGAAGGGGATATTATCTGCAGTAGGAAGTGTCAGGAGATGGTGTGTTGGCAAAATACAACTTTGCAAGTTAAAGTAAGGTTGGCACTGCAGAAATACTATTCTTCTTTTTATATGCCATGACTGAAATGGAGAAAGGGCTGATTCATTCTTTCCCTGCGTTATTTATGCCAAAGTAAAGCAAATACAAAGGAAACTTTACATTTTGTGTCTTGAGATTAGTTGGGTAGAGTCTCTCATGAAATGATGTATATTTGGACAGCCAATCTAGCATCCTCTTATTAGGAGGATAATTTTTACAGCGCTGCTAGGACCTGATTCTGAATATAAGTCATTAGAAATTGAGTCTATCTGTTTCTCACAAACATCTTTGTCCATGATTACTTTCTCTGTCTAGAAATCTGTTCTTTCACCTAGAGGACACTGCTGATTCACCTCTGTAGTGGGGTGCAGCTGAGAGCAATTGACATTATCATACCCTCATAGATGGTAACTTGCTCACCTTTAAGGTTCATGAAGGATGTGCAGCTGAGTGTTAAAGGAAAATATAGGTAGTCAGGTACAGTGGCTACATAGTGGGAAAGGATAATAATTTTCTTACCACTTCTTCATCCCTTAAAACATTGAGGTTTAACTAGTTTTGGTTGTCAGATAAGCAGAAAGATGGTAATCCCTTAGTTAAACAATAAAGAAACTGTTGTTAGCATACAACTTTTCTTTTAGTATGTTTAATGTCACACGATTTCCACTCTTACGTCAACACTGGGCAAATCAAAGACAGAACAATCTCTAGGAAAACATGATCCTAAAGAGATTTGAAAAACTTGGTGTTTCCAGTGAGTAAGCTACAGAATAGAGGAAACATCCAAGAAAAATATTGCTATTCAGAAACCAGCTGGCCTGTCCTCCAGCTCCCGGGAAATTTCAGTCCTAACCCTAACCCTGCCCTTCCCTTCCTGGCAGTGCTTATCTAGACAGTTCTTAAATGCTTCCAAAGATAGTGGCCCCCAGCATCCCCCAGCAGTCTTTCCCAGTCCTTAGTGATTCCTGTTGGGAATCTGGTTACCTTTGAAGTGTGGTTATCCTTTGAGATTATAACTCTGCAGATCCCACAGCCTCTAGATTGTATTTGTACTTTCTACCCTTCTTCTTTTGGTCTCTACCCCAAAAGGGGGGAGCTTTTTGGATTTAACTCTTACTACTATTGTTGGTAAAGTTGCTCAAACACTATAGTGCTGGCCAGCAATACAAAGCCCTTAGAACAGATGATTCTGAAACTTAAGATGATAGTTTTTAATCTTCCAGCAAATTCACATAGTGTTTTGAAATCCAGGCTTCATCTTCTTTGCCTGACATGTACCAAATGAAAGCTCTGCAGGCAGAACCCACAGCAAGCAGAACTGCATCCACACCTGCTATGTCAGAGACTCTGAGCTACTTGCTAAGCAAAAATGGGAACTGAGGAAACTGCTGTTTTCTCTTAGACACTTTTCAGGTAATGGCAGCATCGATTTCCTTCTTGCTTCAGAAGGTTTGTGCACAGTTGTTGCAATTGCAGGCAGAGCAGGGTACCAGATGCTGATTTTGGACAAGTCTTCAGACAGAACAATATATTAAAATGTTCTCTTTACAGAGGACAGATGCACAGTCTTGTCATTCTGCAGAAGGCTGGGCAGAAACTGTGTGTTGGAAAGAGGTGTGGATCGTACTGATAGGGCTGGAAGACAGCTGGAGAGGCCAGCTGGCTGCACACTTGTCAAGCAAAATTGCAGTCAAGAGCTTAAAGCAGTATGGATTATTGAGATTCCTCACCTTTCCACCCCGAAGGCGGGTCCCCACAAGAGTCATCTAGCATGAGCAAAGAGTAACAGTAGAGAAGGAGCAGCAAACAAAGAGGAGGAAGCAGAATGTGTTCAGTTCCTTTCCTCTTCTCAAGTCCTTTGTAGAACCATCAAGAAAATTGCTAGGTCTAATGCTTCATAGGCTTTCCCACTCTATACTCTATTCTCCTTTTTAGCTCCTTACAGGCAGTCTTTGAGGTCAAATAACAAGTGATTGCATGAGATATGGAGATAAAGGAATGTCAGTGGCTGTCCAGTGAAATAAGGTACACAGGAGATTCATTTGTCTCTTCAGGACAATGCACTAACTCCTATATTTTTGTTCTGTTTCCCCTATGAGATTTTCCTGTGGGACAAAACAAGTGAATGAACTATTCCATCATCTCACCTGTCCTCCTGTTGAAAGCACCAGGCATTCTCTTTTGTGCCATCTTCATTGACTGACGTAATCAGACTGGCTTCTATTCAAAGTGATCTCAGGAGCCTAATTCTGTACCTGATCTCTCTCTGTTTGTGCTTTAAGGTCTTTGACAGGGTCCGAGAAGACTGCCCTAATTTCCATGAGAAGATTAAGCCTATTAATGCTGAACTCACTCAGCCCAAGCTGGCCATCAGTGCTGAAGATGAGGAGGAGCTTCTGACCCGGGTCAATATTGTCTTCCACTGTGCAGCAACAGTTCGCTTTGATGAACCCTTGAAGTATGTCCTGCTTTCTGCTTTCTGTATGTGCCCAAGCGTGATTCAGAATGCACAACAGCCCATAACACACCATTCAGTGCATCTCTTGTCTGGTAATAATGGTAATAATGTGGTAATAATGCTCCACTTAACGTTTTCACGCTACACGTGGTTCTGTGCTGAATGTGCAGTGTAAATGCTCTGAAAATGTCATGTGCATGTATGCACGTCAAAAGTGAAGTATCTTGGCAGATTTCCATGGGAACAGAAGGAACTACTACAAGCTTTGCTTGTAAAATAGTAGTTAAGTGTGACCTAAATTTGGGGAAGGGAAAAACATGGTTTAGGTCAAGAGGGACATGTTTTGGAAGAACTAGCTGAAGACAGCTTGGAGTGAAACCATGTTGTGTCTGTCTCTGAAGTTAGTGTTAATGGCCTTTCTTTGTCACTGAGTAACTGAAGAGAGAAATGAAATGTTGTTTAGGAAAATAGTCTATCACAAGCTTTAAAATACCCACCACTTGTTGTCATTAACTGGTGATAATTGTGCAGTTTCTCAACGAGCTCCCTTGGGAGTGTCTGTCCAGGCAGGCTTTCCATTAAGAAAGAACAGCAGAAATAAGCCACTAAACCAAGATGGGATGTGTAAATGCTTCTATGCAAATTATAACCATCAACAGACCAAGAAGGATAGTGTGGATCTTCAGAGCGTTTTGAAAAACACTAAAACACATCAGAATTCCAAAGCGTGCAAAAGAATACGTAGAGTTGATAGGTAAGGGAGATGCAGCTTTTGAGATACTAGGAAAGCAGCAGCAGAATGAATTACTGGTATCAACATGCAGAACATTTAGGGAGTTCTGCAGACAGAATTCTTGAGGGCAGAAATCTGAGAAATTGTGTTACATTGAAATATTAGTAGATGCTGTTTTAGTACAAACAGAGAAAACAGAGTAACAAACCACTGGGTTTTGGTGATACTCCCCTAGAAGGCTAAAGGAACTGTGAATGCTGGGCCTGTATTCTGAGCACAGTTCTGTTCATCCCCTCTCCGAAGGATTACAATCAAATAGAAGACTAACTTTTATATGAAGCATAGCAAAAGTAGAATCATCCACCCTGCTGGAAGGGCAGGAGGAAGAGAAATAAGTAGAAAATGCTCTTTTACAGCAGCATGCTAAAAAAACCCTTTTTGGGTTTAGACACTGTGATCCAAACATTCTTCTGTTTTTTTTTTTTCATTCATCTGACTATTTTCAGTTTCTCTTTGATGATAGTGTAATTAATTTCTTTAGTGTACACTGTATTATTCTTAATCTTGTATGTGTTGTTGAAGCTTCTGCTTCTGGGATGAACATATTACCTGCTCCTTAGCCTTTTCCATTGTGGGCAGAAAAGTGTTCTTTCTTCCAGTTCAACGCATACAACGAATGTGACCATCTGTTCACTGAGATCCATTGTAGATAATCTCTTGGACAACTTCTAGCTATGCTAGGTGCTTCAGGATCAGCCTTGCTAACCAGGACTCTTTTGCATTCCTTGGGAATTCAGGCTGTCATTTCTAATTGTGTCTTCTTTCAGTATAAGCCTGTTTTTTCTGGGCCCAAGGACCCTTTGCAGTTTACTGAAACCGTGTCTTTATCTGGTTTAGCAGCGGTCCCTTGAGGAGAAAGCTGAGTGGGTACTGTAGGAACCATAATGCCTCAGTGGCCACATGTATTGGAAGTGTTTGTTCCAGGACAAGGTGGAAAATACATTAGATTTAGAGATGTTAGCTCAATGTTACCGATGATCCTTGGGACAAATTAAAAATATCGGAGACACGTTCTGTGGCCAGAACAGTGAATTCCTGTGGCCAGAGCAGTGAATTCAACAGCACTGCTCTGAAAAGCTGGGCTTAGGCCTTGCATCCCAATGAAGGTCCCTGCTTTGCTGTCATCCCCTCTTCTTCCCTTACTTGCCATTTCACTGTGTGGGGTTTGGATCATGCTCAACCCCAAAGTATTCTTCCCAGTGACATGCATTTTGTTTCTTTCCCCCTGTCCTCTTCAGGCATGCCCTGCAGCTGAATGCCATGGGCACACAGCGGCTCCTGGAGCTGGCGCGGCAGATGCAGAACCTTGAGGCCTTCATCCACATCTCCACCGCCTATGCAAACTGCATCCGGAAGTGCATAGACGAGGTCATCTACCCACCCCCAGCTGAACCCAAGAAGCTCTTCGATTTAGTAGAGTGAGTAGGAATGTGGTGGAATTCAATGAATGTGTACAAAATATACAGTATTTACAATATTTACAGATATTTACAATTAACAAACAGCACAAGGACCCCCCTGGTCAAAGACCAGGGGAAGCTATTGGGTTCTCCTTTTCTCCTTAACACCCTGTACAAAAAGAAGGGAGTAAGGAGCAGAGAAAGTTGCTGTTAGACTTAACCAAAACAATACAGCCAAGGCCAAGCAGAAGCAAGTTAGCATCTCTCCAGAGCGAAGAAGCAAGAAGAGAAACTGTTTTGGTACAACCAGTTTAAGTTTCTTATCTTATGGTATCGTTTAGAATGGAATGGAATGGAATAGAATGGAATAGAATATAATAGAATTATCTTTATTTTACTTTTTACACCCAATAGTGATTTATTTACATTTTACTACTTTTCTGCTCAAGATCTGTGTAAGAAACTTCAAAGGCATACCCTAAACCTACCACAAGGAACCAGGTCGCCTCTTCTGACATTGGTTTTGCTTCACTTGCAGAAGACCTCTGAGCATTCACCAACCTGGCTTGTGTGATTTCTGCTCATAGTTGCTGTGATTGTTGTGTGGCCTTGTCTGGGTGTGCTCATGCCAGCCAGAGGTGCTTGCTGTAGTACAAGTGAGACTCAGGAAGAGCGAGCTTTCTTTCTGGGTTGTTTTGAGGGGCACTTTCCGTGGAGTCTTGTCTTAAAATGCTTTTCTGCAAGTGCATTAAGAGGCATGATCACACAACTGGACACAAAACCAGATCCATTTAACGATGCTTTTGGCCACACACTTGATACATGCTTATGATTCTTTATTTAGCTGAAATCCCAATTAGGATTCCCAGCTGTTTGGTTTTTTTTCAGTTCTTATCCTCCTATTACATCCCTGCTTTCCAGTATTTTGATATTTAACCTGCAAGTAAAGCCTTAAACCTAATCTGTGTCAACCAAAAGTCACACTTGTAAGTGCTGCCAGGCCAATAAAGGAAACGTGATCTGCCACATCAAGCAAGGTTTGCTTTAATCTGAAGCTGAGGGAAATCAGCTTTGAAGGGTATGCTGAGGTAAGGAACACAATACACAGTGAAGTGATGGGCTGAAGCAGAGCTGTTTCCATTCTTGCAGAAAATGTAGATCTGTCATCACTTTCAGGAAAGAGTTTCTTATTACTACAAAGTGCTTAACACAGAGAGCTCTGTTTTGCTATGGCAGGGTAATTTGGTGCATCTGTGTGGTGAGAGGTTACTAATCGTTTAATTTGAGGCAATTGCAGCATTGAGCAAAAGCACAGTAGCTTTGTGATTTAGCATTTCAAAATCTTCAAAGTAGGTCACAGAGGAGTAAGAACAGTTCACCTCACTGAACTGTCAGCTCAGTGCTCCTGTGATGGTAATGCTGGTAGATCAAATCACCTGGTAGGATGGTACCCTAGAGGCAGTCAGGAGCACAGTCCTTTTAATGACCACTTAAAGTGATGCAGAGGCCTGTCTGGAAGGATGGGAACAAGAGGAAATTTCTTCTTGTATTTCTACACCTGTCTTTGCTTTATGAGAATGCTAAATTGTAAACTCCTTATTTAAAGAAAGAGAAAGAAAGAGAAAGAAAGAGAGAAAGAAAAAGAAGGGAAAAAAGCCTTGTATGCAGCTCAACCTGAGTGCCTGAATGACCCTGGTCTGCCTCCAGGCTCCACAGAAGCAGACAACTCCCTTTAGTAGGCTGGTGATAATTCTTGACAGACTCAAACAGCGGCAGTTTAGCTGAGGCTCTTAGGAGGCCAAGTTCAATGGCTGCCTAAAAAAGCTTTGTAAATTAAGTCAATATTGTGTGCTATTAATAGCCACTGTCGAGCTCAGCTTCATATTTTATGTTCAAACCATTTTCCTGCCTTGTTTATGAAGCATGGCACTAGAGTTGCAAAAGGAAGTATTTGTGCCTCCATAAGAGGGGTTTTTGTGTAAAAAGAAATCATTTCTATATTCTCATCCTGGGTTAAGTCGAATATTTGTTGCTGTTATTAAAAAGCATCCTGCCTCATACCAGCTTCAAATAGAAAGTGCTGGCTGGAGGGAAGTATTATGGGGCTTGAAGTTCAGCTTGTAACATGGGAGGCTTCCTGTTCCGGCTGTGGTTTTTTGGGTTCTGGGTTTTGGGTGCTGGTTCTTTTGCACAGGGATAGCAGCAAGATGAGTGGGAGTGGGGTAGCTGTTGGGATTTTTTTATGCTTTTTTTTTTTTTTTTTTTTTTTTTTTTCTGTATTCTGCTGTCTTTTTTCTTCACATAGTCTAAGCTAAGCTCATTTGTAGTAAACTCTTACCTCGCTCTGTCTTAACCCAGAGGGTTTTTTTGTGTGTTGGGGGAAACAGACAGGTTAACCCATTGCTTAAAATCTGTCAGATTCTTTTTAATATGTTCCAAAACTGAAAGATTTCACTGGATTCAGCCCTCCCCTGCAAGCTCTGTGGCAGTTTCATTGAATTGGTGTTTTCTCATGCAACACTTTTGTGTCATATTTCCCTCTGTGTCGAATGGGAGCCATCTGAAAAGCAGTGTGCCACTGTTTGCATGTGTAAGTTGATATGATCAAGTAATTTTCCAGGTGTGACAGCCTCCACCTTACTCCTCTCCCCTTGACCTCCACCTGGTCAGGATAAGGAGGGGTGAAGACAGGTAAAGACACTGTATCCTTGAAGTGCCCCTGGAAGAGCACACCTATTCAGTCTGAACTAGAATTGCAAATTGGATTATGGGAGTTAATCTTCGATTCTGTGCTGTAACACCAGACTGCTGAAAGCCTGTTGGGGATTGGCAGCAGTGTACAAGGGCTCTGGAAGTACAGCCAGTTCCTGTCCTCTAGGCCCAAATGCTGGCAGAACCAGTGAAGTCTTGATG
This sequence comes from Melanerpes formicivorus, assembly GCF_026170545.1. Classification (NCBI taxonomy): domain Eukaryota; kingdom Metazoa; phylum Chordata; class Aves; order Piciformes; family Picidae; genus Melanerpes; species Melanerpes formicivorus. Next base: position 2,276,467 of record NW_027142416.1, read on the forward strand.
GAGTGCCAGGGAAGAGCTTTCGAAACTTACTCCTTTGCTGCAAAACTACAGTGGTGAGGGCCACGTTGTAGAAGGTACATGCACACCTACTTCTGATGTGTTAGCTACTTGAATACCAAAAAACCCCAGCAAAAAACCCCAAACAAAAAATCTACGCAAAAATAACCCCACCACCAAAACAAATGAAAAAGCAAAAACCCCACAAACTTTTGGATATTTTTGGTTGGTTTGTTGTGTTTTTTTTAAGCAGCTAGCACTGATAGTTCCTAATTTCTTATATAAGAAAGCCCATGGAAAATAAGTAAGAAGGAATGTCTAACCCTGCTAATAGCACTACTAGGACAGTAACCCTGTAGTACATTGTTCTAGCTTTTGAGACCTTTGTGGTGCTACTCCACTCAGTAACTCAAGGTTGCCAAGAATCTCCTGAAGTATGCCTGGGAGTATATAAGAACTGTGTTGCCTGAGAATGAGCACTGCCTGGTAAAAGTGCTAGGTTGGAAAGCTCCATCAATCTGTAGGCTCTGGCTACATTTATAGTACAGATATCAGTGAATCATAAAGCACACAAGACTGCTGTAAAATTGCATTGTATACATTCCTGAAATTGAGCTGGACATCATAGCATGAAGCTCACCAGGGTTATTCTGCACCTGAGAGAAAAAATGGACCCTTTCTCCCACAGAGCTATTTGAAATCCAAACTGGTTTGCTCTTGCTTTTTCTTAAATGGCTTTGATTTGTTTATCCTTTTGTTTCAGATGAGGGTTCCTGTCTCAGTGGTCTTCTTTGCCTCACTCTTTTTTTTCTCTCTGCACAGCAGATAACATTCTCCTTCTTTTCTGTAGGTGGTTGGATGAATCTATCATTCAAGACATCACACCCAAGCTACTTGGGGCCTGGCCCAACACTTACACCTACACCAAAGCCTTGTCAGAATACCTGATTCAGCAAGAGAGAGGAAACTTGAATATTGCTATCATCAGGCCATCCATCGTGGGAGCTAGCTGGCATGAGCCTTTCCCTGTAAGCACAAATGCATAGCAATTCCCTACCAAGAACGCTTTGATACAGCTGTAGTAGTGTCAGGAAGCTGTCGCTACTTGTATCAGTAATCACTTGAAAAACAGGTACTGCAGTTCATAGAGAAGCACATGGAAGAGGCGGACAACCTTTGCTGGTCATTTTCAGCATCCTCAGGAAAGAGTCATGTCCCAAGTGAAAAGAATTTATTCAAGGAATAATAGCAAGAGCTGGGATAGTAATGGACTTTTAACTGACAATCTTGTACACAGAGAAGTTTCAGTGCTAGCTGGGGAAATATGAGACCTGAGGGTCTCAGTCATGCATTGATACATTCTAGTTTGACGCTTTCCGTGTACTAGACAGGCTATCAATGAAGTCCTGATGAGCACCCTACACCTCACAGGGTACTTGCAAGCATTCAGTATCTCCATCTTATGTTGGTAGTCGCTGAATTTGCTGGATTCAAACTTGTATGGGCATGTTGCAAATGCAGATGTCAACCACAGTTGCAGTTGCAAAAAGCTAAATATACTGGTAGGAATAATACACCTTGACCTTGCAGCCAGATTGGAAAGACCACATAAAGTCACCTTTGGCTGTCATGCTACTTGAAATGTGACAGTGGTGGCTGAGATATAGCCAAGGCTCTAGCTAAAGCTCCCCATATTGGAAAGAGAGAGCAAACTGTTAGGTGTCATAATCTGTTTCAAATCAAACAGCTCATCACCGCTTTTAACTCCAGCTCCCACAAGCAGCAGTTTTTCTGACTTAAAGGAGGATGGGATACAAAAGTGGAGTGGTTTGGAAGTTTTGTTCTTCCTCACCTTAGAAATTAGGTATAATGAGCAAATCAGTCTTAGTGACATCTGTATGTTGTATACCAGAGGGTGCACTATGTTTTCAGCAAGTGTGACAGCACCAAGATGCTGTAGTGTTAGATTTTATTCCTGTGGCCAGGTTATTATGGGAAAGAAGTGGCTCTGAAAGCAGAATCAGATTCTGTTGTTGATGGGTGAATTGCAGACAGAATGAGCTGTCATACAATGCATCCCCTATTGCAAATCTGTTGGGTACTTTGTACCCAGGTTATGTCCCTGGCAGCTGTTGCAGATAGACCGGTGTCCATCTTAACTGGTGTCTTGTTGCTGCTTTGTCTACACCCCAGCATTGTAGCCCTTCCACCATTTCAAAGGCTGTAAGCAACATGTCATTGAAAAAAAAAAAGTAATCATTCTTCTTTTTTTTTGCAGGGTTGGATTGACAGCTTCAATGGGACAAGTGGAATATTTATCGCGGTATGTCTAGTTACTACTTAAGGTGCTCTTAAAGTGGCGTTTGAGCAACTAAAATAGCAACTCCAAAGTTACTCTGCAGTCCCACTTAGAAACTGTGTAGACTAAAACCCCAACAGAATCACAGCAATATTCTGAGTTTTGTAGAAAGATGTCACACACTAGCCACACATCTTTATGCCTGTATGACCCAGAAGACAATTTATGCTGTGCTCAAATATAGGACACTGAAAGAGCATTCATGTTGCTGGTTCACTGAATGTTAATTGCAGTTTCTAAAATCTCTGAAAAAAAAAAAAAAAGAAAAAAATACAGTTTTGGACAAGTTTGCCAAATTTTCAAAGAAAGGGCAAAAGATGCATCCTCAAAACTAAGGTAATTCACAGATGTCAAAGCCTGAATCTTATAACAGTAGTTAATTATCCAGGCCAGACTACCATACCATCAATACAAGGCAGCACTGTTTTCCTTTCTTTTATCTTCATATCTGCTAAGCCTGCTGATGTAGTTTGTGACCACTCCACAGTAACAAAGACTCTGGGTCTCACTTGTCACTGCTTTACACAGGATGTCTTCATGTGCAGAGGGCACTGAAATAATGCCCCTCACTATCAACTCAGGCTCTGCCAGGAACATGGAGAATTCACTGCAGTCTTGCTTAACGTTCGCCAAATGTGCGAAACAGTGAGGAGCAAATCCATGAGATAAATAATGAATAACTTGATAAAATATTCCCTATGATACAAAAGCAATCATTACAATTTAACATATAGAATCATAGAATGCCTTGGCTTGGAAGGGGCTTTTAAAGGTCATCTAGGTCCAACCCTCTTGCAGTAAACAAGGACATCCCCTACTAGATCCCCCATCAAGCCTGATCCTCAATATCTCCAAGGGTGGAGCTTCCACTACCTCCCTGGGCAGCAGTAAAATTACACACCTTTTGTTTTGGCTTTTTTTTTTTTGTCCCCTGAACTGAAATGACTGCCTTAGGTCTGTTTGTCAATGCATAATGCTGTATAGCTATGAGCAGATATTTTTGTTCATGCATGATTTGTCCAACTTGATTACCTTGGAGAAACTGTATTGTAATCAGCCCAATGCCACCTATAAAAGGATTAGTAGTGTACAATCATAGGAGAGTAGAATAAAATCCAAATATTATCTTGTTAAAAAAGCTCATTTGTACCTGGAAGTCGAGCATAAATAGAAATTGTTCCAGTTACTTCTGAAATCTACAGGAGGGGTGAAATTAGTGGGTATGTCCTTGCTACTGCTTTTATCTGTGAAATCCCAATTACACATTTCACAAACAGTCCAAAGCCACCAAGTGCATCCTCTGTGTGTTCACAAAGTGTCGTTAGTTCCAGTTCATGTCAGTTTCTTTAAAATAAATCTCTCACAGCCTTTTACTCATTGCTGACTTCCCATAAAGCTTGCACTGCCTCTCTGCCCTACTCCCAGCATCTTGGGCTGTTTTCTTTCATGACATCTTGAAGTCATCATAATAAAGGTTTTGCAGTTTCTTAATTTTGCAGATCCACTCCTTACATTTTCATGTGACAGATTCTAACTTCTGTTATAAATGTGAGGTTTCATATTTCTCCTGATTACTTTTGAGCATGGAGGTTTTACTGAGGCCAGGTTTCACATGCAGATGCCAGCCTAGATCTTTATCTCCAGATTAATTCTGTAGAAAGTAATGATTTTAAGATTCTCAGGTCACTCTAGTAAATAACATCCTTTCCCTTCTGTATAAAAGGCTTTGACTTGTTCTGAAAGGCTTTTCAAATAGAGATGGTGTATTTGGTTCAGGATTGCAGCTCTGAGGTTCTTCAGTGTAGGAAATAAAAAGACAAATTGTTCTCATCTGCACTGAGCTCTTCAGTGATGAAATATGATGATTTGATATGTAACTATATTGAGACTTAACCAAGAAATGACAATAGGGACAGGGTGTAGGGACCAGGCTGTTTTCCATGTCCAATGGCGCTTTTTTTGTCCTGTGGGAGGCAGTGGATCTGGCTGACATCAAACAGGAGCAGAGACTCTGTGGTGTGGAGAAACCACTGCTGGTGGACAAGTATTTCTCTTGTACCATCACCAATTGCTACTGAACATTGTTGGGCTGGTACTACTTTTCTGGAATTGGAAGGTATTCACCATTAGGGAGGCCAAGAGTCTTTTAGTTTTCCAGGGGAAGTAACTACATTATTTGAATTAATATGCCAGGATACGGTGAATTGGTAAATCCTGCCTGGCAGCTTGAAAATTAACCCCTGAGCATGTAAGCTGCACATCGGTTTGAGTGACTGCAACCAGCTCTCTCAGCCAACTGTATTCCAATGTTTATTTATTAGTCAAGTGTCTTTAGTAACCTTAATGGAGAATGGTTAGTGTTTTGGTATTTGTGTGTTCAGTCCCTCTCATACTAAAATACTGATTTACTGCTGCTAACCCAACCTCATCCTGTATGGGGAGCAACTGCCAGATTTTAGTTTAGGAAAGATGTTGAGTTGCTGGAACATGTCCAGAGAAGGGCAGCAAAGCTAGTGAGGAGTTGGAGCACAAGCCCTATGAGGAGAGGCTGAGGGAGCTGGGGTTGCATAGCCTGGAGAAGAGGAGGCTCAGAGGAGAACTTATTGCTCTCTACAGCTACCTGAAGGGAGGTTGTAGCCAGGTGGCAGTTGGTCTCTTCTCCCAGGCAACCAGCAGCAGAACAAGAGGACACAGTCTCAAGCTGTGCCAGCTAAGGTTTAGGCTGGATGTTAAGAAGAAGTTCTTCACAGAAAGAGTGATTGGCCATTGGAATGTGCTGCCCAGGGAGGTGGAGTCACCATCACTGGAGGTGTCTAAGAGGAGACTGGATGAGGCCCTTGGTGCCATGGTTTAGTTGATTAGATGGTGTTGGGTGATAGGTTGGACTTGATGATCTCGAAGGTCTTTTCCAACCTGTTAATTCTATTCTATTCTATTAAGATTTGGTGCAGATGATGTTTGGGATCATCTGGGCAAAATCTCAACTCCAAACCTTGCCAGGTTGTTTTGTTTTTTTTTTTCATTCCTCAGTCACCACATCAATACTTGAGCCTGAAAATTTAATTCCACGAACAGATAGATTAGTTTGAAATATTAATGAAATATTGGAGTTGAAGTTATTCTCGATGGTCTAATTATGTTTCTGTTGTCTGCAATTGCTCACAGTTGTGAGGAGAGATTTGTTGATTGAAATAAAATTGAAAGTAATTGTATTTCCACTGGCATTTTGTCTTGCTGTTCTGTGTGACATGTAAAAAGACTTCTTTCCTTGCAAGGCAGTAAAGCTGGAGGGCAGAAACATGGATTAATTCATGTTCTGGACAATGACTGGGTCCAAAGCTCTTCAACTGGGAGGCTGTCCAGAAACATCAGACTTAGACCTGGAAATTATTTTGGAGGCTTCAGCCACAGTAGCTTCTATTTCAGTAAAGAGAAAAAAGTCAGGGACTATAAATAGAAATAAATCTATACCTGAAAAATAAATATAAAATAATTTCCAGTGTAAAAAGTAACTTTAGAAGCTTAAACCTGAAGTCTTTGGTAAATACAGAGTATTAAATATTGAAGTCATCCATATATATATATGACCTGTTAAAATGTGATAGCTGATCACACAGTAGTCTCTAGTGGGCATGAGTTCACTGCAGTGGAAAATTCATAGCTGAGCTTGATTTGCTGCTTTGGTTCCTTTTTTTCCTTCCCCCCTCCCCTCCCAATTATAAAAAATCAGTAGTAGGAGCAACAAAAAAATCATAGTGGTGTTTCAAGGAAAAGTTTTCATGACTAAGCATAACTGCAGTTCAGCTTAGGGCAGCAGAAGTTAACTGCATGGTATGGGTTTGACGAGGATGAAGTCACGTGAGGAAGCTTCCATGGTTGCCTGTGTCTGAATGTTGGTCTGTGATCCCTCTGCCAGCTGCACCAAGGATGAGATGTGTCTTAGCTCATGAAAATTAAACCAGTCATAAGTGGTATTTACCTTGCAAGCTCTAAAATGTAACAAAACTGTCTGATTATAGAAGGGGAAAGGTGGGGGAGAGAGGCAGAACAAAAAAGCCCAAACACCTCCCAGACAGGCAGCACAGTGTCCCTTAAAATCCACCAGTGACCAGTAGACAATGGTCTGTGCTTTACAAGTTTAGTAACAAATCTTAAATGCTTTTTTCATCACACCTTTCTTCTCCCCAGACTTCAGGCAAGGGCTTTTGCACAACTAGGCACTTTCTGTCTAGTTTTTGTAGTTCTGCCTAGTTGTTGCAATAGTTTGACAGCTGGAGAGCTATTTTGCCACAAAATGTGAGTCTCAGATGGAAGAAAATAATAATTAAAAGAGCTATAACGTTTTTGTTGCTGTAACTTTTAAATATTCATGGATCTGTAGAGCATATTCCTTTACTGCATCACTCAGTCCTTCTCTCTGGTTTTGCACACATCTAAATTATAAGCGCTTTTCTCCTTCCTTGCTTCACTAGCACTTCTATCCTCCTAGCTTTTTTACTGAGCTCTCAGTTTCCACATCAAACTCAACTTCATTGCATTTTATTTCCCACATGCTAGGTAGCTTGACTGCAACCTTGACTCTGCCATTGGGGGTTCTTTCTCCATTTGCTCTGTTCAGCTCTCATACCTGACACACTAGGTAAAGCTCCTTCACTCATTTTCACCTCCATGTTTCTATGTTGCTGAACATGATGGTGTCCTCTGTGATTCAGTCTGCCATGTTGTTACTATCTGTTGCTGTTCTGGAACCTCCAAAGAATAAATGGTCATCAGGGAAACCCCTTCCTTGATAAGCATTCAGGTTATATATCTCTTTGGTTGTCAGTACTTTGTAATTTCGCTCATTTCCTGAGTTTCATTGGGCAGCAAGCTCTACAAGGCAGAGGCCATGTCTTGTCTTCATCTTTGGATGTGACACAGAGATTTGGAAAAGAGCAGGGTGTGAATACATCCAAAAGCATGGGAGTGACCTTTTCAAAAAGCCTATTTGTGTCATTTTCAAAGTGGTATTTGAGGGACACTCAGACTTCTACCTGTGTCATTTCAGAAAACATAACTTAAGGTATCACCATGAATTTTACTTCAGAAAATTAAAATAGCGTGTCCAGCAGGACTAGGGAGGTTCTTCTCCCCCTCTACTCTGTCCTAGTGAGACCACATCTGGAATACTGTGTCAAAATTTTGGGCTCACTAGTTCAAGAGAGACAGGCATCTGCTAGAGAGAGTCCAACAGAGAGCCACTAAGATGATCAAGGGACTTGAGCATCTTACCTGTGAAGACAGACTGAGACATCCAGGTCTGTTAAGTCTTGAGAAGAGAAGACCCGAGAGGACATCTGATCAATGTGTATAAATATCTGATGGATGGGTGTCAAGTGGAGAGGGCCAATCTTTTTTTGGTGGTGATAATAAGACAAGGAACAGTGGATACAAACTTGAACATAGAAAGTGTCATCTCAGCATGAGGAGAAGCTTCTTTACACTGAGGGTAACAGAGCACTGGAACAGGCTGCCCAGAGAAGTTGTGGAGTATTCTTCTCTGGAGACTTTCAAAACCCAGCTGGATTTGTTCCTGTGTGGATGCCCTAGGTGATTCTTCTTTGCCAGGGGGGTGGACTTGGATGATCACTTAAGTTCCCTTCCAACCTCTAATATTCTATCATTCTGTGATGCTGTGATTCTTTCCTAGATGTATTTCTTTCATCTTGAGTTAGCCAAGAGCCACAGCTTTTCTTGTTACACATAGCACAGACACCATTGTGTTTTGGGCCTCCTCTGAACATGCAGAGCAGTGGGATCCACCTGAGTTCTGTGTTTGTTTTCACAAGAACCAAACAATCTTCTGCAGCTGGTGCCAGGCTTGAAAAGTGCTGACATGTCGCTCTGTCCTAAGGCTAAGCTGATGAAATCATATCCATGGCATTATGTCAGTGACCATCTTCCTCTGTCTTGCAGGCGGGCAAAGGGATTCTGCGGACCGTGCTTGCCAACAATGAAGCAGTGGCAGATATGATTCCAGTAGACGTCGCAATCAACCTCACCCTTGCGGCTGGGTGGTACACTGCTGTGCACAGGTGGGAAGGCACTCCTGTTTTGCCAGATTTGGGACTTTAAGGGGAGCCAAAAGCTGACTGAAAACCTGTGCAAGAACCCTTGTTGACTGATTTTTCTGGTTCTTTTGGTTTGTTTTGTTGTTTTTTTTTCCTGGATTGGCAAGGACTGAGAGTACAGAGAAACAATTAAGTTAGGAGATCTCTGAAGCTACAGGTGAGACCTGTTTCTCTGTACAATGTAAGCTCAGCTCTGTCTCTCAGAAATCATTTTTCTGAAGGCCAAGAGCTTTACTGCAGCTTTACAGCAGCCATTTTTGGGCCATTTTCTCAGGCAGTTGCATTAAGTTGCTGTTCACGTGGCTTGTAGAGCTTTCTCAGTGAAAATGCTCTGTGTTTTCCTTGGAAAATACTGCACGTTGTATTATGGTCTTATATGACATGATTATGGTCTTATATGATATGATTAAAAAAAACCCACAGCATTCTTTGTGTTGGTGAGAAGGGTGTGCATAAGTGACATTAAGCAGTTAAGAGCTTTTCCTGTGAACCTCTGACTCGGACCTTAAGTCATTCAGTAGGAAGTGTAAGCCACATGAATTTCTGGGGGTTTATGCATCTCTGAGAAGTCAATACCTGGCAAATAAAGTCAGAAATATTTTACTTTGAAAGACAGAGTAAGACCTCTGAGCTGAGTAGAAGGAGTGCTGCATACAGCAACCTAAATATAAAGATCATAAAAGGATCACAGAAGACAGCTCACCAGCTTTCAGATTTGTTTTCCTCATGATTTCATCCCTATCCATCAGCAACAGGCAAACTGCATGACCTAGGAAAATAAATACAGCTTCACTTTACATAAGCACACACACACTTCACAGTGTCACAGTATCACCAAGGTTGGAAGAGACCTCAAAGATCATTGAGTCCAACCTATCACCACAGACCTCATGACTAGACCATGGCACCAAGTGCCATGTCCAATCTCATCTTGAACATCTCCAGGAACGGTGACTCCACCTGGGCAGCACATTCCAATGACTAACGACTCTCTCAGTGAAGAACTTTCTCCTCATCTCCAGCCTAAACTTCCCCTGGTGCAGCTTGAGACTGTGTCCTCTTGTTCTGGTGCTGGTTGCCTGGGAGAAGAGACCAACCCCTTCCTGGCTACAGCCACCTTTCAGGTAGTTGTAGAGAGCAATGAGGTCACCCCTGAGCCTCCTCTTTTCCAGGCTAAACGATCCCAGCTCCTCAGCCTCTCCTCATAGGGCTTCTGAGAGCCTCCAGATAAAAAAGGCTGCAGCTTGTCCATAAAACTGAAAAAGCAGAACATGTACTGATGAGCAGTGTGTTAGCACACAGATAGACTTCTTGGATCTGGCCACAGTAGGAGAAGTGCCATTTTTTTAACTTTTCACTGGCAGAAGATACATGCTTTTAATCTAGTGCCTACACAAATAATTATTAAGCTACAGGAACAATTGCACAAATTGTATCATAGTATCATTCAGGGTTGGAAGGGACCACAAGGATCATGTAGTTCCAACCCCCCTGCCATGGGCAGGGACACCCCACACTAGATCAGGCTGGCCAGAGCCTCTTCCAGCCTGCTCTTAAGTACCTCCAGGGATGGGGCTTCAACCACCTCCCTGGACAACCCATTCCAGGGCTTCACCACTCTCATGGGGAAGAACTTCCTCCTCACATCCAGCCTGAATCTCCCCACCTCCACCTTCATTCCATTCCCCCTAGTCCTATCACTTCCTGAGAAGTCCTTCCCCAGCCTTCCTGTAGGCCCCCTTCAGATACTGGAAGGCCACAATTAGGTCAAATTGATTTAAAGCTTTATCTGGCTGGGCACAACCCCAGGGTTAGCAATCCATATAAAAAAAAAAAAAAAAAAAAAAAAGAAGAGAAACTGAGTCTTCTGTAAATTTAATTTCTCTAAAAGAGCTTCAGGTTTAGGTGCTGTCATGAAATGTGGCATGTATAGCTTACTGTTTTGTTTTTTTTTTTTCAAATCATTTAGTTAGAAAGTCAGTGTCCTTCAGGACAGGTGCCATTACTGGGGGAAATTAGATTCTAAAACTTTACAGAGAATTGCAGTCTTCACTCTGTAGTGTAGAAGCTCTACAAAGCTCTATACTAGGTGAGTTTTCCACATGGACACATGTTATGGGTTTAGTCCTTAGTGAGTTGCCATACTGAGTTTCTCACATTAAGCACTAGTATGCACATTTATGTTTAACACTCTATCAGACTTCTACACACTGATTCAAAGTCACAGAAGGTCATGGATTCATTGTTTGATACATCTTTTAGTCCTAACCATCCCTAGAAGTCTGCGGGGGATTAATAATAATTAGAATATACAGTCAAAGGCCATTATTTCACAGTGCTCTTTTTAAAAAGCACCATTTCAACTGTGCCTTATTCAGCTGCAGTTTTCAGGCAGTACTGTGAGACATTTCCTATCCCAGTATCTCAGGCTTAAGGGTCCTGTCTCCTGGTCACTTGAGTCACAGGAGTTTTTAGAAGAGAGGTTCCTCATAGGCAGCCTCCTCTAGTGCAAAAAGCCTCTGAGCACCACAGGCAACCTAGAAACAGAGCACTGTATCCTTGAGCCAAGCTGTTATCAAGGCCAGATCTTACTTCTTTTAGCATTTTGGCAGATGGCTCCAGCTGCTAATCTGGAGTAAGAAAAATGCTGTATTGATGGCATCACTTGCACCCTTGGCAAGGCAAGCTTAGAACAAAAAAAAAAGCGGTCTGACCAATTCCTGCCTTGCAGCACAGGAAGAAAGAAGACCACTGTGATCTGTGTTTATTTCCACACCCAAACAGCCACCAAACTTTATTTGGTAGTAAAGTAAGGATTTTGTTGAAATGGATTGATTTATAATCACCACCCTAACAAATGGAATTTCATAGTAGCACAAATGGAATTTATTAGTAGTACAAACCACAAAGTGATTGTGAAACACCCAGTGTATCCCGGAGGTTGGTTTGCAGCATATTAAGTGAAACTATAAAAAGAATAAATCAGGAACTTGCCAGTATGCATGCTTTACTCACTGCTTTTACAGTCTTTGAAAGGTGATATGTGGATGCTTTTTCATATGCTTTCCAGAGTCTGACTGAACCTTATCAAAACTCGGAGTTTTATGTGGTGATTTTATGTTTGTGACAGATGCCCTTTTTTCATGAGCTAATGTTACAACTTCTCGGGCTGTTAGCGTTTGTGCTCCGCTAATAAAGCTTTGGGGACTTTTCTTCATACCTTAAAATAATGCTTCTTTCTCTTTTCCAGACCGAAAAACACATTGGTGTTCAACTGCACAACAGGTGGAATCAACCCTTTTTTCTGGGGAGAAATGGGTAAGGTCTAATATAAACCTAAAAGGTGTCAAACATCAATAGCATTCCTTGGCCAGGCTTTGAAAAAGTGATTTCCTCTACGTGGCAGTCAGCATCTGCCGTTAAAACTGTGCTGCTGGGCTTTCAGCTCAGGAAAGCATCTATTCAGTTTTCATTGTGGGTGTAAGCACATAATGACCCAGCGAAGTGTGTACTTTGCTGCATTGAGGTGTTAAAGTGGTGGGAAAAGTAATAGAAAACCAGCCTCTTAATTCTATGGGAAGGTGCTCTGCATAGCTGTAACAGAACATCTGACTGAGAAGCTTTTCAGAATTTTGCAGGGCTGGGGGAGGTGTGAGAGGTGTGTGCATTGAAATCCCTTGGGCAGCCTTGATAGCGACTGAAAACTAATGCATAAAGGAAATGGAGTAGCCTTCCTTCCTCTTTCTCTGAAGAAAATTCTGAGGGGAAGCAATTGGTGTAAACTTGAGAAGGCAAACAGGCATGCCTCAAGAGCTCATTGACCACATTTTGTTTCACCACAGTCCTGGGAAGGGGGAAGGCTTCCCAGATGATTGCTGGAAAACACAGCCTGCCTTCAGAATGTGAAATGTCAGATCTTCTGTGGCTTTTTCACAGGAGTAAATGCAAAGCTCTTCACAGGCTGCTACGTCAGGCAACAGCCACTGTAGCACTACTACCTGAGGTTTACCTATTTTAATCCATTTTCAGTGCACTTTTACTGAAGAAAGAGCAATGTATTTAATGCATTGTAACTGACCTTACTCTGATACTTGGCTCATAACTGGATTTTCTAACGAAGTCATCCAAGTGCAGAAGAAGCTTGAATAAGCTGTTCATCTGCATGATGAAACGGAAGGCAGAATTTTCTCTCTGGGTGACACTGTGGGAGCTCTTTCTACCACATGTTATAGCCACAGTTTTCCAGAGATCAGCAGGCTGCAGAGGGCTATTACACAGGATCACATCAACAGGATGTTAGGAGTTGAAAGGGACCTGCAGAGATCATCGAGTCCACCCCCCTGCCAGAGCAGGACCATGGAATCTAGTGCATCCAGATGGGTGCAGATTCATAAATAGGAAGTAGGAGGAAGAGCAAAATGTTGCTCTTAAAGATGTTGCATGGTTTAGGGAATTAGTTTGGGAAAGATTTCTTGCATTAGGATGTAATGACTGTGACTATCTACTCTGAATTTTCAATTGAGTCTCCTACCAATTTCTCTTTCGGTAAATATGCACAATTGAAAAATCTTTATATTTGTGATAGAACTTTTTAACCCATTATTTGGCAGCCAGTATTATGGCATGAGCTTCCACAAGGCCTTTCAGAGCCATGATCTGTCTTAAATAAGAGTTACCACTGAGTGGTCCAACCCCTGCACAGAATGACCAAACTCAACTCACCATTTTCCTCCTTCAGAATGGAGCAGCATCTGCTCCTAGAACTGTCACCTTTTCTTTTTAAAAGCTTGTTTCCAATGGTGTGTAGCTCTGCTAATTTTCCAGGCTGAAATAGTTGATGCCAGGTGTCTACCTCCAGTGTTTTTTCAGTGTTTTCAGAAGAATTTTTCTTCATTGTGAAGGAAGCTGTTTGATGCTGACATACAGGGGACATAGGATTAGTAAATGGAAGGAGTGTCTGTTCAAGGAGACTTGGGAGGCTGAACTAGCACAGAGTCCGTAACTGGTCATTGAGATGAAGGGCTGTGAGAGAGAGACTGGAAGCTATTGAGAATCAAAGGTGTGGAATGGGAGTCATCTGGCATGAGACTGAGAATTTTAATGCAAATCAAACACGGTGTTTGCAGAGGGGAGGATCTGGGCTCTACCTGGTTAGGGAGACTTCCACAAGGGCCAGCTGTATGACAGGTTGGAAGAGACCTCTGGAGATCATTGAGTCCAACCCCTCTGCCAGAGCAGGACCATAGAATCTAGCACGGGTCACACAGGAACACACCCAGATGGGTCTTGAAAGTCTCCAGAGAACGAGACTCCACGACCTTTTTGGGCAGCCTGTTCCAGTGCTCTTTGACCCTCACAGTGAAGAGGGTCCTCGGTCCTCCTTGTGTTAAGGCGGAAACTTCTGCACTGTAGTTTATATGCACTGCCCCTTGTCCTATCACAGGGTGCAACTGACCAGAGCCTGTCCCCTCCCTCTTGACATCCAGCCCTCAGGTATTTATAAACATTTATTACATCTTCTCTCAGTCTTATCTTCTCCAGACTGAACAACCCCAGGTCTCTCAGCCTCTCCTCACAGGGCAGTGCTCCAGTCCCTCAGTCATCCTGGTAGCCCTATGCTGGACTCTGTCCAGTAGATCCCTGTCCCTCCTGAACTGGGGAATCCAGAACTGGATGCAATATTCCAGGTGAGGTCTCACCAGGGCAGAGTAGAGGGAGAGGAAAACCTACCTTGATCTGTTGGACACATTTATCTGTGTGAAGCATTTCAGGCAACAACTGCTCGTTTTTCCTAGCAAAGTTTTTGTCTGCCACTATTAAGCCTAGAGTTAGATTGTGTTTCAATTAGGCAACTAATGGAGTCATCAATTTCAATGCCAGAAGGGGGACCATGAGATGATCTTGTCCAAGCCCTGTTGCACAGGTCACAGAACTCTGAGCATGTTAAGCACTGTAACATGGGCTTTACTACAGCCTGTTGATGTGGTTGTGCCAACCCAGCTGAAATTCAGTGCCTGAGTGGAAGCTGACTGCCTGTTCCCTTGCAGAGCGGTACGTCATGTCCACGTTCAAGAGGAACCCGCTGGAGCAGGCCTTCCGGACACCTAACGCACACCTGACCTCCAACTACCTGATAAACCAGTACTGGGTAACTGTCAGCCACAAGGCGCCAGCCATACTCTACGACCTGTACATGAGGCTCACAGGGAGAAAGCCCAGGTAAGACATGGCACGTGCCCACAGCTTACTGCACCCCTGCTGCTCTTCTGGACAGCAGGCCTCTGACAAGGTCTCAGTGCTGGTTGCCTCCACCTGGAGTCTTCTTCCCATCTCGCTTTCTTGAGGAGATAGTTAATGTGGTTGCTTTTCTTTTTGAACAAAGCGCACTCTGGGGTTCCCACACTTTCCAGTAACCAAGGGACAGCAAATCTTCTAAACTCTTCTTCACTCACTGCAGAGGTTCTTAAGACAGAAGATGAGGAGTGGTAGTTACACTGTCCTCTCTGTAGAAAGGCTGCCACCTTTGCAAATTTCCTGCATAAGGACTTGAGATTGGCAAGATTCAGATCATTCCAGCTGATGTTTCTTTTCCTGTAAATCAGATACGTAATCAGTCATTGCCAGCGCCGTCCCAGCAGCCTGTAATCTAGAAAGCAGTTGGTTGAAATCTAGAAAGCAGTTGTTTGAAAACTGGAAATCAGTTGTTTGGAATCTAGAAAGCAGTTGGTTGGAACCTAGAAAGCGGTTGAAATCTAGAAGACAGTTGGTTGGCATCTAGACAGCAGTTGGTTGGAATCTGGAAAGCAGTTTTTTTCTGAGGGTGAATAAATTCAGAGTTGTATTTATGAGGACAGGTTACCTTTACATGGCCATTATTTGAGCCTTGGCTAGGACATGCACATGTCCCATGTGGAAGAAACCCTGGCATATGTGACGTAACTCAGCCAACATCCTCCTTTATTCCCTGCAACCACAGGAGAGAACTTATTGTGCAACACAAGAACAGTCTGGCAGCACTGTGTTGATTTTAGCTGCTCTATGCTCCTCTGCTACTTAGAAAGCTGGCTTCAGCTGTCTGCAAGGAAATCTGTGGAGGATGTATTGCTCTGCTTTCTCTCTTGCATTCTGCTGTGGAGGGAGATTGGTCCACGAAAACACTTCTGGTTATCCAGGAGGCAAGAATTACCTCAAAAATAGAGGTAAACTGGATATGACCAACAATAGGCTGGCATCTCCAAACTCTTGAAACAGACTGCAGTAAGATCTTGGCATTACCATTACTATTGATGTTTCTTTTCATAAAGCTGATGGGCATAAGCAGCCAATGGGCATTGTCTGCAGTACTGTACTTAAATTTCAAATAGAGCTCAACCTGAACTCATGCTGAGAAAGGTATCTTCTCCTGATTTGCAAACTGAGCAAACATGGCTTAGCAATGAACTTGAGTTAACCACATTTGGGGTTTTTTTGTTTGGTTGGTTTTGATTTTGTTTGTGGTTTTGTTGTTGTTGTTTTTTGGTTGGGTTTGGGTTGGTTTTTTTTGGTCAGTTGGTTTTTATTGTAAATATAATTCCCCTTTTCTTTTCACACACTACATAAGCTCATCCAGCTATGACAGGCTGAGGGAGCTGGGATTGTTCAGCCTGAAGAAGGCTCCAGGAAGACTTAATAATGGCTTTCCAGTACCTAAAGGGGGCCTACAAGAAGGATGGAGAGAGACTGTTTACAAAGGCCTGTAGTGATAGGACAAGGGGCAATGGCTTCAAACTAGAGAGGAGTAGATTTAGAATAGAATAGAATAGAATAGAATAAACCAGGTTGGAAGAGACCTTCAAGATCATCGCGTCCAACCTATCACCCAACACCACCCAATCAACTAACCCATGTAACCAAGCACCCTGTCAAGTCTCCTCCTGAACACCTCCAGTGACGGCGACTCCACCACCTCCCCAGGCAGCCCATTCCAATGGGCAATCACTCTCTCCGTGTAAAACTTCCTCCTGACCTCCAGCCTGAACTTCCCCTGGCGCAGCCTGAGACTGTGTCCTCTTGTTCTGGTGCTGGCTGCCTGGGAGAAGAGACCAACCTCTGCCTGTTTACAACCTCCCTTCAGGTAGTTGTAGAGAGCAATAAGGTCACCCCTGAGTCTCCTCCTCTCCAGGCTAAGCAGCCCCAGCTCCCTCAGTCTCTCCTCATAGGGCTTGTGTTCCAAGCCCCTCACTAACTTCGTTGCCCTTCTCTGGACTCGCTCCAGCAAGTCAACATCCTTTCTAAACTGAGGGGCCCAGAACTGGACACAGTACTCAAGGTGTGGCCTAACCAGTGCAGTGTACAGGGGCAGAATGACCTCCCTGCTCCTGCTGGCCACACTGTTCTTAATGCAGGCCAGGATGCCATTGGCCCTCTTGGCTGCCTGGGCACACTGCAGGCTCATGTTCATCCTACCATCAACCAGCACCCCCAGGTCCCTCTCTGCCTGGCTGCTCTCCAGCCACTCTGACCCCAGCCTGTAGCACTGCATGGGGTTGTTGTGGCCAATGTGCAGAACCCGACACTTGGATGCGTTAAATCTCATGCCGTTGGACTCTGCCCATCTGTCCAGTCTGTCGAGGTCTCTCTGCAGAGCCTCTCTACCCTCTAGCAGATCAACTCCTGTCCCCAGCTTGGTGTCATCAGCAAATTTACTGATGATAGACTCAATGCCCTCATCCAGATCATCAATAAAGATGTTAAAGAGCATGGGGCCCAGCACTGATCCCTGGGGGACTCCGCTACTGACTGGCTGCCAGCTGGATGTGACACCATTCACCACCACTCTCTGGGTTCGGCCATCCAGCCAGTTCCTAACCCAGCTCAGAGTGCTGCTGTCCAAGCCATGGGCTGACAGCTTGGCCAGGAGTTTGCTATGGGGGACGGTGTCAAAGGCCTTGCTGAGGTCCCGGTAAACTACATCCACAGGCCTCCCCACATCCACCAGGCGGGTCACCTGATCATAGAAGGAGATCAGGTTGGTCAGGCAGGACCTGCCCTTCCTAAATCCATGTTGGCTGAGCCTGATCCCTTGGCCATCCTGTAAGTGTTGTGTTATTGCACTCAGGATGACCTGTTCCATGATCTTGCCTGGCACTGAGGTCAGGCTGACAGGCCTGTAATTCCCTGGCTCATCCAACCGGCCCTTCTTATGGATGGGCACCACGTTGGCCAGCTTCCAGTCCTCTGGAACCTCGCCAGTGAGCCAGGACTGCTGAAAAATGATGGAGAGTGGCTTGGCCAGCTCCTCTGACAGCTCCCTCAGCACCCTAGGATGGATCCCATCTGGTCCCATGGACTTGTGGGGATCCAGGCGGCTGAGCAGATCACCAACTACCCCATTTTGGAACAGTGGAAAACTATGCTGCTCCCTGGCTCCTTCTGCCAGCTCTGCAGGCCAGCTGTCTGGAAGACATTCTGTCCTGCTGGTAAAAATTGAGGCAAAGAAGGTGTTAAGTATCTCTGCCTTTTCCTCATCCCTTATCACAACGTTCCCCTCCGTGTCCACCAAGGAGTGGAGGTTGTCTCTGCCCTTCCTCTTACTATTAATGTATTTATAGAAGGACTTTTTGTTGTCCTTCACAGCAGAGGCCAGACTAAGCTCCAAATGCGCTTTTGCCTCCCTAATTTTCTTCCTGCAAGACCTAGCAACATCCTTAAATTTTTCACGGGTTGCCTCCCCTCTCTTCCAAAGGTGATACACCCTCTTTTTTTCCCTTAGTTCCATTAAAAGTTCTTTAACCATCCAGGCTGGCCGTCTGCCCCGGCGTCTCATCTTCCGGCACATTGGCACAGCCTGTCCCTGAGCCTTCAACAGTTCTTCCTTGAAGTAGGACCAGCTCTCCTGGACCCCTTTGTTTTTAAGGGCTTTATCCCAAGGAACCCTCTGAATTAGTTCCTTGAGTAGCCTGAAGTCCGCCCTCCGGAAATCCAGAGTGGAGGTCTTCTTGCTACCCTTCCTAGCTTGACCAAATAATGAGAATTCAATTATCTCGTGGTCACTGGCCCCTAAGCACCCTCCGACCACCACATCACCCACCAACCCTTCCCTATTGGTGAAGAGGAGGTCAAGCATAGCCTTGCCCCTGGTAGGCTCTCGCAGCACCTGGGATAAGAAGCTGTCCTCCATGCATTCTAAGAACCTCCTAGATTGCCACTTCTCTGCTATGTTAAGATCCCAGCAGATATCAGGCAAGTTGAAGTCACCCATGAGAACAAGGTCAGGCGATCTTGAGACAGCCTTAAGCTGCCTATAGAATGACTCATCAACATCCTTCTCCTGGTTGGGTGGTCTATAACAGGCTCCAACCAGGATGTCAGCCCTGTTGGCCTTCCCTCTAATTCTTACCCACAGGCACTCAACCCGATCGTCCCTAATCTCCGTCTCAATGGCATCTAGTGCCTCCCTGACATACAGGGCCACCCCTCCACCCCTTCTTCCTTGCCTGTCTCTCCTGAAGAGCCTGTAGCCATCAATTGCAGCACTCCAGTCATGTGAGTCGTCCCACCACGTCTCTGTGATGGCAACTACATCATAACTTTCCTGCTGCAGCAAGGCTTCCAGCTCCTCTTGTTTGTTGCCCATGCTTCGTGCATTAGTGTACATGCACTTCAGCCGGGCTGCTGGTTTCACCTCTGGCTCTGGCTTATCACCCCCAGACCCCAGCCTGGGGGGACTGGTTTCAACCCCTTCCCCCTTCGAAACTAGTTTAAAGCCCTGTCTATGAGACCTGCCAATTCCCTCCCCAGAATCTTTTTCCCTTTGAGGGATAGGCCATTCTCGTACACTCTGATCTTACCCCTCCTCTGGGACAGATGTGCTCCATCTGTTGCCAGCTGGCCTGGTGCAGCAGAAAGTTTTTCAAGATCAAAAAACCCAAAATTCTTTTGCCTGCACCAGCCCCTAAGCCACTTGTTGACTTCAGCTGCTGACCTGTTCCTTATGGTATTCCCACCTGCAACTAAGGGTATAAGACGAAAAAATTATTTGTGCCCCTGATCCCTCAACCAGGTCTCCCAGGGCCCTGAAGATTGGATGTTAGGAACATGAGGGTACAATGAGGGTAGTGGAACACGGGAACAGGTTGCCCAGAGTGGTGTTTGGGGCCCCATCCCTGGAGATATTCATGATGAGGCTCAACAGGGCTCTGGGCAGCCTGATCTAGTTGAGGATACCCCTGCTGACTGCAGAATAGGTTGGACTAGAAGACCTCCGGAACTTCCTTCCAACCCAGACCATTCTATGACTCTATGACTGCAGTGTGGTAGAAAGAGTAGTAGCAAGTCATTGTTTCTTTTTATCACAGCTACCTAAATATAAGGCCTTTATGGTATAAAGGCAGGAAACCATTAAAAAAAAAAAAAAAAAAAAAAGGCTGAATGTCATAGAAACTGCTTTAATATTTCTCTGTACTTCATCCCTCTGCTTCAAAGAGAGCACCTAGGCTTAACTTTCTTCTTGTCACACCCATCTATTGAAGCTCAAGCTAACTTCATGGCAGTTTCTTGAATTCTCTCCATTACCTTAGGTTGGATTTGCAAGCAGAAAGGAGAAAGTTTTTGACTCGGAGCAAGACTCAGGCTTTAGTACCCTGCTGGATCTATATTCAAGTTACCATGAAGTGATGGGTTATCATGGGGAATAAGTCTATCTGGGAGCTGGTGGTGGTTTTGCAAGTCTAATGTTTATTAAAGGTCAGCCCATGGCCTTCACTAATTTGAATTGCAGAGTATTTTGGGAGGACTGGATTGTAGTTCTTCCTGTAGTTATCATATGCAGTACCCCATCTACCAAAGGGTAGGTACAGGAGTCATCTTTCAGTTGCAGACTTTTATATATTGCCTTTCCTGAGAAGCTTACTTTAAGTGTTGGTACATTTCACATAAATTGCCAGCAAAGCTGCTGTGAATGGCTTACTGTTATTGCAGCACATCCATCCCTGACTTGGAAAATAATATGGTTTATATCATTAGTAGTCTCCTAGGGTAATCTGTTGCACCTGAGAATCGGCTCAAGCAAATAAAGAAATCATTGCTGTAAACAGTTTTCTGAAAGACAAGATTAATTTCTGAAGTCTAACTCATGAGGCTATCAGTGGCAGCTAATACTTGCATTATTCCTTCACAGTGGAGAGATTGTCTATAAGAAGCCTTTGTCAAAGCTTCTCAGAAGCTGCAGAAAAGCAAGTTTCTACTCAGCTGGTATTTTTCTGTAGATCATTCCTTCAGCCAAATCAGTCAATATTTTGAATGTGGTCACATTTGAACTCAGTCAGTTAACATGAAAACCAGTTTTCATGGGTACCTCTTTGGATGCTTCATTTCTCGTTTTTACTCTTACTTTTAGCCACTCAGATATGTTGCTTTGAGTAGATCTACAATCAGAGTTACTCTACCCACATTGGTAGGAGGCTGTGTGGATAGCCTATTTTAAAAACATAAGTAGAGACACACAGTTGAATATTGATTTTTTTGTTTTTTTCCTTACAGATTCCATTAGCTCTAAGCACTCTAAAAACAATGATGGTTTTGGGGATCTGGTTTGAGGGACAACTTCAGATCACAGAATGTTAGGGGTTGGAAGGAATCTCTGAAGATCATTGAGTCCAACCCACCTGCCAGAGCAGGACTATAGAATCTAGCACAGGTCGCACAGGAACGCATCCAGATGGGAAAGGAAAGTCTCCAGAGAAGGAGACTCTACAACCTCTCTGGGCAGCCTGTTCCAGTAACCCTTACAGTGAAGAAGTTCCTCCTCATGTTAAGGTGGAACCTCCTGTGCTGGAGTTTCTATCCATTGCCCCTCGGCCTATCACAGGGTGCAACTGATCAGAGCCTGTCCCCTCCCTCTTGACTCCCAGCCCTCAGATATTTAGAAACATTTATTAAATCCCCTCTCAGTCTTATCTTCTCCAGACTAAGCAGCCCCAGGGCTCTCAGCATCTCCTCAACAGGGCAATACTCCAGTCCCTTCATCATCTTGGTAGCCTTCCATTGAACTTTCTCAAGTAGACCCCTGTCCCTCTCAAACTGGGGAGCCCAGAACTGGATGTAATATTGCAGATGAGGTCTCACCATGCAGAGTAGAGGGGAAGGAGAACCTCCCTGGATCTGCTGGTCACATTTCTGTTAATGAACCCCAGAATCCCTTTGGCTCTCTGGGCCACAAGGGCATATGGCTGACCCATGGATAACTTGTTATCCACCAGGACTCCCAGGTCCTTCTCCACAGGGCTGCTCTCTAGCAGATCACCTCCCAACCTGTACTGGTGCAGTTTATTATTCCTTCCCAGTTGCAGGACTCTGCACTTATCCTTTTTGAACCTCTGCCCAGCTCTCAGTCTGTCTAAGTCTTGCTGAATGGCTGCACAGCCTTCAGGTGTCTCAGCCAAGCCTCCCAGTCTGGTACCATCAGCAAAGTTGCTGAGCAGGCACTCATTGATGAAGATGTTGAACAGATCTTTGCAAACTAGCCCTATGCTTTGTTTTCCAAGTTCCTAATAGGTACTAAAATATTCACAAAGCTTTACCCCATCCTATTTGCCTACACAGGCACAACTTGGGACATTAATATGGAGTAATTTTAAAGTACTTTAGGTTAAATGCATTCAATCAGCATGCACATAATTATTCAGAGTGAGGGCTGCCTTTATCTGGCAGTGCGCTTTGCCACCTTAATTCTGTGTAGCAGTGCCTATGTGAGGTTTTGGTGCTCTTAGAGTTCGCTTTGGGTAAGCTGTGCAGTTCTCTTATGATGTACTCATTGTGCCTTTTCTGCTGTGCTTAGTGCTTATTGTCGTGGCAATCACATCTGCACACGGAGAAGCCAGCCTGGCACCATTCTTCCCCAGACTGCCACTTTTTATTTGTCATGGCAACTGTGCAACCCTCTGGGCAGCTCAACATTTCTCATCAAAACAGCTCTGTTTTCTAAAGAAATCAGCCTTTTGATGCTCTCTCTTGCCCTTATCCAGTCTGAGAGAACATGGTGTTCTCTCAGAACTGACCAAGTGCTGTACGTCATGCTTTAAACCAGCTGCCTTCCAGAGGCCCTTTGTGCTCTGACTGTAGGGAAAACTGGAAAACAATGCTGCGAGGCAGGATGGCATTACTGTCATCCCCTTTCATACAAAAAGATGAATGATAAAAAAGGCTCAAGACATGTGAGAGACTTGAACTTAATTTCCAAAGTCCCTGTTAAGTGGACATGCCTCTGAAGCAGCTTTCATCTTCACCAGAACATTCATGCTCCAGCAGAAATTCAAAGAGTTCCCCCTCCTCCTACCTCCCAAAATAAAAGCCTATGGACTTGGATGATTTTCAAGGAGCACATACTATCAGACCCTGCATGTATAATGAAGAACACAAAAAGCAATCCAGATTGCCACTATCTTACAGAGGGAGAGGAACAGCTTCTAGGAAATAGGATATTTTTTTTTTTTTTTTTTTGTGAGAGATCAAAGAAACCCAAAGACCTGAAAACCACACCACAAAGCTGAGTGGTGTAGGTGATGCTCTGAAGGGAAGGGGTGTAGTCCAAAGGCAGAGACCTTGGCAGGCTAGAGAGCTGGGCCCATGTGAGCCTCAGCAGGTTCAACAAGGCAAACTACAAGGTCCTGCACCTGGGTCAGGGCAATTCCAAGCACAGTTCCAGACCAGGTGATGAGTGGATTGAGAGCAGACCTGCAGAGAAAGATTTGGGGTGTCAGTGGCTAAAAAACAGAGTATGAGCTGGCAATGTGCGTTCAGCCCAGAAAGCCAACCGTGTCCTGGGCTGCACCAAAAGAAGTGTGATGGGCAGGTCAAGGGAGGTGATTTTGTCCCTCTACTCTGCTTTCATGAGACCCCACCTGGTGAACTGTGTCCAACTCCAGGAAGTCCAGAAGAAGACCACACAGAGGAGGACCACACAGATGATTAGGGACTGCAGTACCCCTCCTATGAGGGCAGGCTGAGAGACTTCGGGTTGCTTATCCAGAGAGACCTTAGAGTGGCATTCTAGTACTTAAAAGTGGGCCTACAGGAAGGATAGGTAAGGACTTTTTATCAGGGAATACAGTGATGGGATGAGCACTAATGATTTTAAACTGAAAGAGGGTATCTTTAGGTTAGATATTAGGAAGAAATTCTTCCTAGAGAAGCTAGGCTTGCTGAGCAACTTCTCAGCAACTTCTCAGTGCTCATCAGGAACTGCAATTTTTATTTTTGTGTGTTGGTGAAAACACAGAGCAAACTGACAGCTTTTGCATAAGGTCAAACTGCCTGTCCACCTCTGATGCTTCCCTTCTGTTTCAGAATGATGAAGATTATCAATCGACTGCACAAGTCTATGATGCTCCTACAGTATTTTTCCACCCAGTCCTGGGATTGGTCTTCAGATAATATGAATATGTTAATGAGTCACCTTAACACAGAGGACAAAAAGGTAAGTATGTCTTGAATATGGATTGCCAATCTCCAGCTCTCTTCAAGTGCAGCAATTATTTTTAGTGTATTGTTGAGCTTTTGAGTGACATTCAGAGTACTGGAACTGACTTCAGTCTCAATTAATTTATTTCCTCCTTTGTTTATTAAATAACTTATCAGGAGTCTTCTGTCTGTTACAGTAGAATATTTTCGCCTGAGGTGTATTGCTTGGTCTTCTGAGAGAGCTCAATCACTGAAGTCTTTCTGGTTAACACGGCAGTTGTGGTGGATGATCTAGGATGGAAACTGCTTGAAAGGTTTTAATGGGCACTGCACAGGGAAGCTGCATTAACACTTAAAATCTAACCCTGAACAACATGAAAAAAAGTTCTCATTTTATTTAAGTCCCTGAAGAGGAATTAATTTGCAGGATGCCAAGCTCTGTTGTAATCTTTATAGGTTTGAAATACTAGTCCTCAAGAATGGGATTGTTAACTGAAACACTGAAAGGAATACAAAGAGAAGATTAGTGATAAGCTTGAGTCCAACCTTGGTCGGTATCTCCTTCCAAAGAGGTACATAGGCATTCACATCAAACTGGTCTCACATCATGAGAGTTTTGCACAGATTCCTAGGAGTAGAATCAAGAGTTTCCTTTTCTAATCTGCAGTGAAAGTGCATGCAGCAAATTCTAAGGGCACTGGCACTGATGTGAGTACAGCAGATTATGAGAAAGATTAAAATAAAAAATGAGCATCAGAGAGCTAGAGAGTGGGTTTAGTCTTGCCAGGCTGCTTATGATAACTTCATGAAATGCATGTATGCTGTAAGCAGTATTCAGGCTTGGTAGTTCATGGGCAGCAAAGGTTACTGTACAAATCTGACAGACACACCAGGATCTGTACAGTAGCTAATCCATCTCCGCTCAAGTTACTGCTGATCTAATACCAAAGCTCTTGCACCAAATTAAGTGGCCCGGATTGGCTTGTGGGTGAGAGGAGGGTCTTGTTCTGAGTGTCTTCCGTTTGAAGACCCTGTAAATAAGAAACACCATTCACTTCACTCCTTCATTTAAATAATAATAATCATTCTTGACAGCAAAACATCTCCCTCTTTGCAAATCTTTTCTTTGCTCTGATAGACAGAACAACTGCCTGAGAGCAGGCTAACCCTTTTTTCCAGTATAAACATCTGAATTTAACTGGAGTGATTAGAAAATAAAATCTCATTGCAGAACTAATGCCAAACACCAGAGTAACCCATTCCTTGGGCTTCTGTCAGTCTAGTTGCTGAGAGAGAATGCAGTACAGCAGAGAGTAACACTGATGCAGAGGTGTTGACTTGATGTCCAATTCATTTATTTACACTTAATTCTAGCTTGGAGGTTTTCATATGAATCCATGTAGCTGTATGGAATGCTATTTTCCTTCCATGGTTGTGTGTGTGCAGAAATACATGCATTTGTGCAAAAATTGCCACCTGAAAGGCAAACTTGCCTTTATTTTCTGCCAGCTAGTAATAAATTTCTGCTTGTCTTGCTCTAATTCCCAGCTGGATAAGATATTAATTGACAGCTCTGTTAGTGCCCATGTCTTCTTGGTGGCTTTAACTTCAGTGGGGGGCAGGGCTTGTCAAGAATGAAGGTCAGTGAAGCATTTGTGCTTAAAGTGAGCTTGTTTTGAACTTGGGTATTTAACTTCTGTTTGGGTTTTTTTTGTGTGTCTTGAAATCCTAGTTATACAACTTCGATGTTCGTCAGCTGCACTGGTCAGAATACATTGAAAGCTACTGCCTAGGTGCTAAGAAGTACTTGCTGAACGAGGACATGGCTGGCATTCCAGCAGCAAAGCAGCACTTACGAAAGTAAGTCATAACCCAGTGACAAGGGCAAGAGTTCCTGGCTGCTTGAATGGCTTTTGAAGAAAATTATCCTACTTTGAAGCAATTGTTGAACGCTATGGAGATAAATACAGTGTAGTTGTAGATGTTGTGCCCTCCCAACAAATCACAGTATAACTATCACAGTATAACTAACTAAGGTTGGAAGAGACCTCGAGGATCATCGAGTCCAACCTATCAACACAGACCCCATGACTAGACCATGGCACCAAGTGCCACGGCCAATCTCCTCTTGAACACCTCCAGGGATGGTGACTCCACCACCTCCCTGGGCAGCACATTCCAATGACGAACGACTCGCTCGGTGAAGAACTTTCTCCTCACCTCGAGTCTAAACCTCCCCTGGCGCAGCTTGAGACTGTGTCCCCTTGTTCTGGTGCTGGTAGCCTGGGAGAAGTGACCAACCCCTTCCTGGCTACAACCACCCTTCAGGTAGTTGTAGAGGGCAATGAGGTCACCCCTGAGCCTCCTCTTCTCCAGGCTAAACAATCCCAGCTCCCTCAGCCTCTCCTCATAGGGCTTGTGCTCAAGGCCTCTCCCCAGCCTTGTTGCCCTTCTCTGGACACGTTCAAGTGTCTCAATGTCCTTCTTAAACTGAGGGGCCCAGAACTGGACACAGGACTCAAGGTGCGGCCTAACCAATGCAGAGTCCAGGGGCACAATGACTTCCCTGCTCCTGCTGGCCACACTATTCCTAATGCAGGCCAGGATGCCACTGGCCCTCTTCGCCACTTGGGCACACTGCTGGCTCATATTCAGGCGGCTGTCGATCAGTACCAAGTAATGAAGCTGCAGTGCATAAGAGTAAAAATAATCAATGCAGAAGATCTTTGTCATTCAGAATCAGAATAGAAAAGTGTCAGATTTGGATTTTGTGAAGCTCCTAGAAGTTTTTAGCAATTCAAAGACAATGCATAAGAAACTTAAGCATGTTTATGTTTTTATATTTCAGTTTAAAGTTGAAGTGTCTGATTGCCTGGGGGAATGGGTAAAACTTCTCCAAAATCAGTAGAGAGCTTATGCATTCAGTCCCTGGTGACAGTTTAAGAGTCTGAATGAGCAGATTGAGATTGTCCTTCTATTCAGTTAAGGACTGTGCTCCTCCTGTCTTCTCTAGCCGTTTCTCTGTGAAGTGCAGGCAAAATGAGAAGGAGCAGCTCTCTTGGAATAGGAACCTGGTTGCTTCCTTCAAGAAAACCATTCTTGTGCGCTGTAAATGCTAGAAGCATAAATCAGCCTGTTGCCAAGCAAGGAATCCTAAACAAGTGTTTCGTTTATGGGTCACTTTTAAAGGATTCCCAAGAGCCCCTGTAACAAGCCAGTAACTCCCTCATAGCCAAAACTGACAGTGTAGTATAGTGCAGGGGTAAACATTTACCAAATCAAAGTGCTCCTGCAAAGGTCCTCTAGCCTGGCACAAATCCTGCTAAGTGAAAATAGCCAATATACCAAATCAAAGCAAGAAAGTATTGGACCTAGATTATCATAAAACAAGAGAAACCTCTCAGTGTGACTTCTGTTCTGGTTTGGAATGAGAGTGCACAGAGCATGAGAGACTTGCAGTACAGGTATTCCACCTACTCCCATAACTCTTCACTATACCCTAGCTTCAACAGTCAGTGCTGACAATAGGGACATGTGAGGCACAGTGTCTTCAATAGGAACAGCAAAATGTCCAAGGGCCACTTGTAAACAGGATTTTGCACAAGATTACCTGTAGCAACTGAAGCAAGCTTTTGTTGTTGGTTTCCTCCTCTGTAAGATGCCTCTTTCTCTTCCTCAGGCTGAGGAACATCCGATATGCATTCAACACCACCCTTCTTGTGATCATCTGGCGCATTTTCATTGCAAGGTCACAGATGGCTCGAAACATCTGGTACTTTGTGGTGAGCCTCTGCTACAAGTTCCTTTCCTACTTCAGGGCATCCAGCACCCTCAGGCACTGAAGCCGTCTGTCAGCAACCAGCCTCTTCTAGAAGGACCTCCATCTCCTCTAATCAGCAACTATGGGCATCGGGGTCTGAAAGTAGCAGGAAAATCCACTCCCTCCAACAGCAGCCTGCATTTATCATGCACTGTTATATGTTCACCTTTAACTAATGCTTTAATACATGGTGGTCTTTCTTCCATAGGACGATGCCAATTTTTAAAGCCATAACTGAAGCTTTAGGAACAGGTCAAGCTGGAACCATTCATCTAGAGTCTGATGTGCAAGAGTAAGGATTAACCAAAGTCATTGTCTTCCCATGTATTACCTAGGCTATCTTAATCCCATCTTCTTCCTCAAAAGAGGCAAATGTAAAGCCTTGGGAGGAAAGAATGCCATCAGAGAGAAGACCTATCCAAGGAAATTAACCTGCAAGAGGTCTTCCTAAGAGGCTATTCCTTCATTCTCATGCAACAAAATGGTACGTTGTTGAAAAACATCATTTCACAGTTTTGGTTTTTCAGAAGAGGAGGTGGGGAAAGGCAGTTACACTAGGCCAGTGAA
This sequence comes from Melanerpes formicivorus, assembly GCF_026170545.1. Lineage (NCBI taxonomy): Eukaryota > Metazoa > Chordata > Aves > Piciformes > Picidae > Melanerpes > Melanerpes formicivorus. The sequence continues at coordinate 2,304,758 of NW_027142416.1, forward strand.
CACTCTGAACACTTTTCAGATCTTGTCTCATATTGCTACTGAGGACTGCTGCTTTCAAGCCATAACTGAAGACACATATAATTCATGTATCTGTGTAAACTCTACTCACTCACAGGCTACTTTCTCAAGGAGAGGTATTTTTTCTCTCTGTGGTTAAGGTTGCAGTCTGTTAACCCCCCCTGTCCTTGTATTGTCACTTTTGCCCTGGAATATTATTTCTTTTTTTTTGCTTGAAAAATGCTGTATTTATTCTGAGAATGAAGAGATGACTTCTTAAAAGATTGAAAAACTCAGAAACTCTGTTATTTTTGAGGAATAGGTCTTTTCCTCCCCTCTTCAATTTGTCTACAGAAAACATTTGTCCCTGTAGAGCAAAAACAGCCTGATACTGTCCTTCACACTTTCATTACAGCTAAATCACTTTGCAGTTGATCACTTCCACTGGCAAAGAAAGTGTAGACCCATGTGGAGGAAATCCCATCAGGCCAATTCTGCTGGCACTCTTGTCAGCAGGAATTTAAAAGTCAGAAACTTGGTTTTCATTGAGAACAGAAAAGGTTTCATTGACTTCTGTGTTACAACTATCATGCAATGCATTTTGTCCTACAATGCAGTTTAGAAAGGAACCCAAGGATCATCCTGATGCTCATGGCTATTTCAGAGACTTGTTCCACCAAAGTATGAATTCCTGCAGGAGGAGAGAGAAAGAGACAGAACCTTCTGCAAAGTAGCTGGTGCAGCAAGAGGGCTTTAGTGCAACAGCAGCAAATGTATCATGCTATCAGATTTTCAAAAGCAAATCTAGTACTGGAATATTCTCTATTCAGATAGCACCAAATCAGTACTTTAAGATTACCAGTTTTTAAAGCAGCTAGTTTTTGAAATACTGCAGTATCCATTTTCTCTCGTCTTTTGTCATGCTAGATGTCTGAAAAAGTACCCTTACCAAAAAATGAGAGTTGCTCTTGTGGGAGATGAGAATAGCACGAGTATTTACAAAGATGGCATTCCTCAGTAACATTCTGTTTGGGTTTTGGCAGTGAAGGTGAGAGCAAGTTATGGTGACAATGTATTTCTAACTTAGGCCCCCATGCTAGTACAAAAGACTTTCTAAAGGTGCAAAGAATTAATCTTCCTCCATATGCTCCAGAAATCTATTTTCAAGCAATTACCAAAGGATCACAGGATGTTAGGGGTTGGAAGGGACCTGCGGAGATCATTGAGTCCAACCCACCTGCCAGAGCAAGACCATAGAATCCAGCACAGGTCGCACAGGAACACATCCAGATGGGGCTTGAAAGTCTCCAGAGGAGGAGACTCCACAACCTCTCTGGGCAGCCTGCTCCAGTGCTCTGTGACCCTTAATGTGAAGAATTTCCTCCTCGTGTTAAGGTGGAACCTCCTGTGCTGGAGTTTCTATCCATTGCCCCTTGTCCTATCACAGGGTGTAACTGATCAGAGACTGTCTCCTCCCTCTTGACTCCCAGCCCTCAGGTACTTATGAACATTTATTAAATCCCTTCTCGGTCTTCTCTTCTCCAGACTAAACAGCCCCAGGATGCCTGCAGCAGAACCTGACCAGAAAGATGGTGTCCAGAATGGCAGCACTCTGGCATTCCCTAGCAAAGACCCCAGTGTTTGTCGTGTATTCCTTCTGATCTGTGCTTAATTAGGTCAGGCACCCAGTTTATAAAGACGCAGATTTGTTTAAGCTCTTGCCTTGAAAACACACTTCCAAAATTCAGAAAGCTGGCAGTGCATGCTTTGCACTGAACATTAGCAAAGTGCCACTTCCTGGAAAGCTAGGACCTGCGGGTTCAGTTGCCAGGGACCAGGAATTTCATGTACAGTGTTTCTGTAGCAGTGTGTATGGTGAAAGTTAACTGCATTATACTTGGCTAACTTGGCAGGGTGAGGCAGGTTGCTGTAGGGATTCCTCCTGAAAGACTGCATTCTCTCAAGTAGATGATCAGGTCATCAGTCAGCTTCTAGTTTTCTCCTATGAAAGGTGAAAAAAACAAAACAGATTATTTTGAAACAAACATCCATTAAAAAAAAAAACAAAAAACCCAAACCAAACAGTAAATAATTCTAACTCATGCTCTAAAAGTCCTTTTAAGTGCCTGCCTTACGTACAAAGCAAAGCAACAGCTAATAGGCTCTTAAGTCTTATGCTGTGCACATATGTGGTGAGTTGGAATTACCCCCCAAAATAAAATTGCCAGACTAGCTCAGCTGGAAAGCAAATGAAGCTGTATTTACAAGCACACTAAAATCTAGAAATATGGAATTCAATGAATATGTAAAAAATATACAGTATTTACATATCTTTGCAATTTATAAACAACACAAGCAACCCCCTGGACAAAACCAGGGGGCTACTAATAGCTTCCCCCTCCCTGCTCCCCTCCTCCACCCTATATAAGGTAAAACGGATAGAGGGAAGAGCAAAGAGTAGCTTGTTGGTCCTTAGCCACGACAAGAATGCAGCCAAGCAAAGACCATCAGCTAGTATCTGCTAGAGCCAAGAAGCCAAAAAGAGAGAGTTAGTTTATACAACTAACTTTGTTAGTTATCAGCCCAGTGGGATTATTTAGACATTATCATTATTTTCCCTTTGCACCTAGTGGTAATTTATTTACTGTCTATTACTTTCTACTCAAGATCTGTGGAAAATTTGCCCAGGCATGAGCCTAAAACTGCCACAACATGACAGACAAAAACTTGAGTCTCACAGAAAAGTCAAATACTGCAGACCTGCTACACCTACCATGTCTGGTCTACGTCATTCAGCTCTATGATGAGAAAAGTGTCCTGTCTTCTCTTCCCCAGTTCTAGTCATGCCACACATTCCTCACATATCCCTGGAGACATTCACAGTTCTTTGACAGGCTGCATTGTCCCAGCAAGTAAGAGAGGTATATTTTCTCACCTGAGCATGTCCAGACCTGTTTCCTGCACATACAAAGAGATGCTACAGGTTTCACTTATAGCAGTGGTGGTATTATGTTTTGAAGCTCTTCAGCATTTTGCTGAAGATAATAGCCACAGCAAAGCTACCACTCAGCCCTAAAAAAAAACCCAGCAGGAACTGCTTGGGATGTTGAGGAAACATTGCTGCTGCAGATGGTGTAAGCTCTTCTGGAGACCTTTCATGGCCCTCACTGCACTGAGAGCAGCTGGCTCCAGAGCTCTGGCATTGCCTGAGGGGAAATCAAGCTGTTCGCTTTTCTTAAGCCAGACATAATGTGCAGTGAAGCTTAAATCTTTAACCTGTTTTCTTGTGGCTCGAGATGTTTTCAGGTGGTTGGCTGAACCACAGAAATATTTCAGAAAAACCTCAGTGCAGAGACTGGTGCCTGGTAATGGCCTTTGAGTGGCAGTCATGACTGGCATCATCATGGAGAGCTGGACCTGGCATAGGAACTTGTACTCACCTCAAGTATTGGCTTACCTTTGATGTTTTAGTCTGTGCTCTTGAGTGTATTTGTATGTGCTCTGAAGAAACACAAGCCTTGAGGAAAGTATCTAAAACAAAACAATGAGCAACAGCCATTCCTTTTCTTCCCTGTTCTCTCTCTTGCTCCTTCATGTACACTGACCAGCTTTTGACAAAAGCCAAATGCAGTTGTTAAATCAGAGGTCCTGTGGTGACCTTGTACTGTTAACACAAACAGCTCAGGAGTGGATATTTGGATGTTGCTCATGGTTGATGGCTAAGAACTTTTACTACCTGTAAGATTAAAGCAAGACCAATTTTGTTTTACCCTGTGAAGGGGAGGACAGAGGAACAGAAGCCTTTCTGCAACCTTTGCTGATAAGCAGCTGAAGCGTTGGCAGGCACAGAGCATCCAGATCAACCAGCAAAGGGAAATTCAAGGGAACAGAGAAGTATGAGCTGCCAAACTCAGAGGACTCTTCTTCCCAAGGAGATGGGGAAGAGGTCAATCAGCATTTTGTTATCAGGTTGGGTTCTTGTAGTCAAATGTTTGAACTAAAGGCTCCTCGATCCTTCTGCCAGCTACCAGTAGGCAGCATGGAGGACAGCAATTAGCAGTCGTTCCGCACAGCCACAACAGAAAATGCAACAAGTCTAAGGGGGTTATTTGTTCGTACCCTGTGAACTTGCAGTGTATGTACCCCCTCACAGTGTCAGAAGCCTGGAGTGCTCCTACAGAAATAACATGTAGCACTGCTGAACCCCATGCACTGAGGTGTTGTTAATGCTCTCCATGCACACCTGGCCGTGGGCTGTAGCTGTGAACTGCTGTGTGAAAGCAGCTGGCAAAGTGCAGTGGGCATAAACTTGCAATTAAGAAATGTGTTTTATTAAAATTAAATTGCAATAACAACCGAAATCCCTAAAAGGAATCCAAATTTAAACAGCCTCTTGACTGACAGCTGAAGATGTTGATCCCCAGCATGTCTTCCCAACACAATGAAATGTCTCACCCCTCCACTCTCCATTCTGATAACTTTGTCAAGACAATTCTTTCTTGGCAGAGATGGGGGAGGATAGACATATTGGTCTATATTACAGGTTGGTTGCCTGTTTGCACCTCCTCAAGAAATTTGTTGTTTTCTATTTAAAGCATGATAACATATGCCTGTGTATATAGTGACATCTTTCAGCACCGAGCTTGTCATGCAACATACAGAGATGGTGAAAGGTAGTGGAGCTCCTCTTGAAAGGCCAGGCTTTGCTTGTGTGGTATTGCACTGTTCCAATTCAGTTTCAGATGAGGTGATTAAAACCTATCCCCTTAACGCTTACCTTTCCAGTGTAAAAGAAGCCTAACCTGTAGTACTATTAACCAAATCATCATCATGAATAAGCAACTGGGAAAAGAGGGAGGGGGGCATTTTTATTTTTGTTTGTAAATAAGCTACAGCTTCATGGTTGAAAGCATGCTGTTGCTTCTCCAGCATTGACATTCTACTGCAGAAAGCAAGGATAAACTTTAATTACAATTGGACCCTTTATTCTAGTGCAGAGTAGATAACATGCTGCACGTTCCCCAGGAGCTAAATGGTGAATATCCCATTACATGGTGCTAAATGTCGGTGTGAAGGTGGTACAGACTTACTGAAGAGAATTTGTGTGTGTACACACACACACACACATATGTATTTGGGGAATAAATAAAGATGTACTTATCCCACTTTATTGCTTGAAAGTCAGCTATGAAATGAGTTGGTTTGTTCAGATTAACCTGGAAAAGCTTATAAAAGGTTTCTTGTCCTTACATAATTTCAGAAGACCTGTTTATAGCCAAGTAGGTACTCTCCCACTGTCCAAAGTTTATACAGTTCTATCTGCTATTTCTATTCTCTTGTTAGCTCTGAGACACCTGTTATGAATCTTAATTACAAAATTTCTAACGTTGAAAGTGTAATCTTTTCAGCTCTCAAATCAGACACAACGGTGAAGTCACAAATTATGAGAACCTCAGCCATAAGATTGTTAATATGATGTTTATGTTATTTTAAACATATAATAAAACAAAATATTTTAAAACTATGATCGCTTTGCACCGCTTAAGTTGCTGCATCTGCACCGCAGCGGCCACCATCCCAGCACGCGTGGAGTGGCAGCCCCACCTATAGGCAGCTGCCGGTACAAGGACCTTTCGCACAGGCAAGGAGGGGGAAAGCAAGAAGGGGGAATTCACAAGTTTTAAAAGTAATGTGAGACTTCAACCCAGATACCTGCGTCCTGGAAAGGTCCACCTCTGATATGCATCCTTCAGAAAGTGATAGGGATGGTTCTTCATCAAGAACAAATTGGTAATAACCCAATCAGCTTCCTGATCAACGTATCATTTGCACCTGAGAATATTAGCCACAATTGGTAGTTTTACAAGGTAAAGACTTTTAATTTACACTTGGTGTTAACACCACGATGCTTCTCTGAAGTAAAGAGCTTTAAAAGTCCAGAGAAATATGGCAGGCTTGTATTTCAAGACCCTACCTTAGAGCAAGACCAGTTTAAGGATGTTATTGCATTGGCACACGTGGGTGGGAAGTAATCATGGTTTAAATCTGTTTCCAAGACCTGTACACAATAATGCTTCAGGCTGTTGGCTAAGGTCTTAAGCTAGCAGTTCTCAGGATTGCCAAGAACATCCTGACTGTGTGACAGATACTTCAAATTGTGTCTGCAAGGCTAATTGGAAGCAGTGGCATAGTAAGATAATGAAATTACCTTCACAAATTAACTAGCAAGTTGTTTGGTTTTTAAGTAGAGCAGTTCTTACCTTTTCCCAGTTCTGGGGGCAAAAAATTCAATGAAAAACAAACAAAGAAAAAGCCCACCACAAACCCAACATCTTTCACGTTGAAATAAAATCTTCACATCTGGGAATTTCAATAGTCAGCAAATCTTCAGCTGTCTAAAACAGAGGCAGTGTCTCAAGGTTTGGGTTCAGGTATTCTGTCAGAGTGTCTGCAGACAAAGAGAACATCACGTTTTCCAGAGGTCTCTTCTATCAAACCTTTGGGGTGTGTGTGGGGGGGGTAGCATTTAAAACCACCACTCAGCAAAATCTACCCTTCTGCAGTTTTCCCTGAGCAGGGTATGCAGAGAGATTTACAGAGGGTGTTCAACAGAAATTCTCACCTCAGCTGGTGACCCGAATTCTGCATTTCTGAGTCACTTCTCACTGCAAGCTCCTCCTCTCAAAAAAAAAAATAATAAAAATGTTTAGGAAGGTACTTGGAGAAAGCTACTGCATAATTAGTTGGACCCAATGTGTATAAACTAGTTGGAAAAATCAGGGCTGGCGAAAATGCCATCAACAATAGCAAAAAGGTGCATAGAGAACATGAAAGATTTGAGGCAAGCAAGGCAAATATTTTGCTAGTTATAATGCCCTTGTCAGTTGTCATTGTTCCTGACAGCATTTGCTGTACAAGCCACTGAAAATCCCCTGAAAGAAGGAGCAAATACCCCAGACACTGAGTAAGTCACATCTTGAGAAGGAAGGAATAGAAAGCTCGTAGTGGTGCATAATCTTGCAGAGAAAGGAGGGTGCATTTAAGTGTCTGTCTTGTTCTTTCTCATTGCCTCAGGCCTTCAGGAGTGAACACATTTTGCAACTTGAGCAACTAAAGGAAATTTTACAAGCAGAAGTAGTAAAAGCTAGCACTGCTAATTGTAGAGTAGTGAATAAAAGTTTGGCTACTTGGAAGTGTGAATGGCAGTAAGTTATTCAACAACGACTGTGTGCAGGAATGTTCCCTCGAGTTAGTCATGTTTTCACAATCCATGATCATGGATCATTTTAGCAGATCCTGTTGCTCTCCTCCCAGCAGAGGCTGGTGTGCCACTTCCTCTGGGAAAAAAAGACAGTCACCTACTTACCATGTTACACCTCTGGAGAAACTTCGTGGATAATTCAATGCAAACACTTATTTTGTATTGAAAATAATCAGTGTAAGAGCTGTGGGCTGGTGGGATCCAAATGCCTTTGGGGGGGTGGGGGGGGGGGTGGGGGGGGAAAGGAGTGTGGGGGGGGTTCTGGGTGAAGTAAAGGGGAGGATGGTGGTGCAGAAAAGGAGCAGGTGAGGGATGGATGGGGCAGCCTCTTGCAAAAGGGTGCTTGCAGCCCTGAATGCTGAAAATACTTCTAGGGGATTAAAAGCTATTTAAAACGATAAGTGTTAGTGTGAGGAAAAAAAAACACCTCATTTTTATATGTAACAAAGATTTTTAAATGACCTTCCCCCTGTATCTGGGGAGTTGGACTAGATGATCTCTCGAGGTCCCTTCCAGCCCCTGACACGCTGTGAATCTGTGATCTCTATTGCATAAAGGCTTTCAGAACATTAAAAAAGAAATTCCTAAGTAGAGCCACCTAGGGTTTTGAAATATAAATATCAATTGTGTATATATAAATTTAAAAGAGTGGATTTTTCCTTTGTGTGTGTTGTTTTTTTCTAATAATTTAAATAGGGAAAAAAAAAAAAGGCCAAGCTGAGCTGCTCACCACGCACAGAATTCCCCGCGTTGCTGCCATGTGTTTAGTTGCCGGCACTGCAGCTGCGCAGCGTGCCGCCGTGTCTGTACTTAATGCTGCCACCGTGTGTTCATGTTCGGTACTGCAGCTCCGCAGCGGCTTGTGCCGCCTTGTCAGTGCTCAGTGCTGCCACTGTGTATTCATTTTCGGTACTGCAGCACTGCAGCGGTGTGTGCCGCCTTGTCGGTGCTCAGTGCTGCCACCGTGTGTTATATTGTCGGTATTGCAGCTGTGCAAAGGCGTGTGCCGCTCCGTCGGTCCTCAGTGCCGCTGCCTCAGTTCTCAATGCCCTAAATGCTTGAAGTGCCTGAACAACTTAAGGGAGGAGGGGAAAATTGGAGAGAGCTTAAAAACTATTTAAACTTATAGGTATTAGTGTGAGGAGTGGGACAGAAATCTCTGATTTTTATATAGATATTTTAAAAATTGTATTAATTTACAGTTAAGAAAGAATTTTAAAATAATAGGCCAGTATCTACTGTAGCATAAAAAGGGTTTGAGAAGATCAAAAGTCGTGCTGCAGCAGCAATGGAGCCAAGCTGGGCCAGAAGTAGCTGAGTCTGATGGGGCCAAGCTGGAAGGAGCACAAGCAAGACGAGTTGCACTTCTGCATCCCTTGCCTGCAGAGGCCTGCATGATGGCTCTACCTTGGGAGCAGAGGGGTCATGGAGAGCCTGAGACTCAGCATCTCACAGACTTCTGAGCACCCCCTGAAATGCCACGGGGGGTGGGGGGTGGGGGGTGGTGTGAAGTGTCTTGCAGGATCTGGGGAGGTCTCACTCTCGTTTTCAGTGTTGCTGCAGTCCCAGAAGCCCCAGCCATGTCTTCCCCAGGATCTGGGGGCATCTAAATGGGTTTCGAGGGTCACAAAGGAGGTCTGAGGACATCTAAAATGGGTATGGGGATATCAAAAAGTCTTTTGGGGGCATCTAAAGTGGTCTGAGGTCCAGGGGCCTCTGGAAGATTCCTTGGCAGCTCCTGGGGCATCTCTGCAGGGTCCTGAAGGAGTTGGGTGGGTAAGGGGGGGGGGGTGGGGTGGGTGTGAAGGGAGCCCTGTGTGGTTTTCGGGGCTGTGCCAGGTCTCCACAGTGTCTAGATTCTTCTATGGTGTTGCTAGGGATTCTGCACTGAAATGCCATGGACTCACTGCTGCCGCTTTGTGGATCTGGTGAAGTACTGCTTGCTGCTACATGCTGCTGAGGGTCTCAGAGGCCTCTAAAGTGAGGGGAGGGGTGTTTGGAGGTGTCTAAAATGAGTCCTGGGGCCTCTGGAGGCTCCCTTTGGAATTGCAAGGGGGAGTGGGGAGGTGGGGAGGCGTGTCTCTGGAGGGTCCCAAAGGAGGTATGGGGGCTATCAATGAGGTTAAGGGGTCTCTGTGGCATTTCAGGTATTGGGGTCCTGCAGGATTTGGGGAGGTCTCACTCTGGTTTTCAATGTCCCTGCAGGCCCAGGACCCCAAGTCAGGTCCCCCATAGCATGTGAAGGGAGTCTGGAGGCAGCTAGAGGGGTTTTGAGGGTAACAAAGGGGGTCTGGGCACAAAAAAGGAGAGCATTTGAGGTTATAAGCTAAAGGAAAGAGCCTAGCCACAAAATCCTCTCCTATGGCTGAGTTCCCAGGACACTGTCAGCATGATACTTAGAATTCAGGGCTACCACTTTCCTTGCAGAATCTTGAACCAGATATGCATTTTTAAAGCAGAGCCCTTCCTCAGCCAAAGGGCAACAAAGTCAAACTTTAGAGGTTACAAGCTAAAGCCCCAAATTCCTTTGCTCTATGGGTGAGTTTCAAGGAGGCTGTCAGAATTCCAGGGCCAAGAAGGATTTGATTAGATACTAACCATCTACCCTACTACTGGCCATTGAAACTGCACATCCTTACCTAAGAGGAGACCTGCTCTTAGAACATCTTATGAAGATCTATCTTTTAGTGGCTGCAGACTGTGACCTTGCACTTAGGTTGGCACTTTGAAAATAGCTAGAAGCCTGAGCAACAAGCTACACCCCCAAGCCAAATCCTTCCAGTTTATGGACCAGCTTCCAGTTTATGATCCAGCTACTGGACATGGAATCACTCAGTATGGAATATTCCTTTGGCCACTTTGAGTCCTGGCTGTATATCCTCCTAACTTCTTGTGCTCCTCCAGCTTTCTTTTTGACAAATCATTGATGTAGTATAAACTCTACATGGCAACAACTGAAAACATCAGTGTGTTACCAACATTATTCTCATAGTAAATCCTAACCACAACACTATACCAGCTGCTGCAAAGAAACTGACTTTATTCCAGCCAAACCCAGCACATAAGGTAAAAACTGAACTTGCTAGGTTAGTTCTTAAAGAGTGACATCAGAAAGGAAAGGGGAAAGTTGTTCTGATGTCTAGAGGCATCAAAAAGCAATTTAATTAATTAATATACTGCAGAGGTGTGTTGTGCCATGTGGTACAGGTCATAGAATCATAGAATTGATAGGGTTGGAAGGGACCTCAAGGATCATCTAGTTCTTGCCATGGGCAGGGACACCTCACACTACAGCAGGTTGCTCAGAGCCACATCCAACCTGGCCTTAAAACCCTCCAGGGATGAGGCTTCCACGACCTTCCTGGGCAACCTGTGCCAGTCTCTCACCACCCTCCTGGTGAAGAATGTCTATGTAGATCACATGTAGCAGTAAATGCTGAAGCTTTAATGAGCTGAATGCAGCTTTAGGGAGGCACACCAAGCATAAATGGCCTGGCAGAGAGTACGTTCTTGCACAGTTTCTTCAGGCTTTCCACTTAAAATCAGCATTTATGGCATTCTTTTTCTGTTCCTTTCATCCAAGAAATTATGTTTGGCCTCACAGATTACATAATAATAATAATATGTTGATTAATATTAAATTAAACTAAAAATTCAAATAAATCTAATTGATTAAATTAATAACAGCCCCATTATCCTGAAAATGGGCAAGTTCCACACTGTGCACAATCATGCACAATTCTGCAGCCACTTGGCATTCATAGTATCATAGTATCAGTCAGAATTTGAAGGGACCACAAGGATCATCTAGTTCCAACACCCCTGCCATGGGCAGGGACACCCCACATTAGAGCAGGCTGAACAGAGCCTCATCCAGCCTGGTCTTAAACACCTCCAGGGACAGAGCCTCAACCACCTCCCTGGACAACCTATTCCAGGGCTTAACCACTCTCATGGGGAAGAACTTTCTCCTCATATCTAGCCTGAATCTCCCCACCTCCAGCTTCATTCCATTCCCCCTAGTCCTATCACTACCTGAGATCCTGAGAAGTCCCTCCCCAGCCTTCCTGTAGGCCCCCTTCAGATACTGGAAGGCCACAATTAGGTCACCTGGGAGCCTTCTCTTCTCCAGACTGAACAGCCCCAACTCCTTCAGTTTGTTCTCATAGGAGAGGTGCTCCAGCCCTCTGATCATCCTCGTGGCCCTTCTGTGGACATGCTCCAGCACCTCCAGATCCCTCTTGCAATAGAGGCTCCAGAACTGGACGCAGTACTCCAGGTGCGGTTTCACCAGGGCTGAGTAGAGGGGGAGGATCACCTCCCTTGACCTGCTGGCCACACTTCTGATGCAGCCCAGGAGCTGATTGGCTTTGCAGGCTGCAAGTGCATACTGAGAGCTCATGTTGAGCTTCTTGTCCACCAGCACCCCCAAGTCTCTCTCCTCAGGGCTGCTTTCCAGCCAGTCACTGCCCAGCCTGGATTTGTGCCTGGGATTGCCTCGACCCAGATGCAGGACCCTGCCCTTGGTCTTGTTGAACCTGATGAGGTTGGCTTGTGCTCACCTCTCCAGCCTGTCCAGGTCCCTCTAGATGGCCTCCCTTCCCTCCAGTGTGTCTGCTGCACCACACAGCTTGGTGTCATCAGCAAACTTGCTGAGGGTGCACTCAATGCCACTGTCCATGGCACCCACAAAGATGTTGAACAAGCCTGGTCCCAGGACTGATCCCTGAGGGACTCCGCTTGTCACTGGCCTCCAGTGGGACATGGACCCATCGACAACCATCAAGCCAGTTCTTTATCCATCTAGTGGTCCAAAACTGGTCATGTGCATTTTTAAAGCAGTGGTCATGTTAAATCACTTCCAGTAACCGACTAATTCTGTCTAAAGATTGGTTAGGTTTACTTGGGATTTTAATTGCAAGTGCATACATCATATTCTTTGTCATTTACTGCTAACTGTCGTATTCCAAAACTCTGGATCTTCAGTGATGGCTTTCCAAGGTGTGGTTACAGAACAAGGCACATAATCAACATACTGTAAAGGATAGGTGTTGTCGGACAAGAGGGGACATGGGTCCCAGGAACACCTGTGCAATTCAGGCCTTGAAGAATTCTCTGTTGATAATATACTGGCGGAGTAGGAGATGTGAGAAAGTGCTGATTGCTTGGTATGCTGAAGTCCAGCTGCCCCTGAGATGGGAGGCAAGCAAGATAAGGAGGAGGCGAGATCTGGGAAAGAGAGCAATTAGGCCGGATGGAAGAATTCCACAGAGTTGTGAAAACAATGATGTAACCTTTTAGAGAGCAACCAATAGTATGTTGCCAAGTGGGCATAATTATAGCAAACTGTATATAAGATGTGTCTGATGCTCAATAAAGTGGAATCCGCTGATCAAATTGGTCGTTAAAGCGGCCCCCTTCTTGCAGTAGATAGGTCTCACTTTAACACCTCTGAAGTATCACAGTATCACCAAGGTTGGAAAAGACCTCAAAGATCATCAAGTCCAACCTGTCACCACAGACCTCATGACTAGACCATGGCACCAAGTGCCACATCCAATCTCCTCTTGAACACCTTCAGGGATGGGGACTCCACCACCACCCTGGACAGCACATTCCAATGCCTAACAACTCTCTCTGTGAAGAACTTTCTCCTCACCTCGAGTCTGAACCTCCCCTGGTGCAGCTTGAGACTGTGTCCTCTTGTTCTGGTGCTGGTTTCCTGAGAGAAGAGACCAAATCCCTCCTGGGCTACAAAAATTAAGCTAAAGAGTTAATTTGTAGATTGCAATACCACACTGCCTGGGAGGCAAGAGCAGCTACAAGAATCTTCTGCCCTGAAGCATCCTCCAGAGGAGCTACAGCCTCTCTGGGAAGCGCTGCTTTCCCTGTTGCCCTTTAGAAATATGTACAGAAATATAGGGCTGGCCTTCAGCCACTTCCACAGGGATCAAGGAGAATAACAATTTTTTTAGACATGCAGCAGTTGAAAATTAAAACTAAAGAGAGTAAGAATATTAATCACGGGCACCAAGGCTGGTGAGGGGGCTGGAGCACAAACCCTGTGAGGAGAGGCTGAGGAAGCTGGGGGTGTTTAGCCTGGAGGAGAAGAGGCTCAGGGGAGACCTTATTGCTGTCTACAACTACCTGAAGGGAGGTTGTACCCAGCTGGAGGTTGGTCTCTTCTCCCAGGCAACCACCAACAGAACAAGAGGACACAGTCTCAAGCTGTGCAGGGGGCAGTTTAGGCTTAGTCTTAGAAAGTTCTTCACAGAAAGAGAGATTGGCCATTGGAATGGGCTGCCCTGGGAGGTGGTGGAATCCCTGTCCCTGAAAGTGTTTAAAATAACACTGGATGAGGCACCATGGTTTAGTTGATTTATTCAGGTTGGGTGATAGGTTGGACTTGATGATCTTGAAGGTCCTTTCCAGCCTGGTTAATTCTGTGATTCTGTGATAGTTCATCAGTAACTAATCTGCTTTGAGTAAATGAGATCAAGACAGTGTAAAGTGCTTAGAATTTATTTTCAAATTTTTCATAGAGTATCTCAGAAAAATCTGACTTGTTTTAACAGCAGAACCTAAAACTTGCTCAAAACAGATAGATGGCACATGCAGTGAAATATTGTCTCAAGGCTTTCTAGAAAAGGGCAACCTGAAGTCTTGCTGATAAGGCAAAGGGACGCCACAGAAACCAGGGGGAAGGAGCAACGTAACAGTGCCATTACTAGAGAGGCAAAAGAGAAACAAGTGTAATGATAAAGATACTAACCTGTCTAAAGAGGAAAGATTTAAAACATCAGAATGCACAAGTGAATAAAACAATGCAAAGAAACCAGAAACCAGACAAACAGCTAGTAATATAGACAGAAAAATGCAGCCTCTTGCATTGCAAGACGTAGACATCTGTTTGGCAGGTGACATTTATTTAATAAGGGAGGCTGAGAACCAATTCCCCACATAGAGTTTCCAACATTACAGCAAAGCTGATGACTGGACACTGTGATCCCATGCAATGGTGTTTCCTCTGCCTTAATCATTCCCCCTACTTAATCATTCACTCTTCAGGTAACACAGATGTAACACCCCTGTGGGTAGCTTGATGTCAAAGTGATACAAAGAACAGTTACTGCAGTACTACCAGCTCCCACATAATTTCTCTGCATCACTGGAAAACCACCTGCTTTCTCTGTTGGAATATACTGTATTTACAGCAAATGAATGCAAGCAATGATGAGCTGGAGCTCTGAACCAGCCCTATTTGTACCAAAGAGTCAAGCAGCACTGTAACAACCACCACAGACACAGTAAACTGACAGCATGCTCGGAGTACGAAATTACTCTTTCCTATCTCTGTTACTGTGGTGTTCATAGCTTGCTGGATTTCTGATTGTGCATTGAAACTGTACCTTATGTTTTACAGGTGAGCTATATAGAGAAAAATCATACCTAACTTGCTGTTCAGAGCAGGCATTATTTGGGAGATGCCTTGGGCAACAAAGTGCTCCTTTGGAAGAGGACGTCAGTATCTACCTACAGGAGTTGGTGACAATGACCCTCCTGTCCTGACCCATCCCCCCACCCCTGCTTTTGTAATCTCATTCTGTCCTAGCCTGGTGTTTCAGCTTGCCCTGCCAAGGGCTTCACAGCAAATTTTGTTTCTGCAGTCAGCTCTTTCCTCTTCTCTGAATGCTCCTTTGGTGCCTCTCCTCTGTCTGTCCCTTGGGCACTGTTATCGATGGCACTGGGTGTTACCTGCCTGACCAGTGCTGGCCGAAGGGTTTCACCGCTGTTCTTCCACCTCCGAGCACCCGACCGTGTATTAAATTCATACATTCTGCCAGTGACTTGGAAGGGAGAAAAGAGAAGTGATTAAAATCACTCCTGCCTCAGTTAAAAAACATGAGAGATTTCCTTGGGATTGAGCTGAAATGTGAAATGGGAGGCACCTAGAAAATCAGCTGTTTGGGATGTAGCTCAAGAGGGGAATCCTCTTGCTTGGGTGGGGAACTGGGCATCATGGTGGCCACTCAGGGAAGACTCTATTTAATCAGTACAAAAACTGGCTCTCCAGTTGGTTGAATATGAATATTGAAAATATCCCTATTGCAAAACAGGGGACTTCTTATTATCTTATACCTCTATCCATGGGCATTGTAATAAACATATCCATAACTCTTAGCCTTTAGAAATAATTCTTCCAAACCTTTTGCCTTGGACTATGATGGCCAAGGCCTTTGCATTTGTGTGTTGTTATTTTAACAAGTAGAGTTTCCTGCCTGAGGTAGCAAAACCTGCTAGGAGCACAAAATGCTAGATAAATATTGCAGACCATGTCAGGTCACATAATCTGACTTCCACTTGGGCGGAAGTCTGGCCAGACAAGTCAGAACGCTCAGTCAATCCTGCCTCCTTCTAGGCTGTTTTTAAACATATTATTTGGGACCTATTGGCTGCCCCCCAGTCCCACCCTGTGCGTGCTGAGGCCCTCAGCCTTAAGACACAGGCCAGGCATTGCTGAGTGGGACTCAGGCAGGAGCTGCTTGAGCGTCCAGGAGCCTCCTCCTCACCCTAGGCCACTTCTCACGGGACCCCATCACCAGCTTTATTCAGCAGCAAAATGTCTTTCTTGAAGAGAGGGGCCCAAAATTAAACACAGTATTTCAGATGTGGCATCACCAGTGCCAAGCACAGGAGCACAATCAGTTCCCTACGCCTGATGGCTACACTGCTCCAGATACAGTCCAGGATACTGTTTGCCTTCTTGGCCACCTGAGCACACTGCTTGCTCATGTTCAGCCAGCTGCTACCCCAACATCTCTCCCTGACAAGCAACTTTCCAGCCACCCTGCCCCAAGCCTATAGCATTGCACGGGATTGTTGTGACCCAAACGCAGGACCTAGCCCTTGGCCTTGCTGAACACTATACATTTGCCCTCAATTCATTGATCAAGCATGTCCAGATGCCTCTGCAGTGCCTTCCTGACCTCCAGCAGAGGGACACTCCTTATGTGCAAACTTACTGAGGTTACACTTGATCCCCTTGTCACTATCTGTGAAATACAGCTCCCGCCTGCTCTACTTGGGAACAGCAAACTGGAAACACGAAAAGCAAATGTTGAACCATATTTAAATGAAGTAATCCAGCTAGTTTTCAGCCAAACATTCACATCCACTGGTAACTACTTTTTCTTACCTGGGTCTCTCACTTCTCCATCAAAAACAGTGTTTAGCTTTGTCTATGAAAAGAGACAGAACATGAAATTAACTCTCTGAATTAGTTTAGGGGGAGCAGTCACTTGGAAATGGTGACCTACATGGATGGAGTTGAATTTGTACAACCTGCATATTCCATTCCTGTAGTCTGGGTTTAATCCAAACTGCCAACAAAATCCATTTGTGGTGTAGGGTGTTGCCACTAGATTTTCACAGAAGGGATTTTACAATTGAATTACATGGTGGGGATGGGCCAAACTGGGTTTTGTTTGTAGGTGTTACAGTTTGAATGGGGAACTTTAGCATAGATCCTGACTGCAATGACTGAATGTAAAATAAATTACCATTGGATGCAAAAGAAAAATAATGATAAGGTCTATATAATTCGCTGGATTGCTAATGGAGATACAGAAAAGAAGCAGAAACAGTTGTTTCTTTCACTTTTCTTCTCCTGTCACTTGGGCTTGCACTTCTCTCTCTCTCTCTCTTCTCATGGCCTTGCCAGTGGTATCTCTGTTTTGACTACTGTGTGAGTTAACAGGAAGGAGGAAGGGAGTTGGGGAGGAAGGTGAATGGGTCCCCTGTATCCATCCAGGGGGGTCTGAGGACTTTCTGTGTTGTTTATAAATTGTATATATAATATTGTACATATATTGTATATTTTGTACACATTCATTACATTTCTTATTTCTGGATTGTAGTTTGCTTGTAAATAGAGCTTCATTTGCCTCCATTCCAAACTGAGCTGCTCTGGTAGTTTATTTTGGGGGTAATTTTCTCCAAATAAGTTGGAGGGGGGTTTCAAGCCACCACAGTAGGCCAGCAGTACTTACCACAAACACTTCTTTCTTAGGTTTCTTCTTTTCTACAGAAAGAAAAATACACATTATGAAACCCCAGATCCTTCTGACAGTGACAATAGTTCCTCAAACATATAGACAGTCTTGTTGCTCACATTCTGAGATAGCTCAGATTTATCTCTTTTCAAATGCTGCTCTCTCATACTGTTTGAAAAGCAAACTTTCTCATATTATTTTGGAGTAAGAATACACAGTTACCAACGACTAATCAAAAGTTTAGCCTTGAAAAGTCTTATTCCTTGAGAATGGTTTTTACCTAAGTTAATATGTTAATACAATCAATTTAGTAGATTAATAGATTTTAAGACTGAAATGACCATGAAATCACTTGGCAAGTCCTCCCATCAGTCAGCCAGTGTTATTTAGTCTCAGTATTTTCGTAGCAGGACAGATTTATCTGTCTAGAAATGATTATACAAGCTTTACAGCAAATCCTAAACAAGGATTGTTGTGAAGTATTAGGCTTTAGAAGAAAAAGTACATACCTGACACATTTATCCTATGATTAAAAGAAAAATAATAATAAATAATTAAGCATACAGTTAACAACCATCATAGTTTCACCTCCATAAAAACAGACAAGTTACATCCTGTGGAATTCAGCTGGGCTTTTAATCACCAATTCCTAACTTTCTTGCATGGACCATTTTCTTATCATCACAGTTATATCTCCTTACATTTACTATAATTTCCAAATCTATGTCCAAATCCCCAGAATAGCCATAGAAATCCTGATCTTAGTTTTAAGAATGCCAGATGCTCCAGACCACTGGACCTCGGCTGCTCCAGACCACTGGACCTCGGCTGCTCCCCACAATGAACCAATGCCACTTCTAGGTATTCCCATGCCTTTTGCCAAGCACAAGCTGGGCAAAATCCAGAAAATCTGCAGTTGTTTTGCCAGAGGAAAGAATTTGGCATGACCACTAAAGTTTGGAAGCCACTCTGGGATTTGTTGCTAAGACAGAGCAAAATGCATCCTACAACTACCTAGATGAGAGCTCCCCTGGACTGGGAGCCAAATACTAACCAAAAGCATTTGTATTTTTGTTCAGTACAGTTAGGCTGAGGCACTGGGTGCTCCTTACAAGCACAGATAACTTTAGAAGACATAAGTGCTACTTTTACCTTCAGCAAATGATAATGTTAATAAATCTATGCACATTTTATCTCATTTCATATAATTGAGGTGCTGGAGTGTGTTCACAGAAGGGCAACGAAGCTGGTGAACCATCTGGAGAACAAGTATTATGAGGAGCAGCTGAGGGAAGAGGGACTTATTTTTAGTCTGAAAAAGAGGCTGAGGCAGAGATCTCATTCCTCTTTACAACTAACTGAAAGGAGGTTGTAGTGAGGTGGGTGTGGGTTACTTCTCACTGGTATCAAGTGATAGAATGAGAGGAAATGGCCACATGTTGCACCACAGGAGGTGTAAATTGGAGATCAGAAAAAAATTTCTTTACTGAAAAAGTGGTCAGGCATTAGAAGACACTCAAGGAGGTGGTGGAGACACTGTCCCTGGATGCATATCCTAGTTTAGAACTCTATTGCTCCAAGAGGGGCAAAAGAATAATGTTCACACAAATGTAAATAATGGTAAGTTTGTAATGGAAAGTTTAAATGAAAAATCAATTAATATACTATGAAAATTGCAAAGCATAATGGTCAGCATAGTAAAGCTCCTTTACACCAGACTAAAAAAAACCCCAAACAACAACCCTTCCCTTCTCCCAGCCTGGGGTTCACCAAAAACACCAGGGCTCTTTCTTCTTTCTCCTGCCTTGCCAGGCTAGTTTCAGTTTGTCCAGGCCTGAACTGTCCCCCCCCCCCCCCCCCCCCCCCTCCATTTTTACCCTCACATTAGGCCTAAACTGGCCAAGATTGCACAGGGGAAAAAAAAATTACTCAGGCCAAAGAGGCCTGGGATACTCCCCCATTGTTACCACATAAGAGAGTATCTCCCCCTCATGAAAGCAGAGGGGGAAGATAGATAAAGACAGCAGCTTTGCAGCCAGATTTATAAGGGTGCAGTATTTCTGGGTAGCAATACACTATTGCCTGTGTCCACCCACTGAGCTGAGTACTGTAGACACTGGAAGTCTCAACTCTGTGGCTTCTTTTTTGGGCGCACCCGCACCCAGCCTAAGCGGCCACAATGTGTTAAAAAAACGTGTAGACATGTCTCTATGGGACATAGTTTAACAGGCATGGTGGAGTTATGGTAAAGGATTCTCTGGTCTTAGAGGTTGTTTCCAGTTGAAACAGTTCTATGACTGTAAGGTTAACATCAAATCACAGTGTAGCTGCACTGAAGCAGTGTGCCCTGTATCAAAGGGCACACCACTATAAAATCATCAAAGCAGAGATTTCATGACAAACAAAAGCTACCCTGTCATTATCAAGTGTTTCTCTAGCATGGCATCTGGGAGGACTCACAGATGCACGTTGTCTGTTTTTCCTGCCGGAGGGCATAGAGTGTGGGTCCACGTTGAGAGCAAGATCCCCAGGTAACCCAGCAGGCCGAGGAGCAGCAAGCTGCCGAGACTGATGATGAAAGGCACGTACCACGCCGACTCAGAGTAGACATTTTCTCTTTTTGTCACAACAGTGAAGGCAGGCTTTTAAAACAAGATAGGAAAAGTTCTTGAACACTGACTCCAGCAGCATCTTCTTTCAGGTTGAATTTCTGCAGTGAAAGACCTGGCCCAAGATCACCTCAAATCTATGCAGAGGGTGATAGCATCTGCTCTAATTCACAGAATCAACCAGGTTGGAAGAGACCTCTGAGATCATCAAATCCAACCGATCACCCAACCCAAACTAATCCACTAGACCATGGTACTAAGTGCCTCATCCAGACTTTTCTTAAACACTTCCAGGGACATTGACCCCCACCACCTCCTTGGGCAGCCCATTACAATGGCCAGTCTCTCTTTCTGTGAAGAACTTCTGTCTAAGAGCAAGCCTAAACTACCCCCTGCACAGCTTGAGACTGTCCTCTTGTTCTGTTGGAGGCTGCCCAATACAAACCCAGAACAAGTCCTGGGATATCCAGACATGATCCCACTCTCCCCTGCAGGAGCCCAGGGGAATGTGGGAAAAGAACACAAGAATGAGAAACCAGAAAGTTTGGTAAATAAAGGGATATGTTCTCCCTTTATGGTAAAAGAGCACATGCAATGGCCATGCTTCTTGGCAATTTTTCATGTTAATAAATAGTTATTAATATTTGTATTAATATTTGCCATATTACTTTTGTCATAATCATAATAGCTGGTCAAATGGAGTCCGGCCGCAGTACAAAGAGGATATTCCACCTTTTCCAAACATAGGTTCAATATCTTACATTAAAAGAAGTATGTCTCGTTGGGGTGTAAAAGCCTCTGATGGCCTGAGAAGATGAGCACATGCTGTTTTAGTTCAGAGAAATCTGCCTCTGCTAAGATAATGATTTTTGTTTGTTTGCTTGTTTCATTACTTTAAGATAAAATTGGAAGTAGGTCATCTTCACTACAGTAAACATTTTGGCCCTCTTCATTGACGCCACTGAGGAACTGGATTATTGTATTAAAAATAATGACACCTTTTGGGTTTTTTTCTGTCTGTGATTTTTTTCCACTAAGGACAAGTTTTTTCAGGAGCTGGAATCTCCCACGTCTTTCCAAGTGCCAGATGAGATGTTTCCGAGCTGGTAAAGCACTTGGAACTAGTAATTAATTTATTAATAGTCCCATGATGAAATTGTCCTCAAACAGATAAGAAACTACTCATTTTTTCTGCATGGGTCATTAGCTATTGTGGTACTACTGGTGTTGATAATCTAATAAACTCTTGATTTATTTCTTTTTTGTAGGAAATTTCTAGTCACATTGCATATGAAAATTAGTAGGGTATCTATTTCTTTCCTGTGTAATGATACTTTAAGAAAGCCTAAATAGCCTTGTTCATCCAATCACTAGATCAAATCTCAGATAATTTCAAGATCAGCATCACAAGTCTGTCCTCACTGTGACTCATTACAAGTTAAGTTTTTCTGAGGAGGCTTCTTTTCTACACTATCAGCGTTCTAGTATGTGATGCATCAAGCTGCAGCACTGAATACATGCAAGTAGCAGTGATGAAAGAAACTGCTGTAATGGAAGTGTTCTTCTGGAAAGTAAACTGGAAGTGGAAGGCTGATCTCACAGAATCAACCAGGTTGGTAAAGACCTCAGAGATCATCAAGTCCAACCTATTATCTATTACCTAATACCTAATGACGTGGTTCCAAGTGCCACATCCAATCCTTTTATGAACACTTCCAGGGATATCCCTGGGGAAGAAGATTTAATACTGTGGGATATGGTCTAAACTGTTTGTATTTGGGGTAAAGGACAGGAAAGAAATGCAGAATAAGTTTTGTTATTTAGCTTAACTTTTAATTTCCAAATCATATACTGGGAGGAAAAGCATTAGATAATAAAAGGGATTTAAAGAGTTTCAGAGCAAAATTATCCAGACTTTCTTGTGCTCTTTGGTTTTGTGCTCATCTGGTTTTGGTTGCAGAGACTCTACTGTATCCAGGCCATTATACAGTTACTTGCTTTTTTAATCCTTCATCAGCACACTCATATTTTCATTCCAACATGCAAGAGAAAAAAGAAGAGTGATGCCAAATAAAAAGTCCAATTCTTTACAGTGAGGGTGATGAGACACTGAACCAGTTGCCCAAGGAAGTTTTGGATGCCTATCCTTGGAGGTATTCAAGGACAAGTTAGGGCAATCTTTTCTGGTGGAAGGTGTCCCTGCCCATGGTGGCGGGGTTGGAACTAGATGGGCTTCAAGGTCCTTTCCAACCCAAACCATTTTATGAGCTGCAATCAGGTGGAAAGTGGATTGGTGATTCTGTGATTCTGTGAATCTCTGCTAGTACAGCAGCGACTGGCAAAAGTGTGGTCCGTGCCACTTCTGCAAGGAGAGTGAAGGAAACTCTGATCAGTTTCTGCACCAAACTGATACCATCAGCTCCCAAATGAGACTGGTGAGCCAAAGATTACCTGGGATGGCTGTTTGAAGAATGTCAAACGTTGTGCAGGCTTCCACAGCTCAGCTATGGGCTGCTATGTGAGCAGAGAGCTCTGAAAAGACCACATCCCTGCATTTTCTGTCTGAAACCTCAGTTTGATGATAAGCTTGTACATGACTGCTTCAGTTCCTGACTGGCAGTCTGACGTTTTACATGACAGGATGGGAAGAAAAAAAAGGCGCCTCCCAGTGGTGAGGATTTCTTGTCATTGCCTGTTTCAACTTTTCTATCCACAATTTAATGTGCCTCAGTGCTAAAGAAGTGCACAGGTGTACAGAGCAGCTAGGAGAGATAATAGCTACAAATGCATGAGGTAATGTTATGGTTTCAGGCAAACTTTAACCATTTCCCTTTCCTTGTAAAAAAAGATGCCAAAATCTTTACAGCTGTGTGGCAGTGGCAGCATGCCCAGCTACTTTCCTTTTTATTTTAGAACCTGAAATATATAACATATTATGAATCTGTACCTGGGACCAATGCTTTATGGTTCAAAGCATGTCAGCCATCTCTGGCTTCAATGTCAAAAAAGCACAAGGCTCAGCAGCTCTCAAGACTGGACACCCGGTACGTTTTTTTTTGGTCTTTATACACCTACCCTCTTTTCTTTGTGAAGACTCAAGATCAGCATGTAAAAGAAATGTGGAACTACACATGAATTTCATTGAACTTACTGTTGTGGTAGTAACAGTAGTTGGTTTTGGGATAACTCTGATGCTTAAAGTCACCATTCCAGTTTTAATGAGGTGCGTAGTTTTGTCCCTGGCAGGTAGTAGATTGTCATCTGTTATATAGACACGTAGCCTGTAGATCCATTTTGTATCAAGCCCGCTCTCATAGTCAAATCTTGATGCAAGAATCAGCCAAGATGTGTTGGAGCCAGCACTTGGTGAAAAGGTGAAATGATTGTTCATGTTGCCTACAAATAATGACATCAAAACTCAAAAAATCCTATATTAAAGTTCAGTCTCTGCTGTCAACTCATGATGGTCACTACACATCTATGCAGTGAAATATCATGACAAGGAATGGGTGCTTGATTTTACAGATGCCATATAGAATGATTTGAAACAATACAATCATAATGTAGAATAAGGCATATATGGGGACAGAGCTGAGAGAGGAATGGGGAAACACTTCATCGTCACAGGACACACAAGAGATCACCTGAATGACCTAGAGAGCACCCAGAAGGAGCAGCACATAGCTGGGATGAAGACCTTACACTGTTGCAGTACAGGAGTGTAGCCTAGGATACACGGACACTAGTGGTATCTCCAGAGGCAACTTCAGCCTCTAACCATGGTTTCTTCTACTGCCTTTAAACAGGTCCCCCAGAAGAGACGTAATAACATGAGAATGTTAATTGTCTCCAGAAATCCCCAGCCATCGTGTTCTTTCCATTTAGTTGGAGATCAGCTATTGGCTTGGGCTGTGGGTAGGCCAGCACCATTTATTAGTCTCCAAAAAGACTGCATGGATCAGAGCCATGAAAAGGCACCACATATTATTCAGTTTTGATCTTGTTGCCCCATAGACCTGCAGAGAAAGCAACATTGTACAATACAAAATGGGCTGCTGCTTTGTGGCTCAGAGACCAATTACACAGCACAGTTCACAGGCATGCAGCCCAAACTGGACCTGTGGTTGGACCTTGATCTATTAATGCAAACATGACCTTGTATGGCTTTGTATGTAAATACCGCTGCTGCAAAGCTCGCCTGCAGCATTAAGGGGCTGCAATAGGACAGAAACTCTCTTTTTTTATGCTCACAGGTGACACCTGGACAATCTGCTCCCTCCATCTCAGCAGTCACTTCAGCAGCAATAAACCGAATTGTGCCAGGAGAACATGCTCCCTTTTTTGTGAAGCCAAAGTTGTCCCACACTACTGCTGTTCTCCAGAAGAATGCATAGTATGACTAGGTTCAAACACCTATTCTTGAAATGGAGGTTTAATGCATATAGCATAGGTCTAGATAATGTGGGTTTAAAAGTGCACAGTAACAGAACACAGTATAGCTTCTTAAGATTTCAGCTGTAATTGGGAGGTAAATTTGACCTTGCATACCACTCTAGCTCATTCTTCTGACATCTTTGTCAACTGTGTAATCAATTGCCAATCAACACTATAGCTAATCCAGTCTTGCAATGTAATGGTTCTAGGTAGTGGCAGCAGTAGCCCACTTGTGGAGAGACATCTCTTCATAAGCAGCAAAGTAATGATATAGAGAACTTGTGGATCAAAGCTGCCTCACTATGAGAAGAAGCACATGAACTGATAGATGCTTATTTACAAATCAAAGCAAGCCATGAGCATTCACTAGTATTTGCACTGCTCACACTCCCTGACACAGTACCTTCATTAATGAAGTAACGGAAAGACCTAGGATCAGAGTCACGATCTTGACATTCAATCTTGAAGCCATTAATATTGGTCCCAGCAGCTAAAGTGTCCGGGACTTGAAATGAGTAGAAATTTGGTGAACAAACTGGTTCTTCATCATTTACTTCCAAAACATTGACAGTTACCTGAAAGAAAAGAGCAACAGCAAGCCAAAGCTCCTCCACTGTGCTGAGCCAGAAACCCGTTGGCTTTGTCCAGTTGGCCTTTTAATCAACAGCAGTTGAAAAGAAGAGAATTTTCCATCTATACTAGCTTCTACTTTGAAAACATCTCTGTTAATTTGACCTTCAGTTCTTGTAATTGGCATTCTTCTGCTAACAGTTTCCTTAGCCTGACCAACATTCTCAAACTCTGAGGGTTTGAATCACTTCAATTATGTCATAGGCAGAATAAGAAATAACAGTATAGTAAATAATAAATAGTAAATAAATAATAGTATGGTAAATAATAGGACTAACATTAAACTTACTTCCAAACCTCTCAAATTGCTTCACAGTCATTAATTAAGAATCCTAGCATATTTAACAATTTAGGTCACCAACAGAGGGAGGGAGGGAGGAAGGAAGGGAGGGAGGGAGGAAGGGAGGAAGACTATAGTCTGTTGCCTGGGACAAAGAAATGCTGATAATGCCTTTCTGTGTGGCTAGGAGCATCACAGGTAGCACTGAATGTGCTTAATATCATCTGGGATTAGCTAGCTGAGGGGAAATGAGTATGCTCCTCAAAGCTTTTTCCCCTAATGTCTGTTGGACTTTAATACCCAACAGATGAACTTGTCATTGTTAAAAGGTCTGGGTGCTGAATTTTCTTTAGCCATCACCTTAATAGCTGTTCTGTCTAGTTTCTGGCTGGACTAGAGAGGAGGCCTGTATTTTCAACAGATGTGCAAAAGTCAAATGTGAGGCTGTCATGAAAGAGGAAATGTGAAGAGGAGTATGTGAAGCATTGCAAGCTTCGTTGAAAGAAGTGACTATAAAACACCTCTATGAACACACAGTCTGTGTATTTTTTTCTTCTGAATAAAGTAGGTGTGTGTAGCAAACAAGCACACCCATACTGTTTAATGTTACCATGGTCCTTAGCACGCTCTTGACTGTCAGATAGCAAGGCTTCATCTCAACTGGTTGTGTCCATAAGGACACAGCTCTGTTGGGCTAGCCTCTGACAGGTTTGGGAACCTTTCATCCCATCCCCAAAGTTCTCAGTATTTCCCCTTGATTCTTGCATCATTTTGAGCACTCTACAGTGAGAAAAGCTCATATATAAAATCAAATGTAAGTTTGAAAGCCAACACGCACTATGAAGGATGCAAAAAGGACTTAGCTACATGGCTACAATTAGATTTACTACCTCGCCTCAACACTTTGTCCTTTCTCTAATTTATAGTACATTTGTAGCCATAAAAATAATAGCTTTTATGGTCTAGGGCACAGAAAACAATTCTGTACAAAGCCCACAGAGTTAAAAATATTAAAATACTATTTTAATCCTTTTTGTAAAGAAATAAATACTGAATTAATATAATCTTATTAATTTTACTAATATAAGAGTCTGTGCAGGGCTGGAGTTGTCTATTTTCAGGCACAATGTTGTTCTTGCTGGGAAGAAAACATAGATAATGGGGAGGAGGGTGGATTTACTCACAGAAGCCGTTGCAGTCTTCTCTTGGTCAGAGGCCTGTACTGTGAGAATGTGTTTCTTTGCTGTTTCATAGTCTAAGCGACCCAAAATTTTCAAGACTCCTTTGGTTGGGCTGATCCAGAAAATATTTGTATAATCCCTGGTATCACCTTCAGACACAATGGAATAAGTGATGACACTGGGTGGCCAGTCCTTGTCTATGGCATTCACTCTTCCAATGCTGGATCCAACTGAGAGACAGAAAATCTGTATTTCAGTAATATTTTAGGGAAAAGGAGGTACAGAGTCGTTACTCCAAATGAAAACTGATTGAACTAAACATTTGGTTTAGTGTTTGTTGTCCCAAAAACATAAAGAAATGATGTGAGAAATACACGCCATGCTGCGTAATGATCTTGTCTGCTATCAATTGTGATAGTTTAAGGCTGTGCCTGGAAAAATTTTCTACAGATCTTGAACAAAAGTGATAGAATGCAAGTAAATTGCCAAATTTATGCAAAAGGAAAATAAAAAGGTGTAACTAATCCCATTGGTCTGATGTCTAACATGAAGTTCATTGTGTACTCTTTCTCTTTTTGATTTCTTTGCTGTAGCTGGTGCTTCTGCTGGTTTGTTGACCTTGCCTGTGTTCCTTTGTTGTGGCTAAGTACTAACAGCTACTCTGTGATTTTTCTCCTTTACTTTGTACTGGGGGAGGGAAGGCAGCGGGGAGGGAAGGCAAGGGGGAAGCTGTTGATAACCCTCTGGTTTTGTCCAGTGGGCATTCTTGTGTTGTTTATAAATTGTAAACATTGTATATTTTGTACATAGTCATTGCATTCCATATTTCTAGGTTTTAGATTTGCTTGTGTGATGGGCTACACCCATCCTGGAAGTAGGTGGGGGGTGGGCTTGTGAGAGCTTTTGCCCTCCCTGGAGGGTGTTTTCCCCCTGGGAACCTAAATTAGTCTGTTCCACACCCCCTCCCTGCCCAGCAAAGCTATAGAAAGGAGAATACTGCAGCCATTAGCTCTCTTGGCCCCTGCCTTATGCCTGGACGAGGACTGCTGCTGGTTCCCCTGCTTCTCTGCCATGTGGTCCTCCCTGCTGTACCCACGCCTTTGCAAAGGACTGGTTTTGAATTTCATATTTCTTTTTTCCCATCCATCCTTGTTCCTTGCCCTTGTGAACCCTACCTGTTATTGTTATATATATGTATATACATATATATATATATATATACATAAATATATACATCTATATACTGTTTAAAGAAAATTCTTTACCTCTCTACTTCCAAGCCGAATCCAAATTATTTCTTGGTGGATTTGCCCCTTTCCTTTCTTTTCCTCTTTATTGGGAAAGGGGTGGGGGGGGGAGTGGGGGAGTGATTCTCAGCCTGGCCCCCATCTGAGCTCTTGAGTCCCAGTTAAGGCTCAAGCACCACAGCTTGTAAATACAGCTTCATTTGCTTTCAACTGAGCTGGTCTGGTGATTTTATGCTGGGGGATAATTTCAACTTGCCACATTAACAAATGCCAACATGTGAGGACTATGTAAAGAATTACAAAAGAAGTGGCCTGGCATTAAGGGCAAATGTAACCCCTGCACCAACCAACACAAGTTTTTTCCTTGTGACACCCCAAGTGTCCTTGGTGGGAGGAAAAATGATCTGCCCTGCAGCCAAAGAGTCCTGCCCTGCACTTGCTGTCATTTCTTCCGAGGGGTTTGAAAAGCAGATTAAATTACTTTTATTTTGAAAATGTATGAAGCAAACTACAGCACTGCCATTTGTAATCTGGAACTGGGGGTCAGAGACACACTATTGAGTTTCCAACATTGGAGCTTTTCAAAACCACTGGATGAAACCCTGAGCAACCTGAGGTAGCTTTGGAAACTAGCTTCACTTAGTACATGAGCTGAACCTGATATCTTCAGAGATCCCTTATGTAGAGATCCCTTAGTGGCCATAAGAGGTTCAGAATAAGGGTCAAGATTGATCTAGCATAAATCTAATGAACATCTTGTTTCTGCCTCAGACTAGAGAATAAAACCTGTAAATGAGATCCTGGGGCAAAAAGACTGTGTTTGATACATTAGGTCATATGAAGGAGATGCTGAACCTGGGGAAGCTGCTCTGCAGACTAATCAGCTCAGCACAGAGCAGGCTGGCAGTCATGCCTGGTACCCATAGATTACGAAAGAGGCAAGGTGTTTTCTCACTGCTCTGCAAACATGAGATGCACGTCTCACCAGAGGACAAAGAAGGATGCTGAAATAGCACGTGAGCAGTTTCAACAAATAAAGTTTTTAGACTATGATTGCAGACGTCAGCCCCCAGACATAGGAGGAAGCCTCATTCTCCCTGGGCTCAAGGAGCTGCTCTGACTGCTGAGTGGCTGCGGGCAGCCTCAATACCCTCCCTTCAGACACCTTTTGTACTCAAGATGAGGTAAGCCTAAGGGTGAAACCATCCTGCACCATGCCTAAACCAAGGGAATCCTTGGCAGCCTGCATAGGTCTGTAACAGTTTCCTTGCACCATTGCAATCCCTCCAAAAGACTGATTTAGCAAGAGCAGAAAGACAAGCTAAAACAAGACATCAGAGTTCAGTTCCTGGCTCTGTCACAGATTTCTTGTGCAATTGCTGAATTTGTCTGTGTCTCAGCTTCTGGCTCTACAACTGGGGTTGGTGCTAGCTTTGTGTAATTAAGGGTAGTAGGTGGTGAACATTGTCCTCATTCAAATATATGAAAATCCACTTAGAATGCAAAGTTGTTTACCAAGATTATTTCTAGCATATAGGTTCTTACAGTACCTTCAGTAATTTCTGGAACATTAAATTCATAAGATAAGCTACTGAAGACTGGAAAATATTCATTCACTGGTTTTATCCTGATGTAAATGTAGATGATACCTAGAAATAGAAGGTTAAATCATAGTTAAACATGGCTGTGAAATGTTCTCATGCATATATTCAAAACACTTTCCTCTCATGAGCTCACAGGAAAAACCAGAATAATTGCAAAAGGGTTACTTGCTTGAATAGTCAGGACAGGCAATATCTTGCACCCTGACAGTCAGAGAATAAATGTCAACTCCTAGATTGGCTGGGTTTTCCAAATCAATACTTTTAGTCATCTAAATCAAAAAGAAAAACAATTACATTTCAACATTGTTTCATAAAGCAATGACAAACATGACAGCCTGGTCTCCCCTTTGGATTTATGGAATGGCTCTGCAGGATTAATACACATGTACTGTCTGATGTTGCTTGAAAATTGAGGACTATCCTTCTGCCAAGAAAATTTCTTACCCTTTTGTGCAAGAAGTGCTCATGCTAGAACTCTGCCCTTTGTTGGCTATGCCGTAACCTGCTATTGCTAAATAGTAACAGCTGAGTTCCTGCTGGCAGAATTATTAAAGGTATTAGCAATCAGGTTGTTATTAAATGGTGGTTCCTGCAGATTTAGATTCTAATATCTTGAATACCTTCTTCAGGAAAGGGGCAGCAGGACTAAAGCAAAGACATTTGCTGTTAATCATCTACAAGATGAACAGGAGGATCTAGTGGAGGACAGGGCACTTCAGATAGCCTGTTACATTATAGATTCATGATGGTCGCCTGTGCAGCAGTGAGAATTATTATGCTAAGGACAATGCTCATTGAAATGTACACTTCAAGTCAAAACCTAAGGCAAGCTGTAATGAAATCATTTACTACTTCTGTAGCACCCTCATAATTTAGACAGAATACTTATTTTTATTGTTTTCCTTTTACTATAGTTGTCTAAAGTTTAGAGATCTTTTTAAAGCAAGAAGGAAAAAACACCATTACATTGCATCCAGCAAATGGGGGGGACAAATGTAAAGGGGACAGCAGTTACCAACATAAGGAACCCATTCTGATATGCAAAGGCACAAGTCCAAATTCATGTGAAAATGTACTGCTGAAAGTAGTGGTGGTATGATTTTAAGCAATGATGCTGGAAAGTAGATACAGAGTAAGCGATTTCTCCAGTATCTAAATTCTTCATGCTGAACTGCAAAGATTTTGCAGTCTGTCATGAATAAATATCAAAATTCTCAGATTACCCATATCAAAATAAGTGCTTCATGCTCCCTAAGAAAAGGATAGGGTTGGTTTGGGCTTTTTTCCAAGTCTCTCTACCACAGTTAATTAAAACTGGAGAAAACAGTTCTTTATTAACCAAATTCTGTAGAATAGAAAAAGTCTTATGTAGCATGTAGTTTATATCTAATCAAAACAGTAATTCTCCAGGTCACATGAATTACAGTTTTAGGCAGGAGGTTTCTTGTACTTATACTATTTCATAAACTGAATTCTAAAATGGTACAAGCTTACATAAAACTGCATAAAACTGACCACAAGTCTCCCAGACACAGCAGACTCCAGAGCGAAGTTATCTCTTCCAAAACCAGATAATCCAGTGAAATTAAATTGATTGTTTGAAGGATCAGCATCAATATCATGACAGAAATCTCTAAGATGAAAAAGAAACGTCCCAGCAATTGTATTTTCATTTGCCTCTTCCCTGTTTAAAACAAACACATTTTCCATGAGAACAGCTTATAGCTCTCTTGAGCTCTTCACAGAATCAACCAGGCTGGAAGAGACCTCCAAGCTCACCAAGTCCAACAAATCACTCAACCCTAAGTAATGAACTAGGCCATGGTATTAAGTGCCTTATCCAGGCTTTTCTTAAACACCTCCAGGGACATTGACCCCACCACTTCCCAGCATTAATGTTCATGTATTTTCTATGTGAAATGTGTAGCTGACGAGACAGGAATTGATGAAGTAAGCCAGGATCAGTTCATATCAGTACATATTACACTGGTCTCCTGATGGGATGCTTGCTCTCTTATCGCTAACTGATAGTTGGACCATTCTGATGTTTTGTAAAACCAGCATTAATGGCCTTGTCATGGATAATCAAGGTAGCTGTGAGTGAGACATTCATATTTTGAAACTGCAGAATTATCTTGTTATCATGGTATCATAGTATCAGTCAGGGTTGGAAGGGACCACAAGGATCATCTAGTTCCAACCTCCCTGCCATGGGCAGGGACACCCCACACTACATCAGGCTGGACAGAGCCTCATCCAGCCTGGGCTTAAACACCTCCAGGGACGGGGCCTCAACCACCTCCCTGGACAACCCATTCCAGGGCTTCACCACTCTCATGGTGAAGAACTTCCTCCTCACACCCAGCCTGAATGTGATCTAGTCTTGACCAAGATTTAGTAAGATTTCTTGAAGAAAGGCAACTTCTTCACAAATACTGAGTTATGGCTGGAGAGTGATGATCTCTTTGCTGCAGTGGTCCTTTTGGAGATCTTGAAACAGCTGCACATAGTTAGACCTTAATATCCTCTCTCCTCTCAGAAATCCATTCTGGAAAAACTGGTTTGGGTTGTTTTTTGGGGGTGCTGTTTGTTTATTTCACTTCCCCCCATTGCTTTCTTTTCCTAAGAAAAGCAGGCATGCTAATGCTGATGCTAAAGTACAAAAATAAAAGTTTATTTGGTCCTGAATTACAGAATTACACATCTGAAGGAACCTGCCTAACACATAAAATTCCTTCAAGGAACAAACTTAAGAACAGTGCTGATTTTAAATTCAAAGATCCCATTCCTGACTGGGAATATGTATGAAACTGTTTGATGATTCCCCAACACACACATACCACACACATACCACACACATACACCCCCCCACCCCCCCTCCCCCGAAGACTTTTGCCTCTTTTATACCAAAATTGAAGCCTACTAGGTAACAAAGAGAGTGTTGTGTTACTGTCACAGATATTGTAACTAAGTGTGTTGTGGTTTAAGCTTTTTCCAGAGCCCAGAAGCCCAAGTGGAACAGATTGAGATTGCCTCTCCTCTCCCCCTTTCCCAGTAGGGAAAACAAAATAGGCAGGAGGAGAAGAGAGAGGTAAAACCATGAAAAAACACTCTTGAAACAACTTGGAAGTATAAAGGTAAGTTTAACAAAATATAGAAGGCATTTGAGTGAAAGGAAGGTTACAAAGATATAAGGAAAAAGGGTAAATAAAAATATATACAAAATCAGACACAGCTAACAAAGGATTCTCTGGATGTAAGATGTATTCCGTTAAGATGCACTGCCATTAGGAGTCTGGAACCTGGTTTCTTTGTCTGTCCACCTGAGGCTAGGTTCTTTTCAGCCCACGCCCTCCTGGGCTGGGCTTAACCACAGTGCTCAGAGAACTGGGTTCTCTTCCTGCCAGTACATAAAAGTATGTTTTAAATGCAAAACATTTCTGTTAGATAATATGTGAAAAATTTAATCAGACCCACAATACCTGAAGGTAGAAGGATTACATTTGGGTGAGTTGTCATTGATATCATCAATCATGATTGTGATCTCCATTTCACTGTAGTGACCAATGCTGGGACTGTCCTCCACTCGAATTGTTAATGAGATCTTAGGTTGGAACTGATCAGCATCTCGGTCGATACTTTCAGACACCTGCAATACTCCAGTTGCTAGACAGAATGCAGCCAAAAGTTAGATGTTTGCCACGGCGAGGAGTAACAAATGCTTATACTGTGCACACAAAAGGACAGGGAAACTCAGCAACAATTGACAGAATAAAGTCTCCTATTATATGCTAATCATGGCTGGTTTTGTTATTTCTTTAAATTATACAAAATGGTTTTGGAAGTTCTACTTAATGACTAGACATACATTGCTCAAAATATACCATAGGAGGACTCTGCAGATGGCTTGAAGGGCAGCCCTCAAAGAGCTTGTGCAAGTCAAAGTAGAACTCTCTAGCTCCTTCACTTTCTACCATTATTGTTCAAGCATCCTTCAGCACCTCTAAATCTACTCACTTCAACAGTATAACAGTACAGTAGAGGGTACAAAGGAGGTTGTATATACTTTGCCTTTCAGAGTATAATTGAGGTAGAAGGTGGAACTACATGTCCCAGTAGAAAATCCAAACAATTCATGTCCCAGTGGAAAATCACCCTAAGGTCACCCTAAATCCTCACAGTACTATGCTATGTGGCACCTCTGACAGCTGTCATGAGCAGTTCTAAAGTAACAGCAGAGTGAGCAAAGCAGTCTCTGAATGCCAGCCTTGGTGG
This sequence comes from Melanerpes formicivorus, assembly GCF_026170545.1. Classification (NCBI taxonomy): domain Eukaryota; kingdom Metazoa; phylum Chordata; class Aves; order Piciformes; family Picidae; genus Melanerpes; species Melanerpes formicivorus. Next base: position 2,338,328 of record NW_027142416.1, read on the forward strand.
ATGCACTCCAGAAAGCACAAGGAGACATGACTAGCACTCTCTTGGAGGGTCTTGCATGAGAAGTGTCATGAACTGAGCAATGAAGCTGAGGTGCAGATTTGCTGTGTGCCTGAGTACTTGAGTGGATTTCTGAGAGGAGAGAGGATATGAAGGTCTAACTATGTGCAGCTGTTTCAAGAGCTCCAAAAGGACCACTGCAGCCAAGAGATCATCACTCTCCAGCCATAACTCAGTATTTGTGAAGAAGTTGCCTTTCTTCAAGAAATCTTAATAAATCTTGGTCAAGTAACCCCACAGTTTGATCCTAATAACATACCAAGCATTTCTTATTTCCAGGGCTATCCATAGAATAAAACAAGTAAATTTAAAACCAAGGAAAAGCATTCACTCCAGAGTAGCCACTTATTTTTGGTTTTAAGCATCAGAAAGCACATATATGTTTGCCTTACATGGATTTATGGAGAAATATCTGTTAGAAGATGGGATGCTGAAGAAAAGTCTGCCCAGAGACTCTTCATCATCAGGATCTTTAGCTGTTATATGGGCAACAATAGTGCCTGGGCTTTGCTCCTCTGGAATCCTGTAGTTTCCTTGTTTTCTACAAGATAAAACAAAATTCAACACAGTGAACATCTGTGTTTTCAAGGGCAGCTGCTTGCAGAGTTATCTGATTATCCACTTGTATCAGGAGAGCCCTGGCCAAGCTGAGCTCAGAAATGGCAAATGCATTTCAGAGTAAATATCCCAGTCAGTAGCTCTGCCAGCTGAATTTGGTATGTGGTCATAAAGCATGGTACAGCCATACACATGACTGTCCTTCCCCCACAACTTTTTCTCTGTAAAAATACTTTTCTTTTCACAAACTCATGGAAACTGAAGATGGAAGAGGCTGTTAAGTTATGCATTCCACCACACTAAGGAGCCATCAGCTTGTAAAGCTGTTTGCCTTAATTTCCTAATTTTTCCAAGAGGCAAACAAAATAGATGCAGTAAAGAAATTAACCATATTCTGGAATGAATGCTGGATGCTTGTACGCTGTATTAAAAAGCTGAGTTGCCCCTGTAGTAGGTGGAGGCAAGGAGAAGTCTCATGGTTATCCAACAGATGAACACACTCCAACATTCTAACAACATCTTGCTGTCTGATTCATTTTTACAAAAAGAAAAATGTTCTTTACTGGTGCTGTTTTGCACCACAGCTGTCAAAATTTTCCTACAAATTAAGGGAGCTGTATAGCTCAGATGTAGCCTGACACATAATTGTACATGATTGCCTTATAGTCAGTGTGAGAAGATGCCCGCTCGCATCGGTACTAAGGTATGCAATCATGGCATTTGAACCACCTGCAAAATCAGGCATGGACAAGCACATAAAAATTGTGCAAGGAATTTCTGACGAATGCTTTGCACCACTGTAACACACATAAACAATTCCTACATGGAGGAGGGTGGTCCTCAAGGGTTCAACAAGGCATAGGAAGCATATTTTAAGGATCAATAATTTTCAGACTTCTTATGCCATAACTTAACTAATTGGCTAGTCTGTAATGCCCAGTATGGCAAAGCATGAGCCCTTTGTTGCTCTCTGAACATAAACATAGTGACACATACAGCAGAGAATCGCAGAAACGGAAGGTCTCCGCCTGCAATTGCAGAAATGGTTAAGAAGAAACAGTATCTTCAACTGTTTTGCCAGCTCATGTGGAAAAAGGCAAGAAAACAGGAGAGAAATCACATAGGGTTTTCAGAGTAAAAGCATCTAACCTACAGAAGGAAGTAAAGGAGCAGTTTGTGAAGGCTGCATAAAGAATGTATTTTGTTATTCTATTTTGCTCTTGGCATCGGATCTGTTACTTCCTTGTTCTCCTGTCGATTCCAGAGTTGCTCAGAAACAGAAGAGCTCTATTAACACTGCAAACATAAAGATAAATAAATAGAAATGGCAAAATTTGGAGGAAATTGTGTAGAGCACAAGGAGCAAACAGGGGCACAGGAGGAAGATTGATCCTGCATGTACCACTACAACAATGTGGAGCAAGCTGTTAACTTTATTGGCTATTTCAAATGAGGTTCAAGTAAAAACAACAACAAATCCATGTCTGTTTCTAGCATTTCATACTTCCATTTCTTCAGATTATCTACTCCTTTACCTAGCAAGATCCTTGGCCTTAGCCTGGGACCTATGCATAGCTCTGGTTCCATAAAATATTTGGACAATTGCTCCAAACAATTGTCTGGAAGCATCATGGCATGTCCCAGGTGCTACCAGGTATCCTGTTTTACATAAATGACATAATAAACATTGTCGCAGGGACCTTCTAATGCCGCAGGATCAGGAGACGTAAAGAGTGTCTTGTATCCAATCAATATCTCATGCAAGTAAAAAATATACCAACAACACAATCAGAACTGTGATAATTCCCAAGCTTCTGCTTCAGCAAGTAATTCACTGTCTTCCACTGCAACAGAACCTGCTGGTGACACATATTCTTTCCCATTTCTCCAAAGTTTCAGCAATATTCCTGATTCCATTAGGCTTCAAAACCATTTTTTTACTTGTCTGACACAATTTCCTGCTTATGTTTCTAAGATCAATGGGGGTTTGCTAGAAGTGTGTCTGGAACACAGATCAAAAGCAAGCCCTTCTTTTGTCTAGACAGTTCAGCATCAGTAGGGTGAAATGCACACCTGCATGATGCATTCTATATGATCGTATTCACACAAATTTCATCAGCTTATTTGAATATATCCAAAGGTCTTTGCACAGCTTTAACTTCTCTAAATAGTAACAAACACAACAAACTTGTCTGGCTGTTCTCCAGGATGATGGCAGAGACTCGAAACTCTTAAGAATATAAAAATAAATAATAGAGGGAAATTAGGGTAAAGCTTTGAAGTAAAACTACAGGAACCATTTAAAAAAAGCAGTAGTGTTTTCTTAGTATATTTATTTGCCCTTACGTTATGCCCTCACCCTCACATCAGTGCCTGTAGCAGTTTGGGCTGGGTGCCCTCTGCTGTGTTCATATATGGGGTACTTCCTGTGTCCAAAAGTCCAGCCCAGTGGGTGGCCACAGGAAACTAGGTATTTCATACCATCATTCCTTGTGCCACTATAAAATCTCAGTGGGGGTCCTGGCACTTCCTCTTTCTTTCCTTGATGCCACCCGGTAACTAGCTAGGCCCAAGGCTGGGGGGATGGGCAGTCTCAGATCTGGCCAGCTGAGACTAGCCTAGCAGTGGAGTGGGAGGTGGGGGAAAGAAGGAGCCCTGGGGGTCTTGGGTGTACCCTCAAGTGGGGATGGGATGTTTCTGGGTTTGCTTTGGGATTTATTTTGTCACTGTGCTTCTGGCTCTCTGTAAACATTCAGCGCTTGCCATTTAAACTTTCCATCACTTTTGCAATCCTTTTGTCTGAGTTGTTATTTTTCCTGTGGTGGGGAGGGGGGCTGCCTCAACCCATCACAGTGCCAAAGCAGTAAATCTGAGAAAAAGTCTAAATTTTTAATACAAGGGAAGATTTTACTCACATGGTAAAGTAAGGTCTTTCATCATTGACATTAATTATATTTACTTGCAGTGTTCTAGTTGAGGTCAGTCCGCCTGGATCTGTTACCGTTATATTGAAAAAGTAGCTGTCATATAAGAAAACAAAATAAGAATAGCTCCATGGCTTGCAGGAGAACATTTCTCTGCCTACCATAAGCTAACAGACAACATTGTCGTAGGGTTGGAAGGGTAAGGCCCAAAAAGCCTCCTCCCTCCCCCCTGTGAAGTAAAGGGAAGGAAAAATTGAAGGGAAAGGAATAAAACCTCACAGCTGAATTAGCAAAGCAATGGGTGCTGTATATTTACAAAGCAGGGAAACGCAGGGAAATATATACAAATTTACAATATTTACAATATATACAAAAATATACAACAAAGTAGCACAGAAATGAGAGTTCCCCCCTCTGCTGAGGGGGTTCCCCACCTGCGCTCTCCCCTCTCTCCCCCTTTCCCCAGAGCGGGTTAGAAAAGAGAGAAAAGAGGAAAAAGTTAGAAGCAGTTATGTGTTAATTGGAAAGCGGTTAATACAGGCCTTGCAGTTTATCAGTTTCAAGGTCAAGCCTTGGCTGAAAGCCCAGAACAGCGAGCTGCTGCCCAAAGGAGGAGCGGAAGAAAGACTGAACGCTAAAGTGCAGGAATTCCCAGGAAACTCTGCCGCACTCCCAGTTCAGAAGGTGCTTCCTCCCAATCTACCAATGAAATTAGTTTAGATCCGTCTTTTTCGTTTACAAACATCCGTCCACCATATTCCTTTTCTTAAGGGGACAGCCTCAAACGGTCACAAACATGAATAAAAATACATTCTCACCTATGTGACCCATTCTCATAATCAAATTCTTCTGTCGAAAAAATGGCTCCACTTTCCGTGACCAAGAATGGCACTTGTGCAGGCAGCAAAGAATACTGAAATGAAGAGAGCAAGAAATTAGACTTAGGAGCTTCAAACACTCCTCCACTCATTCCTTGCCTTGTTATAGTACAGCATTTGCCTCAAACACATGGTGATGTACAGTTGCCAGCACAAGCATGCATCATCCAAGTTGAAGGGGTTAAGTCATACGTACTTTTCTTGCCAGTGGCAGTCACAGAGACTGAACTACACTAATGCCCATTGCCTTAGATTGGGAGAATGGGTTCTCAAAACACAACTTATGCCCAATTACACTGTGGCTGGGTTGTCTGGGTTTCATACTGAAAATGCTCCTTCTTTTCCTGACTTTTCCTGTATTCCTTATAAGGAAGGTAGTTCTTAAAAGATGCTGCCAATTAGAACTGCATGCATCTCCTGAGAGGAACATGGTAGGCCAGAATTACAAGCCTCATTTGAACTCTCTCCTGCAGGGAGATCAAGTGGAAAGAGAAATTTGGTGCCAGACTTTTCTCCTTAGGTTTTACCCCAACAATGTTTCGACTAGTTTTATTTGTCTCAGAAGCGAGCTGTTTCCAACAGCACAGAAATGTGTGCATCTCCCCACAGGAAAGTGGTAGGCCAGAATTCCAAGCTGCATTTGAAGTCTCTCCTGCAGAGAGATCAAATGCAAAAAGAAATCTAGTGCTAGGCTGTTCCCTCTAGATATTTCCTAGGCACTGTTTTGATTAGCTTCTATTCGTCTCAGAAGCAAGTGGTTTCCAAAGCATAGAACTGCATGCATCTCCTGAGAGGAAAGTGGTAGGCCAGAATTCCAAGCCCCATTTAAACTTCCTGCAGAGACATGAATGGGAAATAGAAAACTGGTGGTGGACTTTTCCCATTAGCTATTTCCTAGACACTGTTTTGATTAGTTTCCATTGGTCTCAGAAGTGAGCTGTTTCCAACTGCATAGGACTGCACGCATCTCCTGACTTTTCCTGTATTCCTTATAAGGAAGGTAGTTGTTGAAAGATGCTGCCAATTAGCTGTTCAGATACATTAGATTGTATCCTCTCTGTTGTGCTTTGGTTTTGGGTTTTTTTGTTGTTGTTGCTTGTTTGTTTGTTTGTTTTTTTCTTGTTTGTTTCTTTAATACAACTTACTTTGAGATTAGCATTTTCAGGGTCAGCTGCATCAGTTTGGTAAATGCATCCTGGAGGGGTTCCTTCCAAGACATAGATAGTGACAGCTGCATGGATAGAAGTATACTTATTGTCAACCGGGTAGGAAACATCAAACATGCAGAAGGTGTCCACACATATTACTGCCTGTGTGTTTTTACAAGTATAATTCTAAAATAATCACAAAGAGCACAAAGATAAAAAAGAACCAGCTGCTACCAGGCAGCCATCACTGAGAGTAGCCATAGAATTTGTGCCATCAGGAGAAAGAATGATTTTTAAATATAGCCTGTTCAGAGCTCCTCATAAAGGATGGAGTAAAGTGATGATTTGGGCTACAACTGTGTCATTCTTTGCTGTGCAGATGGAGTGGACATAGCTCTGTGCTATGTTGTCATCATCACTCCTCCCTCTCCCCTGCCAGGAGAGCTCAAAGCCTCTGTTTTCCCTTTATACATATAAGTTGAACAACTTGTTGAAGGTTTGCCTTATTAAGGCTGTACTGAAGTGCAAGGTGTACTGCTTTACATGCCAGGAATTCTCATAGCCAGCTTGTCCCATACTGACCCACTCTCAACTGGCTTGTCTTTCTTTGGCTAAAGGTATTAACAAAACAACAGATCTTTAGACATTATTTGCTTCATGCCCTTTTGTATCTGCTGGACCTGCTGTTTCCGGACCATTAATTTGCACTGTGAGCCCCGCTGACTGCTGCTGCTCTTTAGAGCAGTGGGAATCCCAGACTAGTGTAATGAGTTGTTCCCAGGGGACAAGAACATGAACATGAAGTTTTATGAGAGAGAGATGCTTTTTCATACTTGGCTAATGCACAATTACTGCGTAATTGTAGCTGGTACTGTTAACTACAGCCACACAGTTAGACAGATCAGACATTTGTGTTCACCCTAGCTGACAGTTTAGACAGTGCACTTATTTCTAATGAGCTCCCACACAGAATGTGTTTCATGCTCTGCTGATCCCCTGAAGTACCACATGTAATTATTATTAGATTCCTGCAGCACCCATGATATTCAAGACAACAGCTACATGCAGAAGATGACACAGCCTCCTCCCTGGAGGAAGATAATTTGCTTTACAAACTAAGCATTTTATGGAAGCAGAAATGCCAATGTGCTTAAGATATATTTGTGAAGCTGGCTGAATTTGAGCAGGCCTGGCTTGAACCTGTCAGAGTTGACAAACCCTGCCTTCTGCAGCAGGCAGAAGTCAAGGCTGCAGTCATGCTGTTCTGCTTGATCACCTCAATGCCTATGGGTCACAAAGCAGTTCAGGGGCTTCAGCAGCCAGCTCCAAAAACCTACCATAAACAGATCACAGTTTGACGTTTTCAGATTAAAACTGACCAACAAAAACCCCCAAACAAAAACAAACAGACAAATCCCATGTAAACCAAGCAACTGAATATTGTATTACTGAATATTTTTCTGTACAGTGCTGTCTGGACTTCAATGGGATATCAGTATCTCACGAAATAATAAGTGCACATTTTTTACTCACTGCTTGAAGAGATTTGTCTCTGTGTGAAGACACAATATGATGAAGAGGTTATTAAATTTCTGAATAGGAAAAATATTATTTTTATTATTATAAAATTATTAATAACTAATGAATCACTAACTTATATACATGTTCTAGTGCACGTTCGTGAAATACATTCCATAAGTGGCTTAGTGTTATGATTAGAACTCAACTGAACTATCTACAGAATTATTTCTATATTTATATAACGAAGGGTGCAGTTCCACCGCTTGGCCACGAGACGGCGACTCGACGGAGTGCGGGCGGCTTCTAGCTATATGTAGAATAGAATAGAATAAACCAGGTTGGAAGGGACCTTCAAGATCATCGCGTCCAACCTATCATCCAACACCACCTGTAATGGGTTGGGGCAAACCCCCTCCCCACCACGGGCAGAAACAACGACTCAGACAAAGGCATTGCAAAAGTGATAGAAAGTTTAAATAGGAAAACAATTTAAAAAACAAACACCAATGAAAGCTTTACAGAGAACCACAAGCACCATGACAAAGAGAGAGATCCCAGAACATACCCAAGAACATCCCATCCCCACCTGGGGGTACACCCAAACCCCCCCAGGGCTCTTTCCTCCCCCCCAACCCAGCCTTGGGCCTGGGCAGGCCCAAGGGAGGTGGCTCACACCATTTTACCTAGGCTGCAGCTGGGGACGAAAGAGGAAGTGGAGACCCCGCATGGGCATTTTATAGGGGAGCAGGGCATTATGGGATTGAATACCTGCCTGTGACCACCCCCTGGGCTGGGCCCACCCGTAGGGACCTCCCAGGTGTGTTCTGTGCAGTGGCATCCGGGCCAGCACCCAGCCTAAACCACCACACCACCTAATCAACTAACCCATGTAACCAAGCACCCTGTCAAGTCTCCTCCTGAACACCTCCAGTGACGGCGACTCCACCACCTCCCTGGGCAGTCCATTCCAATGGGCAATCACTCTCTCTGTGTAAAACTTCCTCCTGACCTCCAGCCTGAACTTCCCCTGGCGCAGCGTGAGACTGTGTCCTCTTGTTCTGGTGCTGGCTGCCTGGGAGAAGAGACCAACCTCTGCCTGTTTACAACCCCCCTTCAGGTAGTTGTAGAGAGCAATAAGGTCACCCCTGAGCCTCCTCCTCTCCAGGCTAAGCAACCCCAGCTCCCTCAGTCTCTCCTCATAGGGCTTGTGTTCCAAACCCCTCACCAACTTTGTTGCTCTTCTCTGGACTCATTCCAGCAAGTCAACATCCTTCCTAAACTGAGGGGCCCAGAACTGGACACAGTACTCAAGGTGTGGCCTAACCAGTGCAGTGTACAGGGGCAGAATGACCTCCCTGCTCCTGCTGGCCACACTGTTCTTAATGCAGGCCAGGATGCCATTGGCCCTCCTGGCCACCTGGGCACACTGCAGGCTCATGTTCAGCCTACCATCAACCAGCACAGAGATTACTCTGTTAGATGCAGATACTTTGAACTGAGAGTTAGTGGATGGAAAGCATGTACTTTGTAGCTGTAGATTGTGGCAAGGTTGGGTTTTGGCAGGCTACTATCACTGGACTGATTCCTATCTTCATCATTCAGGTGCTTCAGAATGGTAAAATCATTTCTGGTCAAAACCTCAAGGAAAATAAAAGGGTATTTCCAGAGATGAAACATTCCAAACACTTGTGTAAAATAAGGCTCTGATTAAAAATAATGTGTTCTTCTCCTCCCATGTTTTCCCTAAGGAGAAATGTTAGCAATTTTGCTACTACTGTACACAGATATAGGGTTGGGGTTTTTCTCACTCCACCATGATCTTACGTTGATTTGCCATATTTCCTCGAAACACGGGGTCTTCATTTTCATCTGTTACTTGGACAGTCAGTATGCTAAGGTCAGTTGTCCCATTTCTATCTTCAACAAAAATCTCTAAATCAAAGGTCTTTGGCATAGTTTCATAATCTAGGATCGGGTTTCCTGTGGTAACAACCTGAAAAGGAAAAACGAAATTGTGTGTATAGATATATACACACACACACACACATATATATATATGTATATATGTGTGTGTATATATAACTAGCACATGAAGCAAGAGATACAAATTATATTCTGTATGAGTGAATACAAGTAGAGTGAGCATTTTAGATGATCTTCTACAGGCTGGAGTATTTCTTGACACAAATGTGAGGTAAAACTCAGTAGAAAGACCACAATGTTGTGGCTTCATGGAGTAACTCAAGGACTCCTTGTGTGAGGGACAGTTTGAGAAGGCAAAAGCCTGGAAGGAGCTTTCCTGCCTCACAGGCAGCCCTTTGCCTTCAAAGTCAGGAATATTTCTTGCAGCTACTTATCTCCATGAAGGTTTCAGTCTTCCACACCAAGCTCCAGGACCAGTTGAGGTATGAGAAGACTGAAAACTAGGAGAACACCCTGCAACACAGAAGGGCATCTTCATTATTGCTGCAAGTCAGGAGCATGAGAGGGAGGAACTCTCACTTGGAGAGTGGGGGCAGAAGATTGTATAGTGAAGGCAGAAGTCCTTTCCTTGTATAAGTCATGTCAGAGAGAAGTCTTGTGGGAAACCACAGCAAGAAGGCACTTGGATGAGCATACCATAAGAGAAAGGGACCAGAATTATTCGGTGAAAATGTCAAACTAGTTCAAAAATTTACATAGGTTGTGAGTTTTGCAAGACTCAGCTTACTTTATTTTGGAAGTGACGCAAAATCCTTTAAAATCTAGATGAGAGTGGCCAAACAGGAACCATACATGGGTATCTAAGGCACTTTAAATTCACAGTTTCTTCACATAAATTAAGACTGGCTGGCAGCCAGTCACCAGTGGTGTCCCCCAGAGATCATTGCTGGGCCCCATCCTCTTTAACATCTTCATTGATGATCTGGATGAGGGGATTGAGTCAGTCACCAGCAAATTTGCAGATGACACCAAGTTAGGGGCAGATATTAGTCAGTTAGAGGGTAGAAGGGCTCTGCAGAGGGACCTCAACCAACTAGACAGATGGGCGGAGTCCAATGTGATGGCATTCAACAAGTCCAAGTGCCAGGTGCTGCACTTTGGCCACAACAACCCCATGCAGAACTACAGCCTGGGGTCAGAGTGGCTGGAAAGCTGCCAAATGGAGAGGGACCTGGGGGTGCTGATTGACAGCTGCCTAAACATGAGCCAGCAGTGTGCCCAGGTGGCCAAGAAGGCCAATGGCATCCTGGCCTGCATTAGGAATAGCATGGCCAGCAGGAGCAGGGAAGGCATTGTGCCCCTGGACTCTGCACTGGTTAGGCCACACCTTGAGTCCTGTGTCCAGTTCTGGACCCCTCAGTTTAAGAAGGACATCGAAACACTTGAACTTGTCCAGAGAAGGGCAACGAGGCTGGGGAGAGGCCTTGAGCACAGCCCTATGAGGAGAGGCTGAGGGAGCTGGGATTGTTTAGCCTGGAGAAGAGGAGGCTGAGGGGTGACCTCATTGCCCTCTACAACTATCTGAAAGGTGGTTGTAACCAGGAAGGGGTTGGTCTCTTCTCCCAGGCAACCAGCACCAGAACAAGAGGACACAGTCTCAAGCTGCACCAGGGGAAGTTTAGGCTGGAGGTGAGAAGAAGGTTCTTCACCGAGAGAGTCATTAGTCATTGGAATGGTCTGCCCAGGGAGGTGGTGGAGTCACCATCCCTGGAGGTGTTCAAGAGGGGATTGGATGTAACACTTGGTGCCATGGTCTAGTCATGGGTCTGCGGTGACAGGTTGGACTCAATGATCCTCGAGGTCTCTTCCAACCTTGGCGATACTGTGATACTGTGAAGATGAAAAACCATTGGGGAGGGGGAGGAAGAAATTTCTATACATCATTCTTCACCTCTTAGTTTGCAACAATCACATCTTTGCTTTTACAGAATAAATATGATTGTGATAGCTGATTTTTGCATAGATGCAATTAAAACTTATCATTGCTTCTGCTATTCATTTGTAATTATCTACTCCTGTCCAAATACAACCTCAGTCTGTATTTGCAACTCTTTTCTTGGTTTAAGATAAGATACTGTGCACTGTCAGCTTATATGAGTGAAGCTCAGATGAAATGTAAAACTCACCGAGTATTCCAGACCCCCATTTGGTTTAATATCAAAAGCCTCTGTAAGTGGATTTGAATTTACTATGGTAGGAATTATTGCAACACCTTCAGAAGACAATGGAGAAACAGATACATTAAAGGTGTAAACAGAAATACCAGCTGCTGCGTTTTCTTCAAGAGTGCTTGTTGCAGGTAAGCCCTTAAGAATCTGAGTTCTTTTTCCTGCAAGATGAAAACAAATGTAAAATTAATTTTGAGAATCTTAGGCTAGTGGCAACACACAGCTTGTGCCAAGAGCACAATTAGTGGACACAAAGTGGGATGATTCCCTTTTTGCTTGTGAATGGTGACATCATGTGGTAGTAAAACCAGGGCTAATGGGGGGAAAAAACCCAACCCAAACCTTTTCTGTAATTCAGTACTGCAATGTTGTCATCTAGAGTGGCTATTGTTATTTTGCCTTCACACAGGATGTTAGGGGTTGGAAGGCACCTCTGGAGATCATTGAGCTCAATTCCCCTGACAGAGCAAGACCACAGAATCTAGTGCAGGTTGCACAGGAATGCATCCAGGTGGGTCTCAAAAGTCTCCAGAGAAGGAGTCTCCACAACCTCTCTGGGCAGCCTGTTCCAGTGCTCTGTCACCCTCACAGTGAAGAAGTTCCTCCTCATGTGGAGGTGGAACCTCCTGTGCTGTTTTTTCTATCCATTGCCCCTTGTCCTATCACAGGGTGCAAGTGAGCAGAGCCTGTCCCCTCCCTCTTGACATCCAGCCCTCAGATATTTATAAACATTTATTAAATCCCCTCTCAATCTTCACTTCTCCAGACTAAAAAGCTCCAGGTCTCTCAACCTCTCCTTTAATCATCCTTGTAGCACTCTGTTGGACTCTCTTGAGTAGATCCCTGTCCTTTTTGAACTCACTGTCAGTTCTGAAGGCATCCTGCTTGCGCCAATGAAACAGGTGAAATGGGACTGTAGTGCCCCAAAGAGAGTCTATTTTGATCCCTTATCTTCACAGAAGCTGGTCTGACATGTTTGATTACCCTATTTGAGAGCACAGTGGAAGAAGGCCACAAGAAGAAGCAGCTGCTGCCTAAGCAGTTCTAATGATGGAGTGGTGTGCACAGGTGTCGGATACTGGAAAGGAATATAGGCAGCACAAAGATCTTTGGGAAAAAAAAATAAAGCAACAGACCTTGTCATCTAACTTCTACTTTTGTTTGCTACAAATATGCCTTTATATAGAAGCAAAGAAAATGAGCATGTTTCTATTACTTCATTGCACCATCCCTGTGCTACCACCTCTCTGCACTAATCACATAAAAACTTTTAAGGCATGTCCTGAAACAACATTTTAATAACCTCTCATCCCTAAACTGGCAATGTACAGGAGACTGTAGCAGGGCTGACTGCTGCCTGGCAGTCTTTGCTGGCTTACCAATGAAGCTGGCTGTGCCCAGAAATATGTCCTGCTTAGTGTGTGTCAAGAAGAAGGTAAACACTCTTCTGTCAAGAGGCTGGACAGGATGTCCATACACTACCAGTTACTGCAGACTTATAAAGTCTTAACTATTGCTGAGTGGATAAAAGGTAAAAAACCTGCTACAGTAACTAGTTTGAGGGTGCTAGGGCATGGTTCCACTTGGGTGCTCAGGAACCTAAAAATCTGCTCCTTTGCAATACCTCTGCAGTGTAGGAGATCCCTTTGCCACTTCTCATGTGTCTGGGGAAGGATGTCTGACATCATCCAGCACAGAGGTGCTCCGCCTTCCTGCATCCCACCCCAGGAGGTGATTTTCCTTACAGAGTTTCCTGGAGCACTTAGAGCAGCATGACTCCATCAGACATCTCCAGAACTTTTTGCAGTATGTAAAACTCACTGAATTTAGGGAGAAGGAGGGAGCACAGGGAGTGTTGTTCATGTAACAAGCCATACTATGTGGTGGGAGTGTTTGTCTCAGGAATGACCTCTTCTGAGCAGAGTAGGTAGAGCTGAAGCACTGCCCCATAGCTTTTCCACAGCTTCACAGAGGGTTCTGATACAGCTGATCCATGGATGACTGATTTGGATGGGGTTACTGTGGCATTCATGAAAAAAACACCCAAATAACCCAAAACACAAACAACAACAGCAAAACAAACAAACAAACAGACAAACCCACAACAAAACTCAAACTTGCAGATGCACTGCAGATGGGTGAGGTACAGGCTGTGATGTAGTTTTTGTCTGGAAAGTATCACCAGCAAAAGTCACTCACAACTCAGAGCAACTGCTCTGAGAGGGTATTCTGGAGATAACATTTTGATAAGTGAAACTGCTTTTTTAATATAATCTTTGGACAGTACCTGCTATATCTTTTCCCTTTAACAAGCTACAGTTCATTAATGGAAACCATTCTTAAAGTCAGTTAAATCATTCATAACATTTATTGTAGTAGAAAAAGAGTTGATGTTTTTATATTCTCTCTAAATCTTGCATTGGTTGTTTATTTAGTATTCATCTTTCTAAGTAACAGGCTCTTTCTCTTTGTTTTTAACTGAAATTTTTGGTATTCTTCTTCTTCCAAATGATTTTGCAAAAGCCTTCCTTCTATATTCACAAGTGCTTGATTACCTTCTTAATTTGTAGAATGACTGAAGCAATTCAATGCATGTTTTAACCAAATCAACAACTCTAAACTTTGACAGATGCTGAGTTCAAAACAAAACACTCGTGAGACTGACTTTGAGAACTATATGTGTATTTCAGTCTTATTTATCGGTGATTTGATAATCTTTAGAATGTACTTGCATCACACCTTCAAACTTTTCCCTCTCTATATTGATGTGGGTCAGAAAAACACTGCTTTTCAAGGAAGCTTGAGATTCACATGCAGTGTTCTGATGAGAGTTTTGGAGACATAGGGAAAATAATCAAACACTTACAAGGTAACTGAGGGTTGGCAGGTCTTTCAGTTCTTTCAGAACAAAAAGTCACTGTACCCAACCATCTAGAAATACTAAATGCTCCCAGAGACTGAGAGGTTTGCAGTTTGATGATCCACTTTAATTTACTAACATACATAGATAGTCATATAGTCAAATATCCCGTGTTTTTACATTGGGCAAAGGTTACCTCACTAATAATCCTCACAAGTGTTTTCCTGCTTGGCTGCTTGTTTTACTTCCTCAAAGAAAAATGCTGTCAATATTGGAAAAGAGAACACTGGAGTATTAATACAAGATATTGCTACTTGGAGAGCTAACCTCCTTTCCCAACACTGTCACACCAAGCAGTGGTTATTGATCACAGTATCACAGTATCACCAAGGTTGGAAGAGACCTCAAAGATCATCAAGTACAACCTGTCACCACAGACCTCATGACTAGACCATTGCACCAAGTGCCTTGTCCAGGGAAGTGTCTTAAAGTGTCTTAACAAGAAGTTATACGCTTTTCATTATACTGCTGTAATGACAGAGCCTGTACCTCACCCACCTGCAGTGCATCTGCAAGGTTTTGGGGTTGTTTTTTGTTTTGTTTTGTTTTATTTTTCATGAATTCCACAGTAATCCCATGTAAATCAGTGATCCATGGACTTCTATTTCAGTTGGAAAATAATTGTTACTTGATTTTTTTTCCACCCATGTCTGATCCCTAAATATGTATTATGAAGCTCCCAACAGAAAGTACAATAGCCAACAGTGTAGCAGTATAATGAAATCATGTTCTTACCAGATACTAGTCCTAGCAAAGTGAGGAGAACCATGCTCTTCATCTTTATGACACAATTCATCATGGTCCCAGGATGCAAACTAAAGAAAGATTATGGAATATTTTTCCTAGTTTATATTGGCTCCACCTAATTTCTTTGTTATGGGTAGAGTGAGAAACAAAACAAAGAACCTGAGTTTCTAAGGGAGTTTCTAAACACTGTCAGCTTGATAGTTTGTCAGCTCTGCCAGCTCCATGTTGACACTGCATCCACAGACCTAGGCAACACTTGAGGAAACAATCATCAATAGCTCCTTCACAGCAATTACCTTATCTATGAAAATAATCTGCTGTGTTCTAAATATGTAAGTATCATGTTGGTTTCATCTCTCTGGCAAATGAGGTGCTCTCTTCACACACCAGAATAAAATATCCATGCTTTATTAAATTAAAACAAGAACCTGGCTATCAGAGAGTTACTTAGACCACACACACTGCATACATGGAGGTGAGATTGCAGCAGATGTGTACAGCGAAGTTAGCTTTGCTATATGTGTTTCAGGAACAGAAAGGACAACTACACAAAATGCACTGGCTCCCTTAGATCAGGCATTTAGGTTAAAGGGGACCTCTGGAGGTCATCTCAAAGGTCTTTTCCAACCTGGTTAATTCTATTCTATTCTATTCTATTCTATTCTATTCTATTCTATTCTATTCTATTCTATTCTATTCTATTCTATTCTATTCTATTCTATTCTATTCTGTCAAAACACTGCTCAAAGCAGGATAACATTGTTCAGTGATTTGTCTGGGTCATTCTCAAGGATCTTCAAGCAAACTCAACAAGTCTGCCAAGAAAGAGAACTTAGAGATTCTGCTTTTACACAGCTTTGGCTTATGAGCTAAGCTCATATATGTAGATGAGTCTGCAAGACACTATGACTGACAGTAGGTCAGAAAGTTCTGTCCTGTGCTCCAGCATTTTGTTTAGCATGAACATGTTAATGGAAAATGCTGAACACCAGCTAGCTTAATGCTGGAGTGGGCATGCAGAGTATGTGTCTTGGTCCAGAGAGGGAAAGAGACTCAGTTCTTTTGAATATACCCATGTTATGAAATTAGAGGCACAATCAAGGCCAAAACATCAACATTGAGGCTATGTATTAACAGAATAACAAAAGGAGGGAGAGAGAGAGAGGGAAGAAATAAAAACAGGGAGAAGAGGGAGAGAGCAGGAAAGGGATTATCAGAGGTGGAGAGAGGGTTTTCGGAGCCCAAGATCTGTTAGAATTAGAATAGAATAGACCAGACCAGGTTGGAAGAGACCTTCAAGATCATCGTGTCCAACCTATCATCCAACACCACCTAATCAACTGTGTTGCCGCGTGATGTTTCCAGTGTGTGGTGTAATCTTCTTTCTTCTGCCTTGCCAGTATTGCTCAAGTCTTTTTTATACAGGTTTTTAGTCCTTAGGTATGTGTCCAGATATTGTCCCCCAGGAAATTGTCCTTAGATATGTGTCCAGGTATTGTTCCCCAGGAAATATTCCTGTGTATTCCTTGTGTTTGGGTCTGGAGTAAGTTGGATTCTGCCCATCTGTCCAGCCTGTCAAGGTCCCTCTGCAAAGCCCCTCTACCCTCCAGCAGATCTTGAAGTGCAATTGCTTGTCCTCAGGAAGGTGAGTGATTTTAACAGAAGTAAGCTTCACAGAAGCAAGTTTATTTGTGTAACAAAATGTGCAGGTTCAGGACATTAATCTTTTTTATGATTCCAAATTGACTTCCAGTCTGTCAACAGGAAAAAAAACCATCTCTCACTTTTCAAATGCATCAGAGCTTCAAGACATATTTTTTCCATTTCCATTTCCAGACTATTTCTGCTCAGCCCACTGGCAGGAAAAGAGACATTTTGCTCAGTCTAAGGAGAATTTTCACACACCTGATCCAACCCCAGGTCAAGAGTACTATTTTTATTTAATTAATTAAATTAACCTAGTGAAATTTTATTTCCATCTCTGCTCTCTTTAAACAGTGCATCTCTATCCACTGCCTTGGTATCTTTTCCTAAAATGTTAAAACACTACCTTAGCATTACACACACACACACAAAAACACACAACAAAAACACAGTATCAGAGTATCACAGTATCACCAAGGCTGGAAGAGACCTCAAGGATCATCGAGTCCAACCTATCACCACAGACCTCATGACTAGACCATGGCACCAAGTGTCATATCAACAACCACAAAACTCCTACAACTTTATGCAATATTGCATTTGATTTCTCAGCTAAAAGCTTCCCCTGTACCATTTGTGAGTGACATGTTAGTTACCCATGTGATTATGTTAAAAATCTAGACAAGTATCCTGGCTATCTATTATTTAGCATTGATTTGTAGACACATAAACCCATCACCTCCTTGATAATGAAATTGTGTTGGCTGTTCCTGTTAATAGGAAGTGATTCTATCACTCCAAGAGCTTTTTGAGGGGATCCAGATTTAAGAACAGCCTAAAATCCAGGTGTGTCCAAGCAGGAGTCTGAAAACATTCTTTTCATCAGTGCTGAAATCAAGTTCTCCTATTGCTCCAGAAGTTGTACACCTGAGATGTGAAAGGATTTTCCAGGGAAGAAGGAATCCTGAGAGTTTGTTTTGCTACAGAGAATTTCAGCACTTCTTTTAGAAGGATTGGGCGTACATAAGGCCTTAAGATAAGGGTGATTGTTCTGATCCTTCCCCATTCTCCCTGCTCCATTGTGACAAATGTGGACTGAGGCAGACAAAGGAATACAAGGACGTAAGTTTAAAAAAGTTAAGGATGTACTTGAATCCTCCCTACAAAGAGGTCAAGTGAATTCTCCAAGGCCATGCAGAAAGTCCAGGAAAGCCAAAGTTCTTGGTCTCTCTCCCAAGCTCAATCATGAAAACTGTAAGGCATTCATTGTGTCTGTGCAAAGCATGTTGTTGCAAAATGTTTTTTTCTTTAGGAAGTTCTTGTGCTACTTAAAAGCATTACATTTTGTTCTGTGTGAATACAACATGAAAGTCAGTGAAACACCAGCTTCAGTACTCATTCACTTAAGCAAAAGTAGATGATATCAGCAACTGCATTGTGTTTTGTGGTTCAAGATCAAAAACATATGGTGGTGTAGAACACTCAATGCTTGTGAGAAATTATGTTACTTGTCCATTTCAGTCACACATGTTTCTTGAATTTTAATAATGTGGTTTATCTTTCAATATAAGTTCTAGTACAAGTAAAGATTCAGTGAGATATGTGTTGAGGCCAATTAAATCTTCTGTTGAATCAGGGTATGAACCCATGTGGCAATACTTTGTACCTCATGATGCAGTATTTGTCTGCTATTGTAATTGCTTGACCACCTGAGCTGATGGGTAAACAAGGATGTGAAACACCAAATGATGCAAACGCAACAAGAAAGAATGCTCTGGGAAAATATAGGTACAGAAACGGAGGTTTCTATGTACACAGTGTGATGCACTTTTCTTAGTCAAGTATTTTAGTATCTCAACAACAATTACTTAATCATGCCTTTCCACCATGAAACATACTGTCTCTTACATTATCAGAAAAAAGGGATTTCACAGTATCACAGTATCACAGTATCACTTAGGTTGGAAAGGACCTCGAGGATCATTGAGTCCAACCTATCAACACAGACCCCATGACTAGACCATGGCACCAAGTGCCACGTCCAATCTCCCCTTGAATGCCTCCAGGGTCGATGACTCAACCACCTCCCTGGGCAACCCGTTCCAATGCCGAATGACTCTCTCGGTGAAGAACTTCCTCCTCACCTCGAGTCTAAACCTCCCCTGGTGCAGCTTGAGACTGTGTCCTCTCGTTCTGGTGCTGGTTGCCTGAGAGAAGAGACCAACTCCCTCCTGGCTACAATCCCCCTTCAGGTAGTTGGAGAGAGCAATGAGGTCACCCCTGAGCCTCCTCTTCTCCAGGCTAAACAATCCCAGCTCCCTCAGCCTCTCCTCATAGGGCTTGTGCTCAAGGCCTCTCCCCAGCCTTGTTGCCCTTCTCTGGACACGTTCAGACAAACCAACCAGACAAAACAAAACCAAAACACCCACAACAACAAAAGTGTATGCAATTCACAGTAGGAAAAACAAACCAAACAGCCAAATACCCACAAACAAACAAAAAACACAACAACCCACAACCCAAAAAATCACCCCATGTATGGCTACAGGGTACATGGATATGTACAGGCCAGGCTGTACACTTTATCAGCTAGTACAAACCATCATAGTTCTACCAACACTTGTGCTGGCTGAGCCTTCACCCCAAGACATGCAGCTTTTTGATGCCAAGACATAAATTCACAAGTTTTTTTTCCCAAGCTAAGAGGCAGCAGTGGGATGACTTGCCCCTCTTTCAGATTCCAGTGATGGACATCCTAAAATCTTCTCAGACCCAGCAGTTCAGTTGGATGGCCAGTCTTAATGCAAGGAGAAGTGATGTCCATACATGTCTAACAACAGTACTGATTTCAGTTTATGCTAATGGCAGGCAGTGGATTATAGCCATTTTACTTTTGCAAACCTCTGAGACTATTTTCCTGTATAAACCATTTTTCAGAGCCCAAGCATTATTTTTTTACTTTCTTTTTTTTGACAAAACCAGGCTAAGATGCATAAGGGATCTAGGCAAGGCAGTGCCTGTGGAACCGCAGTCCAAGCCACTCTCTTCTTTTGTGTCCAGTGGATGTGGACTAACGCTGGTCCAGGTTGCAGATGAGACTATAAACAGATTTTGCAAACACTTCAACCTGTGGTGTGGTTGCTGTTCTGTGATTACAGGGAGTTAGCCTTTTCTTTTTCTGTGAGCACTCTTTTTCTAAACAAACTTTGGGATATAACAACTATGACTAATACAGGAATTGTGATGTATGCATTAAATTTTATATATCCCTTCTTAACTTTCTAAACATTTCTGAGCTGACCTCACTACATTTGACTCCAGCTTTCAAATCCCTCAGAGTTTTGTTTGGTGACTTCTATACAATACATGGCAGATGTGCTCATTTGTGGATGTGAGCTCTTTGATACTGTCTTCTGTATGTGACTTGTGCTGCTCTAACAAAGGCCTTCGAGTATTAGTTTAGATGGTGATATCACCATCTCAGACAAAGAGATAAGTTTATCATCATCATCCATTCATTTCACTGGCATCAGAAAGGACTAGAGATAACACACAGCTCACCCTAGCCAGGGGGAAAACATGGATACTTGCATTCCACCTTTTGCCTCTCTGCAAGTTGGTTGTGTTTTTGGAGGGATTGGATGTGTGGGATCATGAGGAAAATACTCTTCATACATGAAACAGCAAACCTTCTGCTCTTCAATGTGTAAAGTCTACGATCATCTAACTTTGAAAGTAAAGAAAAGCTTCATCTAGATAAAGAGTTAAGCAGTAGGGCTTTTCCACAAATCCCTGCTTACAGCAGGTTCAAGGTGGGCAGTTATCTTCATGTCATTTGATAAAACCTTGCTGAGTGATACATATAAACTCAATACTTCCTAAATTGCTAGAACAATTAATAAAGCAGATAATTTGTAAGCAGCCAGAGACAAATAACTTGTAAATAGTAGGCAACATGGGCTCATCAAAACCAAATCATGCTGAACTAACCTAATTTCTTTTACTGATAGGGTAACAAGCTCAGTGGTTAAAGGAAATGCTGTGGGCATTCTACATCTTGATTTTAATACAGAATTTGATACAGTTCCATGTAACCTTCTTGTAAAGAAGTTAGATAAATGTTGATTAAATGCAATTACTGCTAAATAAATACAATGCTAGAGAGAAGGGGAAAAATAAGTTACAACAAAACATAAACCACAAACACACACACACAAAGCCCACTGCCACCAAAAAAAACCCAAAACACCAACAACACCCCCCCCCCCCCCCCCCCCCAAACAAACAAACAGACCCTGAGCAAACCAAAAAAAAACAATCCACAGAGCAATTTTTAATGGTTCAGTGTCAGGTCAGGAGGAAGTGTGGCACCAGGTCAGACCCACCTGCAAGACCTGCACTTGGTTTTCTGGACCCCAGGGTACGCCCAGGCAAGCCTGGGCTATGTGCAGGCCACCAGCCTCCCAGCCTCCCAGCCTCATTGTCTGTCTGGAGCTGAACAATTCCCCAGAGGGAGGGGGAAGAGGGGGCCTGAGTTGGGGGCCTGAGTTCTGGGCCTGTCCTGGGCCTCTTTGGCCCTACCACCACACCCCAAGCCTCCACCACGTTGGGTGGTGAGGTGCTGGGGGAAGCCGCCCCCTGCTCCCACTTGGACCTCCCTCCCTCCATGCTGTGGGCAAAGACGTGGAGGAAGCTGACAGTGTCCCAGAGGCAGCTTCGGGCCAGGCTCTGCTGGTTGCCCATGCAGGGACCCTGGGGACATGGCACCTCCAGAGACCACCCTGGGGGCCCTTGGGACCACCAGGGGGGTCCTGAGACCAGTAGGAAACTGGGGATACAGGGAGCTGTGGGATGGTGAATCTCCAGGTCTGGGGACCTCCAGGAACATCGCTGTCCTTGGGGGCCACTAGGACATCAGGAGGTCTTAGATATTGAGGGCCTAGGCAAACTGGGACCTCTGGAACCTCAATGTCCTTGGAGGAGCTCCAAGGGACACCAGGATCTCTGGGACACCAAGGCTTCTGGAGACCCTGAGGACCTCCTAGGGAGATGCTTGGGGAGGTCCTCATCGGGTCTCACCTGGATGTACTCAGTGAGGCTCTGGAGGACCTGCTTGGCCACGGCCATGGCCTTGGAGAAGTTGCCTTTGCCCTGCTTTTCGACAACCTCCTTGCCTGAGCAGTACCAGTAAACGTCACTGATGGAGTCCTGCCACCACCAGATGGGCACCAGCAGCCTTGAGGGGACATTGTGGGGACCCACCAGCAGCATGGGGATGTGGATATGAGGACAGGGTGCAGGCTGGAGGCCATGGTGTGGGGTTGGGCTGTCCTTGGGTCCCCATGGGTGGCCGTGGTGGCCATGGGTGTCCAGGTACCTGCAGGCACAGCAGGTAGTCCACAGTGCAGATGACGATGATGATGTCAGTGGTGATGGTGTTCCCTGTCTGGGTCCTTGGGTAGTTCTGGAAGTCTAAGGTAGGTTTGGGGACACACCGTGAGGTGACAACTGGCCCCCATGGCCACCTCATGGCCACCTCATGGTCTCCATAACCACCCCATGGTCCTCTCCACCACCCTATACCTTCATCTTCTCCACAGCTCCTACCCCATGGTCCTGCAAAGTCCCTTCCCCACCCCTTAAGCCCCTTAACTTTGTCCCTATGGCCAAGTGCTCTCCACCCCATGTCCCCCTTTGATGTCCCCTGGTGTCACCTCACTGTTGATGTGCCCCTCACAGAGGAGCTGCAGCAGCTGGAAGAGGTCCTGGGTGAACTCCTCATCAGACATCACCTTCTGCCCTGGGGACAAGGACATGGTGGGGACACCCGAGGCTGGCAGGAGAACAGCCAAGGGTGGCACTGATGGACCAGGGTGGCATGGGGACACCCCAGGGTGAGACTGGGTGACACCAGGGGGTGGCAGAGGGGACACCTAAGGGTGACCCCAGGGGGTGGCAGTTGGGTTTAGCAGGGAGTGGTGGCAGCCAGTAAGGCCAGGGTGACTGGGGACAAGCAGGGGAGAGGCCAAATAGGGGGGATCCCCTTCCAGTGACCCACATCCTATAGAGCCCTGGGGACCCTGTAGAGCCCCATAGAGCTCACAGAGTTTATAGAGCCCCTTCAGAGCCCTAAAGAGCCCCTATGGACCCTGTAGAGCTTATAGAGCCCCTCTAGACCCCTCTAGAGCCCCTGTAGAATTCCTAGAGAGTCCTAGAGACCCTATAGAGCTTGCTGAGCCCCTATAGAGACCCCATCATAATGTCCCCCAGACCTAGAGACCCTGAAGAGCTTATAGGCCCTATCATATAAACCCCTAGCCTTGTAGCTCCTATAGGGACCCCAGCTTTGATTACCCCAGCCCCTAATTAGCTCCACAAACCCTAATTAGCCCCACCCCAAACCGCATATAAAGAATCCAAAACCCATAGTGGGACCCTAACGCCCATGATGGGACACCAGTGCTCATGGTAGGACCCCAGTGACAATGGTGGGACCCCAGAGCCCATGTGGGGACCTCAAAACACATGCTGAGACCCTAAAGCCCATCTGGAGACCCCAATGTCCGTGGTGGCACCCCAAAGCCCATGTGGGGACCTTGAAGCCCATGGTGGAATCCCAAGATGTCACCTGCAGGTCTGCATCAGGGCCTGGAAGCTCTGGAAGAAGCTGACCTCTTGCTTCTTCAGGTAGTCCAACATTTTCTGGGGGAGAAATAGGGACATGTGTGGGGATGTGAGGACATGGAGACACCTGGACATGGGGACACATGGCCATGAGGACATGGTGGCACACATGGCCATGGGAACACCTGGCCACATCTCCCCACCTGTGTTGCCCCCATTGAGGATGGAGATGCCCAGCTTGAAGGTGGAGAACACCTGTCCCCTCGCACCCCCGCCAGCATCAGTCACCATCAGCACCCTGCTACTGCTGCCACCATGCCAACATAGCTCTGTGCCCACCTGAAACTGTGTCCCTTCCATGTTTCACCAGCTGCAATCAGGTCAAGTTCCCAGTTTCAGCAATCTGAACAGATTTGGGCTGAGTGGGAACAGGGAAGGAGGGAGGAGCTGTGTCTGTTGCAGCAGATGCTGAGGCTGGTTGCTGCCCCTCCTGCAGACATTGCCCAGCACCTCTGCTTCCAGAAGCAGGAGGATGCCCACGAGTTTCTGCACTACACCATCGATGCCATGCAGCAGGCCTGCTGGAATGGCTGTGCCTAGTATGTGTGGCCCTCCTGCCCTGTGCCCTCACCAGTGCCCCATGCCCATGGGAGGGGTGAACGTGTGCCCCAGGTTGAACTCTAGGAGCTGTGGCCCCATCCCCCAATCTTGAGGCAGCTCTGGGTTTGGATCCTGTGCCAGCTGCCGAGGAACCCAGGCATGCAGCTGGCTCAGGTGCAGCTCTGTGGCTGCTTCTGGAGATCTGCAGCCTTTCTGCTGGCCAGAGCACACCGGAGGGAGCTGAGGACATGGGGAGGGGGCCCTCAGGGGTGGCTGTGGTAGAGGGGCAGTGTGGTGAGGCAGATTGACTACATCACTCCACCTCATTCTCATTTTGGTAAGCAATATGTGCTGACTATGGTAGAGTCAAACACTGGATGGTTGGAAACTCATCCAGTTCCACATGCAACTGCACCTAACACCATTCTTGGTCTGGAGAGACAAATCCTTTGGAGACACGGAACTCCAGAGAGGACTGAGTCAGACAATGGAACTCATTTCAGGAATAACCTTGGAAAGAACTGGGCCAAAGAGCACAGCATTGAGTGGATATTCCACATTCCCTACTATGCACCAGCTGCAGGGAAGATTGAACGCTACAACGGTTTGCTGAAGACCACTCTTAAAGCCATGGGGGGTGGATCTTTGAAAAACTGGGAAAAACATTTAGCACAAGCAACCTGGCTGGTAAATAGTAGAGGTTCAGTGAACCGAGCTGGACCTGCACGTTCAGATTTGCTACAGAAAGTAGAAGGTGATAGAGTTCCTGTTGTTAGAGAAAAGAATCTGTTAGGTAAAACTCTTTGGGTATTTTCTCCCTCAGGAGAGGCTAAACCTGTCCCAGGGGTGGTTTCTGCTGAAGGTTCTGGTCACACTTATTGGGTAATGCAGGAGAATGGTGACATTCAGTGTATTCCACAAAGAAATCTAACTTCAGCTGAGAGAGTTTAACTTCAGAGTGCTGTACAGATACAACATCGTGCCTAAAGGAAGAATCCATGAGGAGTCTACAGAGCACAAACCCTGAGAGCCCTGAGTTACCTGAGAGTCTCTGTTCCTTTTCTTTGCTTCGTCTGCAGAGAGACAAACTGTGTTCTGTTTTCTTGTTTCCTGGTTTTTTGGACTTCTGAATCATCTACATCTGAGGACAGCCAGAATGGACTGCAAACTTCATTTACTCATTGTAGATATTCTTTTAGATTAGATGGACAGTATTAGCAGCCAATGGAATTGTTTAGAAGGGGTGGATTGGTAGTTTTAGGCTATGCCTTTAAAAGTTAACTGCAGATTTCAAACAGAAAAGTAGGAAAATATAAATAAATCAATACTGGGTGTAAAAAGGAAAACAAAACATTATTCTAAACAGATTCACTGGATAAATGTCTGGAACAAGAGAAGCTGTATGATAACAGCTCTTCACATTTCACTTCCCTTTTCATTCCTTTTCTATCTTCTCCTCCGATCTTGGCTGCTCTGCTTTGCCTAGGAGGAGATACAGTGAGGTCTCCCCTCAGCCTTTTTCACATTAACCATCCCCAACTCCTTCAGTCACTCTCCATCAGATTTATTCTCCAGGCTCTTCACAACTCCCTTGCCCTCCTCTGCCCTGGCTCCAGCACCTCCACATCTCTCTTGGATTGAGCTGCCCAAAACTGGGCATAACACTTGAGGTTTGGCCTCCCCAGAGCTGAGTCCCAGGGGGCAATCCCCTCCCTGCTCCTGCTGGACACAGAATTGCTGATCCCAGCCAGGATGCCATTTGCTTTCTTGGCCACCTGGGCACACTGCTGGCTCCTCTTCAGCTGCTTGTCCATGAGCACCCCCAGGTCCTTTTCTGCCAGCAGCTTTCCAGCCACACTGCCCCAAGCCTGTAGCACTGCTTGGGGTTGTTGTGCCCCAAGTGCAGGACCTGGCACTTGGCCTTGTTGAAGTTCCTCCTGTTAACATTGGCCATGGATCCGATCTGTCCAAGTCTCTTTGTAGAGCCTCCCTACCCTGGTGCAGATCAACGTTGACACCCAGCTTGGTGTCATCTGCAAGCTTACTGCTGACACACCCTGTGTCTTCATCAAGGTCGTCAATAAAGTTAAAACAATATCTAAGCATTCAGTGGTCCTGACTGCAAAAACACCAGACTGTGTTTTCAATAAATAATTCCACTTTAATGGCAAAGTAATAATTTAGACAGATACAGTGTGCACACCTGCAAAAAAAAAAAAGAAAAAAAAAAAAAAGAAAAAAAGAAAAGAAAAGAAAAAGAAAAGAAAGAAAAAAAAGTAGAAGAAAAGCAAAAAAAAAAAGAAAAATCTCTATGCAAGCTGGCTTGCAAGATAGAGGAACAATAAACCAATAGAAAATACATTATCCAGTTAAGTCTGATGACACCAAATACTTATTATCAGGGCTTTACAAAGACTACAAAACTTTTCAGATGATTTATTTCACTGTTTCTGTCTATTTACATGATATGTTACATCAAAAATGTACAAAATATAAAATGTGTACAGACAAATGTTTCACAAACAAGGTCTGGGTTGTAAACGAGGGTGGACTCACTGAGATGTATTGCAGGAAGTTTCGTGTCTGCAGCGGTGTGTGTTTGCTAGGTATGGGCAGGAAAACTTCCTTGGGCTTGCTCAGAGCACAGGGACAGGATAGCTTTCCTCTCCCTGAGTCAGGCAAGGTGTGTGGGTCAGAAATGGATCCAGACTTGGGGGCATGGTGGTGGTCTGACTGAACCCTACATGCATCAAACTAGCTGGAGTTGTATTCGGGCAGTAGCACCGTGTAGGAACCTCTAGATTCAGCGATACAGCTCAGCGCCCTTTGGAAACTTGCACCGATTGATCTTTTGTTCGACAGCCAGGGTGGCTATGAAGAGTTAATAGCACCAAATACACAGCCCGAAGGTAACATCCATGGAGGTGTACAGTAAGTTGTCTACACAATGCCAAAGCCCTTGGGTACCTTCTGTTTTTCATATGCACCTATTTCAACCTTCTGCCTTCGGATTACTCTGAGCACTTGGAAAGCGATCTGGCTGCGGCCTGCCGTCACAATATGCACTTCAAACTTATTTGCAGGTCTTTAAGCCCCCCACACACAATGTATTGGCTTCATATAGATATTGTAACATGCTGACTGTAGCATGGATAGCTCCTGCATAGTTGTAACAACTGTAAGTACAGGACAAACACACCAGGTAAGAACAGCTTTGAAGATCTGCATTCTGTATTTGTTTGCAACACACAGGAAATCTCAGCAGGTGAAACATCTCTTAACACCAACAGAATAAAATACAAGCTTGTTTGTTTGTTTATTTTCAATTTCATTTGTGCAAGGCTTTTTTTTTTTTTTTCTCTTTTTCTTTTTTTCCTGCCTTTTAAATTTTTTTCTTATTTTTTTCCTCCTTTTTTACTTTTTTCTCCTTTTTAATTTTTTTTCTCCTTTTTAAATTTTTTTCTCCTTTTCAAATTTCTTTTCCTCCTTTTTAAAAAGGTTTTTATCTTTTTTTTTTTTCACTTTTTTCCTCCTTTTTTCTTTTTTTTTTTCTTTTTTTTCTTTTTCTTGTTTTCTTTTTTTTTTTTTTCTCCAATATTTACAATACCCACCCGGTAGACTGTGCAAAACCAACCCACTTTTACAGTATAAACTCTTCCTCTTCCACAGTGGACATCACTGCTTCAGTGTTCTTTTATGCTGAATTCTTCATGTACAACAATAGCAATCAAAACAACATGCTAAAAACTAGAAAAAGGGAAAAAAACCAAAACAAACCAAAACAACCAAAACCAACCAAACAAAAAACCAAACCAAACCATACATTTGTGCTCATGCTGCATCAAGTGCATCCAGCTCTGCTGGATAAGGATTCAAAATACCTATCCTCAAAAGAAAAAACAAAACTCCATTCCAGGGGGCCAAAAACTGATTTGAGCATTTAGGTGGCAGTGGAAGTGGGTTTGGGTTCCTTGTGTGTTTCTGAGGGTAGGCAGAGCAATCTATTCACAAGATAAAAATACTATATAGCAACTGTTCTTTCTCCTGTCCATTGCTTTAAAAAATCAGGATATACAGAGGTGAGGCTACTGTGTTAACTGACCTTTTCTCATTAGTAAATGAAGAAAAAAAACAGTGTCAATTACCAATGGTTTAGGAATCAAACCAACTGTAAAACCGGTCTAGAAATCTGGTTTAAGGCAGTGAGACAGCACCATAAGAAATGTTCCTTCTTTCACTGAAAAGGCTCAAACAAATGAAGCCCTAAAAAAGCCTTTCATCAGTGTTGGCTAATAATTGGTAGAAAACCGTTGTTAAGGAGTGGACAGGTGGTTAAAAAAGACCTTTGTGGTAAAAAGAACTTTATAAAACCTGTGAGTCGTGTACTAAAAACTTGATGGAGCGCATCACCATGACCATGGCAGTTACAATTAAATTGGCACTTATCCAGCATATCACAGTCATGTTTTCTGGTGATTGCACAACACTGTTTGTGCTTTCTGAGTTACCATCATCATCCTTGACTCGTTTTGGAAGGGGCAGTAGCATACAAACACCACTGCAGTCCTGTGACCAGCACCATGTGGCACAACAGAGGTTAGAAGAGAATTAGAAGACCGCATTTGTTCATGCAGTGCCTCAGGGTAAACGAAAGGAAAAAAACACAACCCCAAACCAAACAAACCAGAAGAAGTTGCACTGTAAACTTCTACAGAGAAACAGAGACAGAGAGGAAGAGGGAAAGGGGGGGGGGGGGGCGGGGAAATCCAGTTTGGCTAACACGTGTGCAATCTGCTTAGATGCCCTCAGTCTAGGGCCCTTTCCAGTTGACAAATGGAGTCTCACTTGACTCCATAGGTTTTGAAATGCCTTAAAATTAAAGTAATTCAAGCTTTCCACTTCAATTTTTCCTCTTGATTTTGCAGTTAGCTCTCCTGCCTACCTACGACACACCATTCTCAACCAGGGATCTCGGCGTGCTGCTTTAAGAGTGGCAGTGGTCTAGTGGCAACGGATTTTATCATAATCCTCCACCAAGGTTTGTCCCTCTCAGAGAGCTGATTCCAGGGATGAATCCAAAATGTCATCATGGTGGCTGGTGCTATCACTGTCACAGCTTTGTGCACTCGAATAGTTGGCTGCCTCTTGAAGCCTCATTAGCATATTCATCTGAAAGGAGAAAGCAATGTTTACATAATTTCATCTCATCTCATTTAATGCTGCAGTGGCCATGTTAAAATTTAATTAAGCTCCCTTGCTGTAGGAGATGTGCTGGCATCTCGATGAGAGGACCACACAAAAGGATTTCAGAAAGGGCAGGGTATCAGCAGTTCCTCCTGGCACCCTTTTCATCACCTTCTGGACATTAAATCAAAGTTTAAAGGTCCAGAGAGCAAGAGGGATACAATGGAGCTGCCTGATAACTCTTTAATTCAGAGGTGAGACTGGCTGCAGCTGCTAACAGCATCAGAGGAAGAAGCCATATCACAGCTGGACATCTGGACCTATATTTGGAGACAGTCAGGCTTCCAGATAATTTTTGGATGGCGTAGACACACTACTTTGAAAATAAACTGAATCAGGCTAACACATTAAAAAGGAGACTCCTCACATAATTTGGTGATTAATAGGACCTGAAACCCACTCTGGAAAAAATCATCAAAAAGCAGCATTAAGCCCTAGAAATTTACTTGCACACTTTATGTCCAACTGTGTAATGATCAGGATCATCCACTTCTGCCAGCATGCTTAGGGCTGCAAGCAATAGTGACTTTGTTTTAGTGTTTGTCAAGGAATAAATATGCTGTCATTACCCAAAGTCAGGCAATGAACAGCTAAAGAGGAAGAGGCATTCTGGGGTGCTTGTGTGTTAAGCCCCTCTTTCCAGTTTGCTCAGCAATCCTTACATCTCTCTGATTTCAACTGGCAGTCTTCTCTAGGCATTGAACAGTGTTAATGCTATCATGTAGCTGTTGCTGAAGGTTTCATCCAGTTCTGGAGCCCCTATTACAAGAAGGATCTGGAGGTGCTGGAAGGTGTTCAGAGAAGGACCACGAGGATGAGCAGAGGGCTGGAGCTGCTCTGTTATGGAGACAGACTGAGAGAGTTGGGGCTGTTCAGTCTGGAGAAGAGAAGGCTCCCAAGAGACCTTCTTGTGGCCTTCCAGGATCTGAAGGAGGCTCCAAGAAAGCTGGGGAGGGACTTTTGAGGGTGTCAGGGAGTGATAGGACTGGGGCGGATGGAGCAAAACTAGAAGTGGGGAGATTGAGATTGGATGTTAGGAAGAAATTTTTCCTCATGAGGGTGGTGAGAGACTGGCACAGGTTGCCCAGGGAGGTGGTGGAAGTCTCATGCCTGGAGGGTTTTAAGGCCAGGCTGGATGTGGCTGTGAGCAGCCTGCTGTAGTGTGAGGTGTCCCTGGCCATGGCAGGGGGGTTGGAACTGGCTGATCCTTGAGGTCCCTTCCAACCCTAACAGTTCTATGATTTGTGTTCACTGTCCAATACAGGCTGCATGTGACATGTCTTGTGTCCACAAGCACAGTGCCTGTCTGTCCTCCAGCTCCACTGGAGGCAGAGGCAAACCTTCCATTCACAAAGCTCTAGCTTCTGATGTTTAGTCAGTTATAGATATTGATCACAGTGTGCAGGGAACAAGAGTGATAGGACACTGAACTTGGGCTGCTCAGGAATTTTCACCTTAGTGGAGATCATGCATATGTATTGGGAGCATGGTCAAGACACTCACTGGCAGTCCAAATAATAGGTCAAACCACCACAGAATCACAGAAACATTCAGATTGTAAAAGAGCCTCAGGATCACCAAGTCCAACCCAGAACCCCTAAACCATACCCCCGAGCACCACATCCAAACCACCTTGAAACATCTTTCTTTCTCTCTGTGAAATAATTTCAATTAATGTTAGCAATGATACTCTTGAGAAATGGATGAATATAAAGTGGATAATCTAAACTGAAAAGCATCTAAGAATTTGTTATTATTTGTTATGAATTACAAATAGAATCATAGAATTGTCAGACGTGGAAGGCACCTCAAGGATCATCCAGTTCCAGCCCCCCAGCCATGGGCAGGGACACCTCACACTACAGCAGGTTGCTCACAGCCACCTCCAGCCTGGCCTTCAAAACCTCCAGGGATGAGACTTCCACCACCTCCCTGGGCAAGCTGTTCCAGTGTCTCACCACCCTCATGGGGAAGAACTTCTTCCTAATGTCCAGTCTGAATCTGCCCACTCCTAGCTTTGCTCCAATATCTTAAGGATGGCTGTCTAAACTGCATTTCCACTGAATGTGATAGACAGGGACGATAATGTATTTCTCAGTCCTTCCTTTATAGAAGGTAGATGAAGGACTGCCCAGCTTGGAAAGGTGTTTGTAGAATAAACTGAGTAATAAGTAGCTGAAACGTGGTACCCAAACATTACATTTATGAAGACCAGATACATCTCTGGGCAGAAAGGAAATGCAAACAAGGTAGGGATGTATTAACATAATGGTGATACCTGATCTCCAGCTAGATTTTCCTTTTATTTTCAAGCTTTTAAATGAATTCTAGTAGGGTTCACTTTAAAGCCCATTTTGGAACAAGTGCCTTGTTTTTATTGTACAGTGTACAATTTAACACATGGTAGTCAAACACATGCTGAAAAGCTTTTCTTCAAAGTTTAAATCTTACCAAGGGATCTCCCTCTGTATCATTCTGTGGAACATGCTTTGAGGTTGTCCCTTCCTTTGCAGATGCATAACCTTCATAACCAACATCTTCTGGTCTTAAGTGAAGTAGTGATGGCCATTCATGCTGTAAAGATGCAGAGCTCCATGGATAGGTATCAGCTACCCACTTGGAGGGATCTTCCCAGGGTGCCCTCTTACCATACATCTGTATTGTGGATATAACACAGGTTAGTATCCTACAGTTTTCAGTACCAGTTGTAACAGCAGACAAAAGTAATGAAAAACCTCTGAACTATCTTAGCAAGTGTTTTGTTTTCAGATGTGCTCAGCATTTGGCTATAATAAGGCACTCGAAAGACCTCATCTCCATTAAAACTCCTTCAATATGTGGAGTACTTGCAAGCTGAAAAGCATTCTGCAAACAGTGACACTTATAGGCAATGGTGGGAGCTGCAAGTTCTTAATGCAATGTGAAATGAGACCTTTAGATAATTTGCTTAAGGTGTATTGGTGAAATCAACTTAGATCTATCTAAAACATTCATATTGATCAGATTTTGGTTGAACTGCATTAAGAAATGCCAATACAGATTGTTCTCTTCTAGCAGAATGGGATACAGAAGCAGATGTCTGTCCACACCTCATGTTTGAGATCATTCACAAGGTTAAGAGATGTTCACAGAGGATACATTTCCTTACTACGAAGCACAAACATGCTCACAAATCTGGAAGGAGGTCGGAGGAAGGCAGCATTGATAATATTGTAAGTTTATGAGGTCTGGTAGCTTCCTCACTAAAATGCACCCTTCTCCACACTGTTGTTCATAAGCAACATGTTGAACAAGAGGCCCTTCCTTGGTTGCTGTTTTACAGATTTCCTTTAGCTGTGACAATGACTCATCTGGATAGGGAGCCATTCACTAGGGCTTTCTGTGATTTCTCCCAGCTCAAGCAGCCTCACATAATCCAAGGAGCAGTATAATATTAGCAAGGCATACACTCCTGGAGGAGTTAGATGGGCTGCATCCTTAAAGGGAGGAAAACACTGAAGGATATTAGTGCTAAAGCCAGGGAGATGAGTTGTGCTTGTCACTGCAACACCTGCTCCCAGGCATTTGCTGAATCCACAACTCCAGGTTGGGCAGCCAAGTTCTCTGTATTACGTACAGAGATACTCAGACTCCTTCTGCCCTTCACTGAGGCTAGGATGCTACAACAGGGATCTGACTAAATAAACCAAGGGGAAACTTTTCTCAGGAAGGCAGCAGACTAACTCTGAGCAGCACTTCCTCTCCTCTGAGATTAACAGCCACTAAATCCTTTCTGGAATCTGCAACAGGGCTTGTAAAATAGTATGTCTGACAAGTAAGTTTGCAATGTGCCAAGCTAGAAAGGCATTTTCCACCTGTCTCGTTCCAGGAATTTCTAATTATCTCTCAGGGGAGACCTTCTTGCTCTCTACAGCTACGTGAAGGGAGGTTGTATCCAGGTGGGGACTGGTCTCTTCTCCCAGGCACCCACAGCAGAAAAAGAGGACACAGTCTCAAGCTGCACCAGGGGAGGTTTAGGCTGGAGGTTAGGAAAAAATTCTACATGGAGAGAGTGATTGCCCATTGGAATGAGCTGCCCGGGGAGGTGGTGAAGTCACCATCATTGGACATACCTGAAGTCCTTCTCTCACAGCTTCCAGAAGATATGGCACCAGTGAATAGTTCCAGAGGTCTGTGAACCACACTCTAGAGCCATCAACATCCATAGGGCAAGGGAGGAAAAGGCGGGGACCTGAGAAATCAAACTGTATGTTAAAAAAGGTAGAAGTGGGGAACACACTAAAAGTAATCCTCAGTGAATCAAGAGTAGTATCGGAGCAAACGGAAGGCAAGATGCTATTAGAGGACTAGATCAAAGGAGGTATCAGTCTTCTGTTATTAAAAATGAACTAGTATCACTTCATCCAATTCTAGGGTCTGACAAACAGTTGAAAGTTTTATGGGCAAAGCTATGTGAGAAGATGACTTCTTTGCTACCACAGCTACTCCACCAGACCATTTCAGGTCTATGTGTATCTCCCACCTGCTAGTTTCCTGAACTGACTGACTGAGCCGTTCTATTAGGGTAACGGTGTGAAAGCAGGAGGGAAAAAAAAAAGGGGGAAAAAGCTTAAGAAAGTTGCTGTTGAGCTAATTTTTTTGTACATTTAATTTGTAAAAACCATGATCATTTACCTGCAAGTCTTTATCAACCAAGGCAGAAATACCAGGAAATAAATACTCACTTGTTAAATGTGCTGGTGTAATGTCAACCTCGCTGGCAAGCAGGCAAATTCCCCACACTGATGTTGTGTATCTCACTGAGAGATGACAAGTTTCAAAACCACAATATACCCTCCACAAAACCTCTAAAAGGCTCAGCCTGCATCCCCTCAAATCAAACCGCTCTGCCAATGGACTCACCAATGGTTACATCTGAAGAGCTGTGCGTTTCTAGGAAGCTGTTGAGATGATGCCACGTTTTGGGGATCCAGTCAATGATTTTCATGAGCTCATTATTGCGCATGTTCTTCTCTATTTCAGTCTCAATCAGTTTCCTTCTCAAATATCTGCCCAAGAAACCTTTAACAGGCTCTGTGTGATTAGCACACAGCACCCACCTGGGTAGAAAGGATAAATGTAAGCTAACAAGGAATAGCAAACACATCACTTCCTCTTACATGCACAGATGAATGTCATAGCCTTCTGAGTCTCATTAGTGAGCAGGTATTAAATTGCTCCCATGAACTTCCCACTGCTCCAACACAATCATTAGAGGTTTCAGCAGAAATTCAAAACACTGCTGAAGACAACTGGAATTCAAGAGTGCAACTGTCTTGAGCAACTGACTAGAGGTACCTTCCTGGTACCTTTAGCAAGATACTCATAATGAGAGACTTGTCAATAGAGGAGAGGGACAGACATTAAAATACTTTCACAGAATCACAGAGTGTTAAGGGCTGGAAGGGACCTCAAAAGCTCATCCAGTCCAACCTCCTGCCAGAGCAGGGTCGCCTAGAGCAGGTCATACAGGAATGCATCCAGGAGGGTTTTGAATATCTCCAGAGAGGAAGACTCCACAACCCCCCTGGGCAGCCTGTTGCAGTGTACTTTGCTGTGATGAAACACAAGAACAATGTTTGTCAAAGAACTGGGCTAGGAAGCATGGAGCTGTGCAGAGACAGCCACAGTACATACTGAGTGGACATACCTGAAATTGTGATGCAGCTCTAGGTTTGGTGAAGAAGAAACTCCCTGGTTCATAGTTCCAATAATGTAGGGACTGAAAAGGAAAAAGTAGTAGTTTGTCTGAGGGAGAATCCATTCAGATATGCAGAGAATAGTCTGTCTTCTTCTCTGCACTAGGCCAATTTTGAGAGTTTTTGGACATCTCAGATTTAAAATATTTCTAAGGAACCTTTTTTAAATGTTTATTCTTGTATGATTCCCCTTTGTGCACAGTTGTGGTTTACTAGTACTTATCTGTAATACAGAAATAAATGAGGCAAGACTGTCCTCATGCTCCTCATAATTTTACTGTATGCTGAGAGTTTTCATTTCAGAGCCAGTGAACCTCATAATCAAGACTTAGCATGCAGGGATTTTATGAAGGGAAGTCCCTATGATGACATTGCTACAGGCCAGTAGAAGTTCCAGGACACATTATTTTTATTCTTCCTTGGCAATGAAGGACAGCCAACAATGCAGTGCTGCAGGAAAGCTGCAGGAAATACAAGACAAATTCTGCACAGCATCTTTCATGGATTCACAACTACCCCAATTCCACTATTATAAAGTGAATTTCTTCTCGCTCTCCCTCAAGCTGTCCTCCTGGTGCTAATGAGCTTGTGTGATCTGACATGTGAAAGGGCTAAGACTCTAACTCGGTCAAGCCTTTAAGTACTTTCTTAAATTCTGTGGTACTTTTATACCCCAATGAGATCCATGGGAGTTATATAAACAAAGTGAAGAAACTCAAGCACTTGGCTGAAGAGGTTTCAAGGTATTCAAGAGCATGAGGGCTTTGCTGGCAGTCTGTGGAAGTCTTAAGTTTACACTGGGACATTTTATTTTGCAAAGAAACTAGCAGGTGTTACTGCTTTAATTGCAAAAGGTGTCTGAAAGGGGAGAGAAAGGTTTCTACCTACCATTTATTATATTTACAGTTGAGGAAACCATTGAAGATGTCACTTAATGAACTGATGTGGTGGAGGTTATCAAGAATTATGACCACAGGGAGATCAGCACCATTGTTGTCAGCACTGCATTGCTCAGCTAGGTTTGCTAGGTATTGTCGCAGATCCTTAAGTGGAACAATGAAAACAAAACCAAGAGAAGATTAACCTAATTAAACCATCGATATGATTTCAGTGGAACAGACTCTCAGAAAGATAAAGAGGCTGCTACAGAGCTTCCCAACTGCAGACCATTCA
This sequence comes from Melanerpes formicivorus, assembly GCF_026170545.1. Taxonomy (NCBI): domain Eukaryota; kingdom Metazoa; phylum Chordata; class Aves; order Piciformes; family Picidae; genus Melanerpes; species Melanerpes formicivorus. The sequence goes on from NW_027142416.1 coordinate 2,374,255, forward strand.
GCTGGATCAGCACATGCAGGAAGACTTGCTTCTGAGATAGGTCAATGCTTTTCTAGCCATGTGCTAGGAAAGACAATGCCATTAAACATAAGGCAAGTGACTGAAGCAGCCACATTCCTATTTGGTGGATACATTTCTTTCACAGAATCACAGAATGTTAGGGGCTGGAAGGGACCTCAAAAGCTCACCCAGTCCAACCCCCCTTGTCAGAACAGGATCACCTATACCACATTACACAGGAACACTTCCAGGTAGGTCTTGAATATCTCCAGAGAGGGAGACTCTACAACCCTTCTGGGCAGCCTCTTCCTGGGTTCTGTCACCCTCACAGGGAAAAAATTCTTCCTCACATGGAACTTCCTCTGCCTCAGCTTCCACCACTGCCCCTTTTCAGCAGTTACCTACCTTGCTTGACTTGTGATCCACGTTAAAAGTTGCAATTGCATCCTCAGTTTTTTTCCTGCCAGATTTAGTTATAACATATTCAGCCAGTCTGTTAGCTAAGTAGGTCTTTCCTGTGCCACTGGGTCCCGACAGAATAATTCTGCGATGCTCCATCAGTAAATTAAAATACCGCTGGGTAATTGGCTTAGGAATTAATGTGTCAAACACAAAACTGTCCAGACTGTTTTCTTCCACTCCTGGAAACAGAAGAAAAGAAAAACGGACTGTCTTCTTCCTGGATAAAATAGCCATTGGCTTGACCCAACACTTGATGCCATGAGTGTTATGCTCAAAGTAAGGGAAGACTCTTCTGTCTAAGCGAAATTCCTATCAAGGGTTTCATGAGTGTAGAAATGCTTCTGTACTCTCACCAGGCTGGAAAATTCAACAGTGGTGCTTGGATGAGGTGGGTGGAAATCAAACTAAGTGTGAGGAGAAGGCTCACTGAGGCAAAGCTGTGTGTTTCTGACACCACAGTCAACCCTGACAAAAAAAAGGTCAAAGTGACAGCCATAGGATTTACTGGTTGTTGGAACAATGTACACATGGTTCTTCTGAAGGCCCCCCTCCAACAGAACATCCGTACACCTTTTGCACTGGAACTGGGCAAGGCATAAATGTTTCTCATCATAATCTGTTTTAGGGTTGTTTTTTCTTTTCTTTCCCCTGTTATTCAGACATTTTTACTTTTCTGTGCTTTGTCAGGCAGGCAGAGGACGGAGATATTCTTAGATTTGCCTCATAATGCTGCCCCGCTGTCATTTGTGAGATAAATGAGTCCTCATACTGGAGACAAAATACAAAATGGTCAAGCATAAGGAAAAAAAGATAAAAATAAAATGAAGGAATGGAGGACTGCAGTGAAAACTCTACAGTATCTGCAAAAAATATTCTCGGGGTTTTACCTTTCAGGTTCACAGTGATGATGTTATTATCTCCAACCAGATATCCACAAGGCAGCAGTTCAGGCACTTCTAGGCTATGGCCTCTAATTATATCCCCTATACAATAGCTAGCAATGCAGTCAGAGCTTAAACCCAGGCTGGTAGTTGGATCCACTCGGAAAATGTATTCCTGAAATGATATGAAAACGTAAGACATAGAAATGGTTATTGAATGAAAGCAGTCTGAAAAATATTCTGGTCCAGGTGAAGCCACTTGACAAGTGACTTGCAGTCACATTCAGTAAAGAACTGCCTACAATCATGGAAAAGAAAAAAAGAAGAGACAGCCATGTGGGGATTGGAACAGCAAGAGCAGATGAAACAAACAAAGATGACTCTCTGCAAGTAAGCTCAAAGCTTACTTGATGTATAAGAAAATTTACTATCCAAGACAGTCCTGATCTTGCAGATAAGAAAGCAGAAACAATTTAGACTAGCAAAAGGAATGTGTTTGTTATTTTAGTGTAGCTGCAAGACTTGCTATCTTTACCTATATGTCAATGTTAGAATGAGCTAAGTGACACAGCTCTGATCTTTGTAACTTTAGTGTGTTACAACACCGATCTTCAGGCAGGTATAAAAGGCCCCCAGATGTTCTAATAAATGTCTTCAGTTATCATATTGGAGTCTGTGATCAATCTGCCATGTCACAGCCATATTAAAATGAAAGTTTAATAGTGGTGCTAGCTGTATGTCAAACCAAAAACTTAGCAAGCCAAACCAACAGAAATACAAAAAATGGAATGAATATCAATCTTTCAGTGTCTTACCTTAAAGAGACGTCTGATCACACCATCTAAAACATCCCATTTTGTTTTTCCACTGACTCCAATTGATCCTATCAGATATGTATGTGGCTTTTGATCCTACAAAGACAGATTTTTGGAAACTGGACTAAAAAGGGTGGCAATGAGCTTTCTGTGAAGATCCACAGTTTTCCCAGTGACAAAAATTATTTGGAATGTGCTGTTACAACTTTGCTCATCATCTCTGTGCCAGAAATAGGTAGAGATAATACCACTTTGGTGCATCTGTATAAGGAAGGATATTCAGTGTGTCATTCTGCATATTGATGGCATCTATGCTTATGAAGTGCTGAAGGTAAATAAAACTTCCACTGTATTTATATTACTCTCTAATTCAGCACATAAATACATGACAATGCAGTTCTAAATTGATTACCTCAGCAGCATATTCACAGGTGCACCTTAAAGGGGTCCAAGGCATAGATCTAATAACTTTCAAATGAAGACAGCAAGTTCTACAAGTTCCTACTACTTAACTGAGAATTGGTTGTGTCTTAGCCACCTCAACGGCAGGAGGCCATGTGTCATTAGGCTATGGAGAGTGGTAATCGTATTGAGCATGGATGATACAGAAGAGAGCTGCTGCTATTTTTTGGATGCTTCCCTTTGTTTCTTGGCTGAAAATACTGGAATAAGTTGAGCTACAGTCCTGCAAGACTTTCCTGAGCTACAATTCTGCACCTTGACCTTTGGGTAATGAACTCACCTTGGCTCGACCATAGCCCTTGTTTATAGTGACTAAAATTTTCACGCTGTGACCTTCTTTGTGGGGTGCTCCATCAGTGGCATCATCCAACAAAATATCTGCAGTAAAAGAAGGGAAGTCATCAACCTGACAAGTCATAGCAGTTACATTCATACAACCAGTTCAGTATTTGTTCAATGGGTTTTCCAGTCAAACATTTTCTATCTTTGGACACTTACCGTGCTCTTTAGAACATTTTAAGGAGAAAACCATGAAATCCTTACATGAAAGCATTTGTCACTAAGTGAAACATAATTTAATTTCTCTTTCCAGCTCATTTCATTAGCTTCTGTTCACATGGCATGGTTAGAGTCCTTTTTTACTCTCAATATACAGGCTCACAAACAATATCCATTAGAAAATTACTTTGCAGTCCTTCAGAATATGAGAGACTGCATTCAGTCATTCCTCTGAGGAAAAGTCTCATTTTTCACTGAGGTAAAGAGTGATTCTGATCTGCTCTGTGCCTGTGTTTCTACCTCCTTACTAACTCCTACAACAGGAAAGCAGGAGGATCTATTTCCTAATGAAGGCTGAGCCTGCAGCTATATTCAAGGGATAAAACTGCTGTCTTCCTCTAGAAGTTCTCTCACAGACTTCACCATTAGGCATTTAAACTGATCTTCAAATTAGGATAGATTATGGATTTGCATCTTTTTCACAGGCCAACACACTAATCCACTACCTTAAATTCCTCTCTTTCTTATTGTGGTGACTGAAAAAAAAAAAGCGCATCACCTTTATGTCACAGTCTGCACGACGTCAGAGTTCACCCAAATGAAATGAGGTGCCAGTAAGATTCAGTCACTTGCTCAAAGCAAAACCACAGAAGACTTAGAAATAGAACTTCAATGAATATATAATGAAATAAGTCCTCATGTAAAATGTTTGAAAACACACCCAGATCAGAAAGTAGATTTTTCTGGTGGAGTGTGCTGTGGGGTTATTTTTGTGGGGGTTGGTTTGTTTATTCTGGTTTTGGTTTGGTTGGTTTTTTTTTAATTGAGCAAATGTATTTCTGTTATGAGCTCAAACAAATCCATGCTTGTTTTGTTCTGGGCAGACAGTTGTGGGCTTTTCTCCTGCCACCAACACTTAATATTTTGATTAATTTACCTCGTGTTTTGGCATATTTGACAAACCCTAAGAGTCTCCCTGATGTCAGTGTTCATCTGAGGGCAGTTTACAATGTACCTGATCTTCCTGTGTGTTTTTTTCAATCTCTAAATGACCCTCATGCAGCCATTTTAAATATGTTCTTCCATAAGTCTTCAGGAATGAGGAATTTCTTTGTGGCTAGGAAAGCTGCACCAGAGGAGTTTCAGGCTGGATGTTAGGAAGAAATTCTTCCCAGCAAGAGAGATTGGCCATTGGAATATGCTGCCCAGGGAGGTGGTGGAGTCCCCATCCCTGGAGGTGTTCAAGAAGAGATTGGATGAGGCACTTGGTGCCATGGTTTAGTTGCTGAGATGGTGTTGGGTGATAGGTTGGACTCGATGATCTCAAAGGTCTTTTCCAACCTGGTTAATTCTGTATTCTGTAAAAAATTCCACTTTTCTAAGAGCAACAAAACAACACTCAAATGATCAGAAAGGCTGGAGTCATAATCAAATTAAATCCTCCACTCCTCATTAGGCACTCTTATTTCTTTCATTTCTCATCCCTTTGTAGTTACTTTGCATGCTAGAAGGACATTTAGAACCAACAACAGAAAACTCTGTAAAGCTTATAGAACACAAGCATCATTCTTATAGAATCACAGCTTCCTGTAGTTTGGAAAAGACCCTTAAGACTGAGTCCACTCACTTCTCCCAGTCTTCCTCTTCTTTCTCCTACTCCTTTCCCCCCTTTCCTCCTCTTCCTTTTTTTCTTTCAGCTTTTATTTCTTCTGTTCTTTTGCTAAACATTTCCTGATGATTCTATTAATCTTAGTTCTTTTTTGTTATCTTTCACCTTCCTGTGTTCTTCTCCCTGCTTCTTTTCTCTCATCTTATTCTCCTCCTTTTCTTCAGACTCCTCCTCTTCTTATTCCTACATGTTTATTCCTGTATCAAGACAGAGTTAATGCCAAGTGACAAAGCTAATAGCTGCTGCTCATGAAAGAGATTCTGCAACTGCCATTAAAGAAAAAAAATAATCTTCTGGGTTTAGTTTTGTTTTATTTTAAGTGTGTGTGGATGTGTGAGCAGGAACCATGGTTAAACTTCCCCCCCCCCGCCCTGTTTCTGCAACACTTCTTGTTATACTGAGGCCCAATCCAGGCTCATCCACTCTGAAAATTAAGCCTGACATAAAATAAATCAGGATAATAATAATTGTTTAAAAGTACCTATTTGCATACAAAATCTGGTATCAACCAGAAGAAAAAAAATCAAATATCAATATATATCAATGTCTGGAAAGATAATATCACTAACTGCCAATCCAAATTATACTCAGGCAGCTTGGCACATTCCCAGCTGTACTCTTGCCTAGACTCTTTCTACAATTATTAGCCACATTTTTATTGCTTCCAGAAACTGCATTATTCTTTGTGTGGAGTCTATGTTAACGAGAGCTGCTTTGCTTCTGCTCTGCTCCTGGTTCTAATGTTACAGACAGCAGTTATGTTTCTTGGCTACATTATCAAAACAAGTGTAGAGGCCTTATTATCATAAACCCTATGGCATGGAAAATAATTGAATGTTAATGTTCAGGAGGCAGTCCAAAGTTCTTCTTGCTTTCTCTCATTCACTGAAGACAATGAGACTGTTTAATAAGCCAGGCAGGGTTTGGCTCCTGTGGTAAATGGTGATTTGGTCCAACACAGGCTACCCATTATACCCAGGTATACAGCATTTAAAAGGAGTAAGGGGTAAAGCTGAGACCAATTTCTGCCCCAGCTGCATATATGACTTGAAGCTAAGGAAGCTGAGTGATAAAAGATCAATAAGCAACAAAAATGAAGTTTCATGTACTATGCTCATATTTATCCCATAGGCAAAAGAGAATATATCTATCTATCCATCCATCTATTTATCTGTTTATCCATCTATTATCTATCTACTTGTCTGTATGTCTGTCTATCTGTCTATCTATCCAATCTATCCATCTATTTATTATTCTTTTCAAGTAAACTGTGAACTTGAAGATCAAAGAGTGTTACAAACCAGGTAGGAACTAAGCAAACATAACAGTCTGCTACTGTCATCCAGAGCCTTCTCAAATCTACATTTTCAGAATTTGCTGCCAACATTCTTCCTCATCTCAACCAGTGAATGTATATCTGATTTTTACTTAAGTCTTATGAATTTTCATAACTTGCAGGCACACTTGTTATAAGAGATTTTAGTTTGCTTATAAATATACCTCCATTTGCTTCCAAAACCACCTGAGCTAGTCGGGTGATTTATTTTGGGGGTAATTCTCCAAATTAATGTGTGTGTGTGTGTGTGGTAATTCCTAAATCCACCACACTTGCTAATTGCTGAGGCATGTATGCATGCAAAATATATTTACCTGATGTTACAGATTCAGTGATGTTTAAATTGTTCAGAGAAAGCCCTAGTGACTGCCGTGAGGAAGAGGATGATGTGCTGCTCGAAGACTCGGAGGATGGCCGGGCAGGCTTGCCAGTATTTCCAGTCTCTGCCTTTAAACGATCATTTTCAGCTTTCAGTATCTCAATTTCATTCTGGTGATTTAAGAGAAATCAACATCAAAGCACAGGAGATTATTCTTTTGGAAAACCGCTGGAGGCAGCTATTGCGGTGCTGGCTGCTTGCTGCTTGCCTGCAGTTTGCAGCCTTCATGGCACGATGTAGTACGATATATTGTAAGTATAATACTGCCTGTGAAAACTGGATTGTCTTCAATTCTGAAATGAAGGGGGGAAGAAAACCCTATAACCTTGCTTTAGCTTTTGTTTTCAAGACAGGGAGTTGGAACTAGATGATCCTTGAGGTCCTTTCCAACCCTGACAATGCTATGATTCTGCCTTTATTGTACATCTGACCATACTACAAGTGTGGTGAGAATTTCCTGAGCTATTCTCTGTTTTATAATCTACTTTATATTGCCAAGTAAGAAAATTATTATATTGCCAGGTAAGAAAATTATTGTTAAACTCTTGGACAGATCAATGTTTCTAAAGTCACTGAAAAATTACATGCAAAACATTGCATGCAAAACGCAAGCAGCAACTTTGCAGAGGAGACATGAAAGGAAAAATGGACAATTAGAAACTGATGGTTTGTTTCATAACTCTTCTTGCTGTCTGATAAGAGATTTTTGATCATTCAAACATGAAATTGTTCACATAAAAACCAGCAAACTGTCTTTGATGACAACATAGAGAGACAGATGAATCAGTAAATCCTGAGAACAGCCTAGTACCAGTTAATGGAGCTGCCAGTTGCTTCACAAATCATGGTACGAAGCAACTACTTATTCTCGCAGGAGGTTTTGCACAGCACATTTATTTCCACCTTCACTGACACTCTGCTAAAAGTCTTATTCTCTTTTGAAGGCTGTACAGCTACATTATAAGAATAAAAATATAAGGGATAGCCTTGCAAAAAAAACAAACCCAAACCCAAACAACAAACAAACAACCCTGCAACAGCTACAAAAAGATTAGATCATATGGGCAAAGGTAAGGAGACAGTGAAAGGGAAGGAACAAACCAGCCAAACAGCGAGGGATGGTAATGGATGACTGCAACAGTTTAGCCTGGGGTTCAAATCAGAGGCTATGGTGAAATGAATCACGCAATCTCCATCTATTCTGCATTACACATTCAGCTGAGCTTTAGATTTTTAAGGTGCTTTGAAAACACACAGTATCCATATATTATTCCCACAAATCCTACTTCCCCACCCCCCTCCCCCCCCCCCGCCCCCCCCCCTCCCCCCAATCCTCATCACTGTTGCAAAACATCAGATTTTAGCAACTCCAAGGTGTCTGGGTGTCATTTTGGGAGCACTTTAGAAGTGGTGGCTACCAGTGACAGCATCTGAACTAGCTGCTTCTGACCAGCTTTGGTGAACTTCAACTCTGGAGGCCTGTGACTACTGCAGGGACTACACCTGATATAGGCACTCATAGGTTAGTGTAAGCATATGACCAGCCCATAAGCCTTAATGTCTTGTTCTCCACCATTAACTGTGTTCCATCCCTTACAGTTCCTGAATACTTTTTAGTGGATCCAATCCCTTACATTTCCTGAATACTTTTTAGTGGCTCCAGATAAAATACTTTACTTATGCCTTGACAACTGAACCCCTATTTATGGACAAGTTCTTCATTACATTCCAAAGGAGCTCAGATCTACTAAAGGACCCATATCACATTGTGTGGATGTGATACTAGGCACACGGACATGGGCAACAGACTTGAGTTCCATAAAGCTCAGTGCTCCCCTGCTTAACATTGCCATTATTTCTGCTTCTTTTCAGCCTCATGAAAGGAAAAATCTGAAGAAAAGTGTGTTAAGGAAGGATTTGGAGAGGTGTCAAAAGATAATGCAATGAAATTTTAGTGATGCTGGGTATAACAATTTAGTTCAATTTTACATTCTTTGCTTCAACAAGGCATGACTGGCTTTGGACTCAGAAATGATGACAGAGTAAGCACATATATTCCACACGCCACCCAGGCCCAAGGATTGAAAGCTCTCTAGAGATCAATTAATGATCTGATGGTCTGTCTTGTTGCTTTCCCCAGTCATGGGCTTTAGATAACAAATGTCCTTTGGGCAGGGATTATGTATCTCTTAAGGTGAACATTTCTCATACTCAATACCCAGGGAGAAAGGGACCTGGGGGTACTGGTTGACAGCAGATGAACATGAGTCAGCAGTGTTCCCAGGGGGCCAAGAAGACCAAGGGCATCCTGGCCTGGATCAGGAATAGTGTGGCCAGCAGGAGAAGGGAAGTCATTCTGCCCTGTGCTCAGCACTGGTTAGGCCACACCTTGAGTCCTGTGTCCAGTTCTGGACCCCTCAGTTTAGGAAGGACATTGAGACACTTGAATGTGTCCAGAGAAGGGCGACGAGGCTGGGGAGGGGTCTGAAGCACAGCCCTGTGAGGAGAGGCTGAGGGAGCTGGGATTGCTTAGTCTGGAGAAGAGGACGTTCAGGGGAGACCTTATTGCTGTCTACAACTCCCTGAAGGGAGGTTGTAGCCAGGTGGGTGTTGGTCTCTTCTCCCAGGCAACCAGCACCAGAACAAGAGGACACAGTCTCAAGCTGCACCAGGGGAGGTTCAGGATGGATGTTAGGAGGAAGTTCTTCCCAGAAAGAGAGATTGGCCTTTGGAATGCGCGGCCCAGGGAAGTGGTGGAGTCCCCATCCCTGGAGGCGTTTAAGAAGAGCCTGGATGAGGCACTTGGTGCCATGGTTTAGTTGATTAGATGGTGCTGGGTGATAGGTTGGGCTTGATGATCTCTAAGGTCTTTTCCAACCTGGTTAATTCTGTGTTCTGTATCCTTAGGAAGTTGTGTCAATCTAGTGAGTTACTTTCTACCAACAGTTTTTTTGGTACCTGGAACAAAGTATTGGGAAAGAAAATACAGCAGGCACACATTTGGTGTGCACCCCTGCCATCACTCCAGCTGCTGCACTAACCTGCATGCGGTTCATGGCTTCCCGGATCTGATCCAGATGGTGTGCAGAGCTGAGGGCTTCAAGACGAATGTCTGTTAATTTTAGCTCCTTCTCCCTCAGCTCACTTTTTAGCTGAAGAATAATTTCAGCCTCTGCCTCTGTGCACTCGCAGATCCTAAAGTGGAGCAGGAAACAAGCAGGAGATTAGACGAAGGTTCTCCCCCAAGGCAGCATCAGTACTAAACACAATGGTACAGAAAATGCTCACTGCTGGTGATACCTAGGAGTGAAGAAAAATGTTAATTAATATGAAAAAGCTCAAATTGTGAATTGAATAAAGAAAAAATAGCAATTCTCTCCAGATGCAATGATCAGCTTGCATTATACCTTTCCAGTTTTGTCAGATACTTCACTATGGCAAAGGAAAGTTGTTCAAATATATTCAGAATATTTTGGGTTTTTTGAGTGCATATAACCCATTGATTTTCACCCTTAATTCCTAGGTGCAAAGGTTATGATTTGCCCCCTCTACTCTGCCCTGGTGAGGCCACATCTGTAGTATTGTGTCCAGTTCTGGGCTCCTCAGTTCAGAAAGGACCTCAAGGAACTGCTTGAGAGATTCCAGCAAAGAGCCATGAGGATGATGGAGTGGAAGATCTTCCTTAGGAGGAGAGCCTGAGGGAGCTGAGGGCTCTGTAGCTTGGAGAGGAGCAGCCTGAGAGGTGACCTCATTGCTGTTGATAAAGATGTGCACGGTGAGTGCCCAGAGGCTGGAGCCAGGCTCTGCTGGGTGATGCCCAATGCCAGCACAAGGGGCAATGGTGGAAGCTGAGGCAGAGGAAGTTCCATGGAAACAGGAGGAATAATTTTTTTCCCTGTGAGGGTGATAGAACCCTGGAGCAGGGGGGTTCTGGAGTCTCCCTCTCTGGGGAGATTCAAGCCCTGCCTGGATGTGTTCCTGTGTGACCTGCTCTGGGTGCTCCTGGAGCTCTGGCAGGGGGGTCGGTCTGGACTATCCTTCCAGGTCCCTTCCAGCTCCTAACACTCTGTGATTCTGTGACTCCTAAGCAACAAAGAACAAGAGGACACAGTCTCAAGCTGCACCAGGGGAAGTTTAGGCTGGAGGTGAGGAGAAAGTTCTTCACTGAGAGAGTCATTCGCCATTGGAATGTGCTGCCCAGGGAGGTGGTGGAGTCACCGTCCCTGAAGGTGTTCAAGAGGGGATTGGACGTGGCACTTGGTGTCATGAGGTCTGTGGTGACAGGTTGGAGTTGATGATCTTTGAGGTCTCTTCCAACCTTGGTGATTCTGTGATTCTGTGATGATGATGAAATTGGAGTACAGCAATTTATTATCTGTTAGATACTGTTTTCTTTGTTATGAACAGTCCACAAAGAGGCAGCCCTTTACTTCATCATCTAGAAGATTTTGCTCTGTAATGCTTTTTATTTTGATGGCTGACGTGTTTTTTTTTTTTTTCTTTAAAGGCTGGATTGAAAGTAATCACCATGTGATCATTTTTCATTAATATTAAAGGAAGAAACCATTATACTGTGAGAAACCACCAAAATATGACTGGCTCAGGGACCCACAGTGGCCCAGTTTTCATGTGAGGCTGTTTTGCCTCTGTCATCACCAGACCTAGACTTCCTGGAGAACAGAATCAGTAGAAAAACAAACAAGCCACGGAATTTTTAGCTACATTGTTACACTAAGCATATTCAGTCAAATCACTAAATGCTATTTGCTCTTGATCACTGTCACTAAAATTAGTTAATATTTGCAGAACAATATAAATATTTTTAAGATGTATAATAATAAAATAAATTATAATTATTAATATGTATAATAAATAATAATTATTATTGTTGGGGTTATCACTACTAATCTACAAACAAGAAACAGAGGTCAACTTTTGTTTGACAGAATGCATGCAAATACATTTTGGGGAAGAAGCACTCTTCAGGTCAGCCGTTGGGTATACAACTCCATGCCCCACACTCAGTTTTACCAGGATCTATGTTTGTAGTCCACGGGATCATACTGCCTTTTCTTTGGTGCCCAGACTAGAGATGACCTGCATACACAGGTGTTAAACAGATGCAATTGGAAGAAAGTAAAGGGAATGGTTTAGGACATGAGACTCAGGTAGAGAATAAAACTTCAAGTGTAAGCAAATGGAGAAGATGAAGAAGTTCACAGGATGTCAGGGGTTGGAAGGGACCTCCAAAAATCTTTGAGTCCAACCCCCCTGCCAGAACAGGACCATGGAATCTAGTGCAGGTGACAGAGGAAGGCATCCAGACAGGCCATGAAAGTCTCCACAACCTCTCTGGGGAGCCTATTCCAGTGCTCTGTGACCCTCACAGTAAAGAAGTTCCCCCTTGTGTTGAGGTGGAACCTCTTGTGCTGTAGTTTCTACCCATTGCTCCTTGTCCTATCACAGGGAGCAAATGAGCAGAGCCTGTCCCCTCCCTCTTGACACCCAGCCCCCAGATATTTATAAACATTTATTAAATCCCCTCTTGTTTTTCTTCTCTCCAGATTTGAACAGCCCCAGGGCTCTCAGCCTCTCCTCTCCAGGCAGTACTGCAGTCCCTTCAGCATCCTTGTAGCCCTCCCTTGGACTCTCTCCAGCAGATCCCTGTCCCTCTTGAACTGGGGAGCAAAAAACTGAATGCAGTACTCAAGATGAGGTCTCACCAGAGCAAAATAGAGGGGAAGGAGAACCTCCCTGGATCTGCTGGACACACTCCTCTTGATGCACCCCAGGATCCCATTTGCCTTCTTGTGCCCCAGGTCACATTGCTGTCCTATGGATAACTTGTTATCCACCAGACTCCCAGGTCCCTCTCCACAGGGCTGTTCTCCAGCAGATCACCTCCCAGCCTGTCCTGCTGCAGCTTATTCTTCCTGCCTAGGTGCAGGACTCTGCTCTTGTCTTTGTTGAACCTCATTAGGTTCCTCTCTGCCCTACTCTCAGTCTGTTCAAGTCTTGCTGAATGGCCTCACAGCCTTCAGGTGTCTCAAACAGGCCTCCCAGTTTGGTGTCATCAGCAAACCTGCTGAGCAGGTTCTCTGTTCCCTCATCAATGTTCAGGGCAAATAAAAAAAAAATGGAAAAATGAAGAAGGAAAACAATTAATGTAATTCACAACATGCACAAATGTTTAAAGGTGAGTAAGAATTAATAAAGGGCTATAGTAGGAGATTTCTGAAACATTATGATAAGAATTTAGACTGGGCATTAGGAATAATTTTTTCAGGGCAAGAGTGGTCAGGGATTGGAATGTGCTGTGCAGGGAGGTGGTTGAGTTCCCAAGCCTGGATGTGTTTAAAGATCATTTGGATGTAGTGCTTGGGGATATGGTTTAGGGGAGAACATTATAGAGTAGGACTAATGGTTGAACTTGGGGAGCCTAAGGGTATTTTCCAACCTGAATGATTCTGTGGTTCTGTGAGTTCTTGATTTGATGTATTAGCTAAATAAGAAAGAAATAAAATTTTATTTACATGAATATGTTATCTTGTACAACAACTTGGTCAGCTGAGAAGATAAGTATCCATTTGCTTGTTATTTGCTTTTTGACTTTTTCAGTACATCTCAAGATGGGATAGACAAAGAGGCCTTGGAAAGCTAGCTTCAAATAACATAAAAATGAGGCAGAGTGGGGTTACAGCTCTGGAAAAAGGCAGGAATGCACTGTCTAGACCCATCAGGGACTGTCGAGAATGATCAGGGGGTTGGAGCAGCTCTGTTCCCTCTGTTGAGGGGGCTGGGGGTGTTCAGCCTGGAGAAGAGGAGGCTCCAGGGACACCTAATAGCAGCCTGCCAGTACCTGAAGGGGGCTACAGGAAGGAGAGAGACTGTATGCAAAGGCCTGCAGGGACAGGACCAGGGGCAATGGCTTCAAACTAGAGCAGAGTAGAATCAGATTGGATGTCAGGAACAAGTTCTTTCCTATGAGGGTGGTGGAACCCTGGCACAGGTTTCCCAGGGAGGTGGTTGAGGCTCCTTCCCTGGGGATATTCAAGGTGAGGCTGGAGGAGGCCCTGGGCAGCCTGATCTAGTTGGGGATGTCCCTGCTGACTGCAGAGGGATTAGACTAGATGACCTTTGGAGGTGCCTTCTGGCCCAGACCATTCTATGACTCTATGAATTTTTATGTGGGAATATTTGCTGCCAAACTCCTAAATTTGGCATATAAAAATAATGAGCTTTTATAAAAAGTTACACATAAAAAAGTAT